>NW_023602073.1:106506154-107106154 GCF_014898055.3 Talpa occidentalis
TTTCTGTAATTCACAAGTCTTACTTTACTCTGGAGAGCTAATTAATAGATACTTCTCACCATCTCATGAAGCAATGCATGTTAAATCTTTTAATTCAGAGTGATTTTAGAGTTTTGAGGATTTTTTTTTCCAGCATTGTGCTCTTCTCTAAGCTACTATGAATTATCTATTTAACATATTTTTGCCATTTACTATACATTTTACACTTTTGGGTGCTCATATAAACTTAATGCTATCTATAGACTATAGTAAAAAATGTGTGCAGTAGGAAAAGAGGTCACCAAAATAAAATGTGGACTGGTTTCATACTCACATATTTTAGGTCCCAAGATTTGATAGAGAATTATGTAATGTTTCTTTATAGCTTAATATCAATAGTGATTGTGTTACAGGGCAGGGTGAGGGGTACTGAGGGACTCCTAAAACTTCCTCTTTTAAATATAGTTTCTGCCATCCATCGCATCAAGACAAAACATACTGTATTGTTTTAAGACCTTCAATGAAAAGGAACTTTAATATATTTATGTGCAATTATGTGCAAGAGAAGGGAAAGAATAAAGGAGTTTCCACATGAAACACCCAGTTACCCATCTTCTCATGGGTAAATGTCCAGCCAAACAGGGTTGACCCACAGCAGGGGCACTGAGGCCCAAAAGCTTGCCACAAGCCTAAGGCACCTTCTGACAGGGACCCATAGGAAAGGAATAGAAGGGTCAAGACAAGTCTGCAAGAAAAAGAGCAAAATCACATCAAGATAAAAGATGCCATTGTCAGCCTTGCCACAGGTCTGTTTCAAGTGTCTCCTTCCACAACCCCCAAGTTCCTGTACAAGTCTAAGGCCGAGAAGCAAGCCGTTTCTTCACATGTCTCTCTGCTCTATGTGCCTCCTCCAGGTCTCCTTCTTGATCTCTTTCTCTCTCTGCTTCTCCTCAGCCAGGTCTTCTCAGTCTCCTCTAGCTTCTCTTAGGGAGGAATAGGGTACCTGGAATCTCCTCTCCCTGGGGATTACTCTGTTACAATATCTCTGGGAATAAATACTACCATTATCAACAAAGTCAACTCTGTAACATCTAACTCTCAATAAGAGACTTGCCCTTTTGTGTTTCTTTCATTAATTGCTTATAAATGAAAAAAAAATTGACAACATTCTGGAGTTTTTCTTATTGGCTAGCATTTATGGAATCAGTCTCCCCAAGAGGATTAGACTTGTTTTTCTGAATATGCTCAGAGTAGGTTTCGTCCAACAAGTGTCACCTTGCTATGGGGAATAAAAGGGTCAGTAGAGACCTTGTGAGCAGTGTTAAGTGTTACAGAGGATGCAAAGGTGAGTACACACAAACTCTCCTCTTAACAGCAGGCATTTTTGTTGGATTATGTCTGGCTCAAGGGAAAATCCCACCCCTCCTTGGGCTGAATGAGTAATCAAAACAGTATCATAAGGGTTAGCAAAGGAGAAATCAATTTAATAACATACATATGGAGAAATTACATGGTTGTAAATTTTAAGGAATGGGGCAAATAACAGATACATAGATATAGTCTATGGACCTCCCTGGGAGGGATAGGATTTCATGTGACAGGGAATAGGTGACCTCACCTTCTTACAATGAGTTTCTCAGAGAGGGACAATATGTCCTCTGATAAATATACATTTGGATGATATTCCACAAACCACATTCTCCATGTCATTAAAAAGGGAGTAGTGATTACTTCTTTGATTAGGACAAAGGCAAACTGAGACAAGGACAAAGCAAGGGCTTCACTGCATTCTTTAACAGTAACAGATCCCTTAGGGCTCACAGGGTCTCTATTGACCCTTTCATTCCCCATAGCAAGGAGATACTTGTTGGAGGAAGCCTACTCTGAGCATATTGAGAAAACCAATCTAACCCTCCCGGGAGACTGATTCCATAAAAGCAAGGCAATAAGAAAGAGAAATTGCACAAGTGTTGTTTTTTTTTTTAATTTACAAACAATTGATGACAAAAACACAAAAGAGCAAGCTCTTATTGAGAGTATGGTTGATAGAAAAGCTCTGTAGAAGTGGGCCTAGAAAGATGGAGAAGAAATCACCTAAGAGAGCTACAGAATAAAAGCATTTTAGACAGAAGAATTTAGCTAATAACAGCAAGGAGACAAGATTAAAAAAAAAAAAACTGCTTAGGGAAATATAAGCAAAATAATGCTAGATGTCCCTAAATGGAGAAAGTTATGAGTGAGAGTCCGAATTCCAGTAATATAATTTAACATATTGTTAAAAAAGAAAATTCATAATAATAAATGTAGAGATCCAGTTGACTTTATTAAATGGTTCACAAGTCAGGCAGCATCCACCCAGCAAAACAATGGCATTACAAGGGCTCTACTCATTTTCAACTCCCAGAAGAATGTCAATCAAAACCTCATAATGAAACATGCTTCCAATTCTCTAATTTAAGGAGAGATGAATAAAATTCCCTATTGTAATTATGCAAAGATAGACACATTGTCATGAGTAATAAGTATTATAATTTTTTCCTAATTATGATGGCATCCAGAGTGAGAAAATGCAAACAAAATTAGTTCTGCTCTCAAAAATGTACTTTTACATTGCTACAGATACTGGTCAAGTAAAAATAATTCTATGTAAAAAAAAAAAAGTTAAAAAAATCAACAAACACAGTATCATTTCAAACAAACACTTCTTAAAATTATATTCATCTTCAATAGTCCATTCAGTCCTGTACAGAAAATTCTCACTCTGAAGTTCCATCAATTAGCATGTGGCATCAATTAGCATGAGTCAAGGTCCTTCTCCTATTAATTTTTCCAGAAACAATTTCTGCAGATGTCAAAATTTTGAAATAATCCAAATTAAAATCTGATAATAATATAATAGACAGGGACATTTATTCAACGTAACTTACAATGCCCCAGAACAACAATCAAAATTGACAAGCAATATATCAGACACTTTATAAGTTTCATATAAATTTTATTTTATTTATTTATTTTTAAAGATTAATTTATTTATAGAAGCACTGGGTACAGTCAGAAGCACGGGAGGGTGAGAGAATTCACCAGAGCCAGAGCAGGGAGCAGAGCAGGCAGAAGGACCGAAGTGCACTGCTGAGGGGAGCAGCGGGCGGCAGGAGAGGTTCTACTCGCCATGTGGGACCCTTGCCGGTGGCTAGGGATGGAACTGGCACTGCAGAGGCTGCAGGCAGCTTCACAGCCCAGCGCTCAACTGCTGTGCCACCAGGGGAGGCAGGCAGGAGGCCCTTTATATAAATTTTAGAACATTAATAACATTTCTCTCAAGTGACAACACTTTCCATAAAGTTCCAATTTTTCCATTAGGTTCCAGATAAAGACCAAATATTTTGAATTTATCTAATGTCTTTCCCATGCAGAATGGGAGAAATTTTATACAATGTCTCAAGAGCTCTATAGGGTTCCATATAATTTCCTCTGTTCAATTAAACAAAAGACTGACAATTTTTCCTAATTTAGATTTTTGGGAAGTTTTGCCCTAAGTACTAGGAAAAAAAAAAACACATTCAATTATAATCAAAGTGCCAGGCAGATTCACCAGCACAATGCTAAGTCAAATCTTAACCTTTATTTTGATTCCATAACTGGAATTTTTAACCTTTTGTTTAAAAAAATACCCCTAATTTCCAACTCCCATTTTACCCAATGTTTAAGCAATATTGCAACTTCTTAGACATACATGTTTCAAACCAACCCATTAAGTTCCAATTAGTTCTTTCTAATCAAAAATTATCCCAAACAATGCTTCTTGGAAGCACTTGAACTAGTTCTCATTATATTTCTGAGCTCAAAATTTCTACAGGTATCATCTATACCAATATTATATTCTCCAGAGTCTGGAACAATCAGACACAAGGTGAAGACATACAATATATAGACACAGACAGAGCCTTCAGTTTTCATTTAACCCAGTGCAATACCTTATGAAACTACAGTTTTATTCATATTCACAAAAACGCAGAGGTTTTTTTTTTTTTTTTTTTGCTTCCTTATCAAAAACTCTTCACTGCCTGATAGAAAGGCAATTCTACTCACACTGAAGTTGTCAGGTTTTTGTTCACCTTAACCACACATATACCTGCAAAATCAGTCTGCAAAGAGTCAAAAAGCAAAACAAAAATATAGGCCAAAGGCAAACAAAAAAATAAAAGTTGTAAAATTGAAAAATAATGCATACTCAAATCAAGTACCTCCATTGAGACAAACTCAATTTCCCAACTGGGAAATGTTGTCAGCAAAGATCACATGGTTTCAGATGCCATTCTGCATACCTTAGTCTTTGGACAGGAAAAAGTTTAATTAGAGCAATTACCAAGCCTTATTCACTATATCAGGTTTTCCAGTGTTGATCTGGTCTGGGGAATTCTGCAACAGAAGGTGACAGAGCAAAAATCAAAATAAAAATATAAATCAAGTCCACAGACTTGGGAAAGAGGATAGCAGCAGTCACAACATCTTGTCTTGTGACTGGTGGTAATATACAAAGATAGTTATGGGAACCTGGTGTAACTGCCTCATGCAATAACAGGTCACTGTTTTGCTGCCCTTGAATTTGGAGGTTCTTGGCTATATTTTTGGTGCCCCCAGAGGACTATAATCACATTAAATAGAGTACTTCCCCAAAGAGACTTCCATTAGCAGGAAGATGGGCCTTAGAGCCTGTCACTCACCAGTAATCAAACAAATCAAATAATCCAAATGCAAATATACCAAAACAAATTGTGCAGACAACCAGTAGCACCCCTTCAATTTAATCCAGATGGAACCTCACTAAGATTTTAGTCCAAGGCTGTCACATGAAAGCAGGTGTGGGAAAAATTATGCTGATTCATTGTGCTGCAATGCATGGAGATAGAGTATATAACAATACTGTTGTTGGTCTTATCTTTTTTTTTTTAAATAATAAATTTTATTTTTATATTCCCCCCATACAATTGCAAACGCCCCATTAGGACCCAATTCTGACCCCCAAAAAAGTGTCTCTGGTTCATAGTTTTTTGCTGATTTTATTTTCACTTCTTTATTCATTTTCCTGCCCTTATTTAAGTTTAGATTCCTGCTATGAGTGAGACCATCCGGTATTTTTCTTTTTGGCTTATTTCGCTGAGCAGATCCCTTCCAGCGCCATCCATGTGCTGCAAATTGCATGTGTTTATCTTTTTTGAATGCTGAGTAATATTCCATGGTGTATATGTACCACATCTTCTTGATCCAGTCATCTATTTTTGGGCATTTGGGCTGTTTCCAAAGCTTAGCTATTGTAAACAGTGCTGCTATAACATAGGGGTGCAGGTGCTCTTTGGAATTGATGTTTCTGTGTCCTTTGGGTAAAGACCTAGGAGTGGAATTGCTGGATCATATGGTCTTATCTTAAGGAAGAAAAAAATGAGGCTTAGGAAAGTAATTTGCCCAGGGTTAAACAACTATTAATAGAAGTAACTGGAATCAATGCTGCTAGTCTGATTTCAATCTGCACAGTGAACTAATTAAGGTATAATACCATAATTGGTGAATGGAACTTTGATTGCTTTAAAAAATAATAATTTTAAAGGTATTAAATATTTATTAATCTAATATGGTTTGTATTGTGGTAAAAGCTAGGGATACAGCAGTGGATGACATGTTTCCTCTTCTCTAGTAGGATGAGACTAGACACATAAATACAAATTTGACAGATTTATCAGTTACAATATATTCATTCTGAATGAAAGGCATCTTAATAAAAACAGGGTGATATGTAAGAAAAGCTAGAAAAGAGGAAGCTTAAAAATTTTAAAAACTCCATTCACAAACCGGAAATACACTTAGCTTTATTAAGATGTTATGAATCCAGCAGCATCCCTTCTAGGTGTTTCAAGGACTCACACAAAATGGAAGTTATATATAGATAGAAAGAGAGTGGGACAAGGTTATTAGCAAAAGAAAGATTATTTCAGGTAAATCCACATTCTCACAGGGAAAGATGAGAGAGGCATGTAACGTGCACATGACCTCACTGATGTTGTTTAAGAATCTTCGGGTTGACTGGTTTGGGATGGCACTTTTGGGAGAGGTTGAGACTGTAGTAGGTATCAAGTGGGTGGGGGGCAGCATGAAGGATTCCATTTGGGACTTTTTTTTTTCTATTTTTAACAACGGTAACATTGTTTCAACTGGTCATAAGCCTTGTCTAGGTGAGGTGATGGTATAATCAACCAGGTTTCCCTGAAATAGAGATGCGTGGAGTGGTACTGAAATAGAGCAAACCTGGAAGTAAAGGATTTGGGCCCAATTGTGAGTCCTTATCCTTGTGCACTTAAGAACAGGACAATACCCACAAACAGAGGAATAAAAAGGAATTGTGTAAAAAGGAATGTGAAGAGAGAGTGTTAACTGATGAAGAAAAGGGTTGATCACCCATCCCCAGATCTACTCCCAGGCCCCACCTAGCTACCCACACCTCCTAGGCCCATGGTCCCTCTAAATGTTTCCCTGACACCATAACTACTAGCAAGCAGGCAAATATATGTCATCAGCTGAGCAAAGAGCAGAGGGCATCTGAAAGCAGGAAAAAACAAAAAAACAAAACCCAGAGACCTGTCCATCTATGTGGTACAGTCTTTCTACATGTTCAACACAGACACCCAGCTCCTTTCTCTTCCCCAGCAACTGCCAAGGCTGTTCCTGTGCCAGCCTGCTTGCCTGGACCCCAACCTTTGCTCTGCAGTCTTTCAAAGTTAAATGATGCCCACGTCAAGACTACCTATAATGTCCTTGATGTTATTTCATACTGTTTCTCTTAAGTTACATAGTCTAGTTGTAAATAATAAGATAAACATAATAATTCAGGTGTTATATATACTATTAAGAGTTTGGTAAGTTTGAAAAAATCCACCACAGCTTAGTCAATTTTCAATGAACTAAATAACCAATGAACATCTTCTTACGCAGAAACAGAGAACAGACAATAAAACTTTTTGTGTATTAGTCTGAGACCCTTTCTAGTCAAGCAGTTGGCTTCTGGGAATGCCTGTTCTCTCTTAGTGTAGCATTACTCTTCTTTTATTCTTCACTAGTTTCTCTGCGACAAAATGTCAGGGTCATTTTCCTCTTGGGTAGCAGCAATAGATTCAGTAATTCCAGTTGTTCTTACTAATGCCTTGTGGTGTGGTCAGGCTGAGCTAAGGACAATCTTTAACCAGCAGTTTAGTTTAGAACTCTATACTTCATTCCTCAGGGTCATGGTAATGCTTACTAAAATATTTTTGTTCCCTCTGAGGATGCTGATAACATCAGTTCCTGATGGAACACATGTGAGTCATTTTAAAGGGATAACATAGAAATAAGCAAGTATCCCAGGAAGGTCATTGATAATACTGTGACTAACTGCCCCTACATTGCTCATGCTTCCCAAACCTGAGAATAAAGAAACATTCTCACACACCTCATGTAGTTGCATTCCTTTCTTTCCTACATAACCTTCCTTCACTAGCCCTTTGAGGAGATAGTTTCTTCAAATTACTAACAGCTATTCTCCCATGGTAGTGCCACACTTTAATAAATGGCTTCCTTTGTGGAAATAACTCCATGGTTCAGAGCCTAGATTTCTTTTTTTTTTTTTAAAGATTTATTTATGCATACAAGAGCAGGGGTACAGGCCAGACATGCAGGGGGTGAGAGGATTCACCAGAGACAGAGTGGGGAACAGAACAGGTAGACTGACTGAAATACACTGCCTAGGGGTGCAGCAGGCAAGTTAGGAGAGGTCTGCTATGCCATGTGGGTTGCTCCCTGGCCGGGGATTGAATTCATGCTGCAGTGGCTGGGGATAGCTTCATAGATTGTATCTTAACTCCTTGCACCATCAGGGAAGCCCAGAGTCTAGATTTCTTAGCATGAGTGACAGGACCCTAGTCAGACCAATAACAGCAGTTTAATTTTTATCAGCACTTACTATCAGTACTCTACAAAGTCACATAGTCACACCTACATACCCCTCTTCTTGACTCACTTTCCTAGCAATAACATTTCTCATTAGGCAATTTTCTTCTTAATAATGTTCTGTATTTTTTCCAAAATTTCTACAAATTATCTATGTAAATAATTCAAATTTATAGTTAAGTTCAGAATTTATAATAGTATATAAATTTAAATTTATAAAAGAAGCAATTTTAAAATAATATTTTAAAACATTTGAGTATGAAATATAAATCAGAAATCTTTGTGTTGATCACTCCCTGCAAAAAAACAAAACAGTTGTATGATAACAAAGGGCTAATCTAAGAATTTATGATTTTTCATGGCTTGTTCAAAAAAAACATACATTAAATTCTAATTCAGATCTAGCAGTACAATAGGAGAAGTAAAGAGGAACATACATTATACCTAAAATTTGGTCCTTTTTTTTTGTTAATATTAAGCCTATAACGTATAACACCACCTCCAGGGGTGGTCACACTAGGTGGGAAAGGAGGGAGAAGCTAATGGATAGAGATTATCAATGCTGCCAAACATCCTAAAGAGCAAAAGGAGAGCCTCTAGAACACAGACTTATCCAAAAGGTAAATAATTTAAATATACTTTTATGATTAATGAGGTGACTTATATTAGGATTTTATCACACTAGTCTTACTTTTAGAAAGGATAAAATATCACTTTCAAAATCTACACTATAACCCTATCTCTTTGGCTAATGTCTTAAAGGCATTCATCAAGACCAGCATTATTCACTCAGAACTATTCATGGCCCGCTAATGGGCTAGGCTTTTCTTTAAATTTTGGCTAGAACATACTAATGACATTAGAGAGACTGACTGATTTGCCTTGGGATAATATAATTCAATTTAACATCAACAAAATAAATGCCTTTGTGGTAACCCTGATTGAACTTAATATTCACTCTGAAGTGAATATCTCCTAAGAAATATGGTTGCTCTATACAAATTCTGAAATTCTGAATTTTGTCACCAATGCCATTTATGCTAAACTCCATATTGTTGGATATTTAATATCATCCATATTGTACAATCTACTTTGTAAGGAAATGCTGTTATAACATGTCCATTTTTTCTTTTTTTTTTTTTTTTTTTTTTAAGATTTATTTATTTATTTATACAAGCACTGGGTAGAGTCAGAAGCACGGGAGGGTGAGAGAATTCACCAGGGACAGAGCAGGGAACAGAACAGGCAGACTGACGAAGTACACTGCTGAGGGGAGCAGCGGGCAGCAGGAGAGGTCTGCGTGCCATGTGGGACCCTCACCCGGTGGCCGGGGATTGAACTGGCACTGCAGAGACTGCAGGCAGCTTTGCAACCCAGCGCTCAACCACTGCACCACTGGGGAGGCCCAATGTCCATTTTTTCAATAATAGTTTATCAAGGTAACGAAACTCCACAAAAAGCATAATTTTGGGGGGGGGGCACAATTCAGTCTTAAAGAAAACGATTGAGGAGAGTAATCTTATCCAGATAATTTACCTATATTAAAGTCTTGGAAATCATTAACATATTAAAAAAAATACTGTTGGGCCTCCCGCGGCACAGCGTTTGAGCACTGGGCTGCGAAGCTGCCTGCAGCCTCTGCAATACCGGTTTGGTCTCGGGCCACCGGCGAGGGTCCCACATGGCGGGCAGACCTCTCCTGCCACCCCGCTGCTCCCCTCAGCAGTGTATTTCGTCAGTCTGCCTGTTCTGTTCCCAGCTCTGGCTCTGGTGAATTCTCTCGCCTTCCCGCGCTTCTGACTATACCCAGTACTTGTATAAATAAATAAATAAATCTTTAAAATAAATAAATAAATAAATACTGTTTTTAAATCAAAGAAGTATGTGGGTAATGTCATCATGCAAAAGAATTAACATTTGAATAACATCTTAAAACATAAGTTATTAAGGAAGAAATATTCTTTCAGTTAGATTAAAATTTGTTAAGTATAAATAAATAGTAATAAATGTGCAAAATATAATTAACCCTCCTCATCCTAGTAGTGGTAAACATGTCTTTTTGATTGAGAACTGGGGTTACTGGCTGAACCTCAGAGAAAATGTTGATTGATTTTTCTGAAGTTACTGAAGTAATTTAATTCAGTCGTGGACAGAAAGAATCATGTATTAAATATGATACCCGGTCTAAGGCATCCAAAAATTAAAAAAGGAAAGGAAAACCCAGGCATAAAAAAACAAACCTGTTAAAAGAAATAAGAGAACATAACTATGAGGGTGCTGAGTTACCTTTTTTTTTTTTTGTTTTGATGAAAGCAAATTGCCTTAAGAAAAAAAAAGTATGTTCTCATTTTAACACTTCTGAAAATAAAATTGTTGTTCTTGATGGAAGCTAATTTTGAATTATAACAGAGCAATCACTAAAGAGAACCATAAAAACAAATATGGGTAACAGTCTCCATGGTAACAACCAATTGTGCACTGTGAAGAGGTTCCCCAAAATGTAGGTTTTGTTACCAGCTGTACTTGAATGACCTGAAGTTTTTGTTCAAATCACAAATTCCTGACTCACATCTATTAAAGAAGATCCCACAGTACTTATAAAAAAGCTCCACAGGTCATTAAAATGTTCACCTAATTTTAAACATCATTGAGCAAACTCCAACATTTCTTCCCTCCATTTCCTCATCTGTAAAGTAGTCCAGGAATAATCATTAATAAAATTTTTAGAGACAATAGAAAGAAATCAAGAGAAAGAAACCAACTTACGTAATGATCATAACTGCTATGCTAACAGAAGCATGTAAGCCTGGTCACTGCAGGTGGGCACGGTATAAAAAGCTTGGTAATTGTGTGATTAGTTTTATTGTGGGGCTGGGAAAGGGGTTTAATTTTGAAAAGCATATAAGTCTCCTGGTTACCGCTAATGAAAATGAGAGCTGAAAAAAGGAGTGAGCAAGAAATGTGGAGCATTTTGACAGGAAATGGGCATGGGGGAAAATGAACTGGCTCCTCTCAACATGGAAATGCTAATGTAATATTCTTTTTCTCTGAAAAAGGCTATTGAAACTTGGAGTCTGAAGTACTGGGGAGCACAAGTATGCAAATTTTGCATAATAAGTCCAAAAGTTGTGAAGTTGTGAAGATCTCAAGAATATTAGAGGAGGAAAGGACAGGGTATATTCTTACCAGAGGATCCAAGGCATTTAATTGAAACATTCAATAACAGGTATGATCATATTCTATATATCTGAGCCAGGAGTGGAAAACACTGTTTATACTAGTTCCTTTTCCATTTACAAAGATTATTATATTCTACATTGCCATGTTAACTCCAACCTATATAAACATTGTATTATACTAGGTCAGCAAAAGTGTCATCCTTTCTCTTGGATTAGGCTGATAGTTTATCAGCTCACTCTGAAACTTCCTGCACATGAAGTTCTTCCCTTTGATGTCAGCAGAGAAATCTAGTGTTCTAATTAATGTAATCCAAGAGTAGGAAGCTCAGGAAAACTATAATGAAATTCAGCAACATAATTGCTCATCTAAAAATTTTGTTAAGGCTAAATACCAAGAAAAATGCCCTCTTTCTAAAGCAGACCAGATAGTACAGAAAATGTACCTTTTCAGGGAATCATAGGTGAGAGTGAGACAAAAGAATGGCTTCTCTCTGCTCCTTTTGCAGAACATAATTTCTTGCACATAGAAGGAAAATCCTAGTACATCAATTTGTAGCTTGTGAAAGCTTCCATTAAGTGATGAATTCTTTGAAAAGTCTAAGATTTTGCTTGCTTTATAAATCAGCAATAGTGTCCCAGTGACTGTACTTTTTCTCCCATTACTGACTCATTCTCCTATTTGATGCTCCTGCTGAAGACGCTCTTCCTTGTATACCATCCCCTTTTCATGAGAAATCATTAGAGTGGAAATGTAAAAATCTACCTTGCTTACAAATACGCACATTTTCCATGCTGCTAATAGAAAATAAATGTCATAAATTTTACCAATATTTCTTGCCAAAAGAGTTGATATTAAGGAGCCATTAAGAAAACCTAAATCATGGATCATTATTCATTTCAGTCAAAAAAAAAGTATCTGTGTTAGATGCTATTAAAACACGCCGAATGCCAGTTATAATGATCCCATTAAATCAGATGTGATGAATAGTTCATGAAGTCTGACTTTATGTTATTTCTGGAACTTCTGTTTATATATATTCTTTCTGGAAATAATGGCCCAAGACTTGATCTGCCTGGGGACTTTGCTGCTTTTTTCCACAAGATTTCTTTGATTCTAGCTCCAGGGAGTTATAATTTCCTATTCAGCCACTGAAGACAGAAAAGGTCATCTCACAAACACAGTTAAGAGGCCATTGTTTCTTTGCCTCCTTAAGTCAGAAGTTGAAAATGAACAAGAAATCTGTTTGAGAATGAAAAGGATGAATCTAAAAACCTTTCATAGACCCTCCCATTTCTCATTTATTATGTTGGGTCTAGCGGTAAACATTTCCTATTCTACTGGCAATGTAATCGTTACACCTCCAGTAGCTTGTATGGTGGGAGGGGTGTTTAGCTACTGTGCAGTATCAAAAGGAGTCAATTAAGATCATTTTTAAAGCTACATCTTGAAGCAGAGGCCCTTTATTTGGTGTTGTCAGCACAATATCAAATGAAGATTAAATGCGGTTCATCTGGGATGGTGGTGAAACTGGGAAGTTTTTGTTTAACACACAGGCTTTCCATAGTGCCCAGGCTTGTCAGGGATTGCTGCTGATGATACCAGAACCCAGAGACCCCAGTAAATAGACACTAAGCTTTTGGATCAAAGGAGAAGAGCTAATAAATTTTAAGGATGCTAATTGAGGTCAAAGACAGTATTTGCTATTAGTCAAATATGCCAATTGAGAGACTCCTAAGAAAAGTGAATGAAGCAAAAAGCTGTGGTATTTGGAAAAAAAAAACTAATAAAACACTAATCATAAGGAAGTTATGATACCAATGTGAATTTCCAAGGAACTGTATACATAAGGAATGTGTGAGCAAACTTTTGGAAGGTAACAAATCATTGGGAGATGGGAAGAAAAAGGAAAAAAGGGGAAATGAGACAAGATAAAATAGACAATGAGTAATAATTGGGAAAGGATTTTATCAATAACCAAAATTCAAATTGTAGATTTTTTGATATATGGCATGCACACACAACAAAACCCTCGGTACAAATTTGGGCCTAAAGTTGTTAGTACTTGAAGAAATATTCACTGACCCAAAAGTAATAATGAGAAAATAAATGGTATTTAATATGTTAATTAAATAAGAGGAGTTAATGGAATCAAGCTTTTATATTCCATAAAGAAAATCAGTATGGAAAAACTGGAGTCAAAAGTTGGCTAAGAAAGAACTTGGTAGCTTCCCTGGTGGCACGAGTGGTTAAGACACAAGCTATGGAGCTATCCCCAACCACTGCAGCAAGAGTTCAATCCCCAGGCAGGGAGCTACCCACATGGCACAGCAGACCTCTCCTGTCTTGCCTGCTGCTCCCCTTAGCAGTGTATTTCAGTCAATCCAACTTTTCTGTTCCCCACTCTATCTATGGTGAATCCTCTCACCCCCCACACCTCTGGCCTGTACCCCAGTTCTTGTATGCATAAATAAAATCTTTTTAAAAAATTTTGTTTTGTTAAGGAAATACTCTGGGGGGGGGGGAGGTGAGGGAAATCTCTTCAATAAGGAGAATTAAAACTTTTTAATTTTCCCTTACTTGTTCTTACACCCTTTGGTTGTCTACCTTTTCCCACTCTGCCTCACCAACTTAGCCCAACCCTGCACCTGATGACCTTCACTATAATGGCTTGTGTTACCTCATATCCAAAGAAGATCCTCTGAGAACCCAGGAGAGTCCTGAAAGTGTGTTTGAGGAATTGAAAAGGATTCATAACTTTCAGTATTTACTCATTTTCTGTTGTCAAGAAAGCCTTCTACATGTTAGCTTCTACATCCTTTCTGTACTTCCTGAAGTATTTCCGGTATCACCTTCCTCACAGTTTTCTAAATAAGCAGGCTTCTCCTTTTCCTAAGCAACAGGAATCAGATCTGTCATCCTGGGTCTCTACTGCTAATTTCAGGCCATTGTTCTGCAAATCTCCTTTAGCAAATCTCCTTTAATAACTTCTCCTCCTCTGGTCTGTGAAATCCAGTTATCTATGTCACCATTTCTTACCATTTTGTTCACAATCCTTTGATGACAAGTGATTCCTGTTAATATGGTGGCAATTAAAAAAAAAAACTATAATGATGAGCTATTCATCAGCTAGATTCCATAATTCCTTAACTTTTTCTGCACCAGAGACTTCCAATTCTATTCATTTCTTAACTATTCAGATTTGAATCTTGATGTACCTCTTAATAATTTAACAATTATATCTCACTCTCTTACTCTTCCTTTTATCCTACAGTCTCTTTATCCTTCTGTGTTCTTGATTTCATCCTCTAGAATGCTCTTCCAAATGTGGGTTTAGTTTTGTATCTTCGAGTTTCTGTTCCACTGGCTGCTGCTTCATACAGTTCAAGTTTTACCTCTCACCCCTTACAATAAGCAACCACACAAGCAAAACTTGCCTTTAGTCTTATCTCTGGTAGTTCTTCTGCATAAAACAACTTTGTTGATTGCCCATTTTATGCAAGATAAACCTCCAAGCCATTTAACAAAGTCTCTTTACCTTAACTCTGGTCACCTTTTCCAACTTCATTTCTACCCATTTTCTTTATATTCTATGTCAGAATTCGTTTTTTTAATATACCAATCACTCTGATTCTCCTATGCCTTTATTTATGATATTCTTCATGAATAGAACATTCCATACTCTTTTATACTCCTTCTTCTTTTTAAAGATATTCCTTCTTTAACGGGATTTTTTTTGTTTTTGTTTTTTTTGAATTTCCTCTGCCGTTGTTATGGTCAGGTCATAGACTTATATTGTATATCTGGGTCATAATGTGCTCTGTTAGTTTTCTTTTTTCTCTATTCTCATTCCAAAATAATCTTCCAAATAATTCACCTAAAATACATTAAACACTGTTAAAAATTTATTTTCTTCATTTTATAAATAATATTATCCTCTATACTTCAAGGTCTACCTATTTTTCCACCAACATCCATTTTACTTATATAAATCAGTCAAATTTACTATTCTAGAAACATAACTCTCCCTCTCTTGCTTTGTTCCTAATTTTGTATCTATCTGAGCTACATATTTCTGAATATAAAAGATGCTTCAAAGGTCAATTCATCTCATATCCTCCTTTAAACCTTTCATGAGCATTGTAACTTAATGTGATTTATCCTGTGATTTTAATTCTGTAAGTCTTCCATCCCATACTTTGTGCTTGTGCTGTGTTATATATTTAATTACCATTTAGTGATGAATAATGCCTACATTTAATGAAAAGTATAGTTTATCATAGGTGGTTAAGTTGGTCATTATTTCTATTTATTCTATTGTCTTAGGTTGCTAACTAAGAGAAGTAAAGATGGGCATGGCTCACTTAGGAGGTCAGTTTGGAAAACACTTCCATCTGGTAAGTTTCTGAGTAAGAAAAAAGTGGATAGAAGTTGCAGGGAGAAATGACAATCTTAGCTAGCCTTCTGAAAATGTGTTATTCTTTGCCAGCTAAGCTAATTTTGAATATACCAGCTTTAATTTATAGATAACACAACTACTACTTTACTTATAGGATATTAAGTAAATATTACTTCATGAATAATATAGGCAGGTTACTGATCCTCATCTGATTTTCTGAATTTCTCAGAAATTCATATGTTCAACTCATTATTCCATATAGATACTACATTTTCCACTTATCACCCAACCACCCCATTTTCTTGACTCACAACCTAATAACTCCATCTCCCTATCTTCCCTCCTGTCCCAAAGGAGTAATAGTTTCTTTTCTTCCTTATGGTAACTTGTACTTTGGTTCCATTTGTCATTATTCTTTTCTAAGACCTTGTGTTATAAGCAGATAAAACTACTCCCACTTAGGATTATGTTTCCTCCTTTATATTAAGATATACAAGTAAAAGAACAAAAATCATAAAATACTATTCCTTCAATTTCTCCCTCACCCTCTAATAAAAGCCCCAGAAAAAAAGTTGATTTATCTATTATCTGAAAGAGGCTATGTCTCTTGACACAGTTGCTGACTGGCCCTGTGACTTTGAACCGCTCACGTAACCTGAGTTTTAGTTCACTCACTAAAAATTGAAATTATATGTACATCACAGAATTTTATAAGTTTAAAAGTAAAGTAAAACCCTTCTTAATATTTATCACTTTACAAAGTAATATTAAATATTTCTTGGCAAAATGTCTTTAAGTCTAGTTTTGCATGTTTAACAACATGACGTCAAAACTTCAGAATTTCCCTTTTCCCCTATTTCATTCAAATGCCCACTGTTCTGTTCTACCAGATCTTTCAGAATCATGTTTTCCTTTCCCTGTCCTCTAATACACAATTAGTCTTTTCACCCAACTCATACTCCTTCTCTTGGCAGACCTGATGTGTCTCCTGCCTAAACTATAGGAATAGCTTCTACAAGTTTCTTTTATCACTGCTCTAATCTGCCCCTCTTTCAATCCTTTTCTATTTCTAGTCATTTTTTGGTAAGCTACATAAATCTCTCCTTTAAAATCCTCTAATTGATTCCCAATAGCAACCAACGTAAACTAAAAGTTATCATTCTGTCAATATGGTCTGGCATTCAGGCTCATATTCTGCTATTATTTTTTTATATTGCACCAAATTGATCTGTTCACTCTGCTTTGGATATATCCCTTGCCTTTTAGCCTCTAGACCTTTACTCTAGCCCATGACTTCCTTTGGAATTTCTTCTCTCCCAACCTACTTGTGGAAACCCAACTACATTCTGATTTTAACTTCCTCTTCTCTGTAGCCAGAAATGATCTTGTTCTTTTCTCAACACAATGATATTGTCCCTTTGATAGCCAACCCTCTTAGACAACACAACCACATTAAATATTAAATTCCCCTCCCAAAATGCATACACACACATTACAATTAAAGGGGAAATTACATCTATTTATTTTGTAACCTTTGGAGTAGGCAGAAAGGAAATATTTTCGAGGGGAAGAATGTTGAAAATAAGGGAAAAAATCTACTGCTCAATGGTTGTAGAGATATATAGATATTAACATTGACATAGACATGTATAGAGATACATATGTAAATCTGCCAGTTGACTAATGTTAATCTACATAAACACATTCTCATAAATAATTACAAGGCCTTACAAATATCTGCCTCAGAGAAGCTTTCAGAGATTTTTTTTTGACCAGAGTATAGTTTATAGATTATTTACAGATGATATTATCCAATCCATTCATTTTATAGATGAAGAAACAGGTACTCAGAAGTATTAAAGGACATCTCAGTCTACTTTCCTATAGTTGTGCTTAGTTAAGCATTTCTATTTATTCTGCACCTAAACCTTTTTAGTATAGGACTTGTTAATTATGTAATTAGGATTTATTACTCAAATGAAAATGTTCTTCTCTAATCTGGCAGAGCAACAGAAAATTGTTTTCTCTCTACTTTTAAGCTATCATGAAACAAATATTTCCCCCTTGATTTTCTTTCTGCTTTTCTCATGGCCAATCAGGAAACTTTTGGGCTAATTAAGTAAATAGGACAAATCACAAAGTCCTTGGGTCCCTTCAGTTCTAAGTTAGTTCAAGACTATTTCAACTTTTCTTTTTCAAATGGTTCTTTGAATTGAGATTAACTTTTTAACTGATAACAAATAATACAATTTTCTAGACATAGCATAACTGACTTGGGAAAAGAAAAATGTAGAACCAGGCCAGTGCATTTATGGCAAATTATACTATGGTGGCACATACTCCTGTCTTCTAGATGGCAAGAAGATAGTTCAAGATGGGATAAAGGATTTGAGAAGAAGCCCCCTTATTGAAAATGATAAGTAGAAATCTGGACAGAGAAGGAATTCAAGATTTGGGAGGGAGAAGGGGCTTTCTGCCCCAGGAACTGGGCTTCAGATACTCAGGGAAATAAGTAAAAGTCTATATTACAGGGAATGGGAGAGAGATTAGTAAAGTTCACTGACCCAAAACTGCAGGATAGATGGCAATATAAACTAGGACACTAGGAATGGAATCAGAAGTTTTTTGGATCTATTTGTCAGTGGGGCTGGGGCTTACCTGGTTATTTAGAGATAGATCCAAGCTAATGGCAGCTGATTTCAGGTTGAAATAGGCAGAATCTGACAGAAAACATACTCATTCTCCACGCTCCCTTGGTAAGTAATTGTAATATACATCTAAAATCATCATTGATGACTTGAAAAAGATGAATACAGAGGGTGTTACCAATCAAGTCATTAACCATGCATGAAAGATAGCACTAAAATAACCAATGCTATAGTATATGTGTATAATTTTGAAATTTTAAAAATCAAACTCAAAATGTGTAAGTTATTATGAGAGGTTATTTTTAATAAAACTGTATGCTCTATCATAATCTTTTAGATTTTTATTATGTTTTAATAAAACATAATACTACAAGTTCATCATAAAGGAGGTACCGCTCTAATGTGGTTCATTAAAAATCCTGTAAAAAAAGGAGGCCTGGAAACAGTCTATAAAATATCTGGGTCGATTAGTTGAACAGCAAAACTAAGTAACTATAATTAACACTGGTAGCTAGAGTCACCTTGCCCATAGGTGAAACTTCCTATTATAATGAGTTTATAGTTAAGTTTTCTACTTCAGTACCAGAAACGCTACCTCCCAAATATCAGTCATTTAATAATAAACCTTTTCATTGATTGAATTATGAATTTTGTATTGCTTTATTAGAATATTTGGCTTATTTCAGGGAGTGGGGATCGAAAGACATGCAACTGAATCCCAGATTCACCACTACCATCTATCTGGCATGGGGATATGAGCAAACTTTCTAAGAAAAACTCTAGTTTATTTTGCGGAAATAAAATTTACTAATCTGCCTCATTCAGTAATGTTTAGGATTTAATAATATAAAATAAGTTCAAGTTGGAGAGGTCAATGAAGAAGGCAGAGTTGTTACTCATCTTCACAAGCAACAGTCTCTGAAAACATTTACTAAACACATATTAGACTGTGAGGCTGCATAACACTGACAAAACCTTAGTTGCTTTTTACTGTTTGGGTGGTAATTTTCTTTTAAAACCTTTCCTCAGTTCAAAAACAAAAGGGCTTTTCGGACTGGACACCCTCATCAAGGGAAAAGATTGAATGTCTCATCAGGCAGTACACCCCTGACTGTTTTAAGTACAAGTCCTCCTGGAGTAGTCTTAGTTTTGCTCACTGAACCACAAAATTAAAGTACTATGGAAGAAATCCAGAATAGCTACAATGCCAAATATGTATTTCACAATACTGAAAGACTTCAAAATTACTGTATTTACAGAAGGTTTAACAGATGAAATAAATGAAAGTTTTATGGTCTAAGAAAGGAAACACAATTTTAGTTAACTAGCACTTTTCTACTGTTCTAAACCTTTTAATGGGAGCAGAGGGAATTTGCACTTACTGAAGTAGATCACTGAAATGATCATTTGTCTTTGAATAGAGTACTTTTATCCCATTAATTTTTGCCATTATGGTAGGAGATAAGATGTAAGCCAATGACTAATAGAAAATTAAGGTCCAAAAAAGAGGAAAAGATCCTACTCCCTCCTCCCCCACCCCCCGTAGTGTAGTGTGTCTCTGGTTTATAAATGCTTGTTGATTTTGATTTTTACTTTATTATAATTAGTCTTTTTCCTGGTCCCTTATTTAGGTTTTCTAAATTCCTGCTATGAGTGAGACCATCCGGTATGGGGACTATAACCAAGATGAAAATGCATACATTGTGCAAAAATGAAAAATGATGTAAAAAATGTATAAAATAAAAAATATAAAAAAATATAAAAGAGAGTTCTGCTACCAAAAAGAGGAAAAGAAACAAAGAATAGCTTATGTCATATTATACAATACGTATGACAAAATGAATTTTATATAACCATTTACTGCAATAATTTGATGTCAATTATATGTACTTAATTGTGCTTGATTTGTCTATAGTTATTACAAAATGCTCCCTGTAAGAGCTACATTTTATTACTGTTTATAGTTAATAGAAAGTGATCTAAGCAGTGCAATAGAGAAAAAACAAACAGTTTAAAAGATTAAGAGACTAAGTAAAGGCAACTTTTAGGACTTGGACTGGAAATTTGTTTCTTAAAATTGTAATACTTCCTCTTATATGTTTGCTATTTGGTTCTAAGGAACAAAATTGATGCCCTTTGACAAACAATAAAGCCCAAGGGCAATACCCAGAATATGAATTTGGATAAACTGAATTTCAAAAGACAAAAAATATTTGCTATGGATTAATTAGTAGTAAGTTACTAATCAAGGAGATTATTAGGTAAATGTTTGATTTTTTTAAAAATTATATCTATGCACTATAAAAATTAATTCTATTAACTCATTTGGTTTTTAAATTAAAAAACTCTATTATTTCTAAATATTATAAAAATTTCAGACATAATAAAAGCATAAACTAATAAAACACATATATATATACTACCCATCTTAAAAAAAATCAGTACAATTGAAACTTCCTGTATACTTTGCAAAAAATACATTTTCTATTCTATATACTCTTGATGTTGTCCCATAAGTCTCTTACATTGTCTGCATGTTTAAAAAATCCTTTCTTTTTGTTGGTCTTTAAGCATGCTTTTCACTACCCTATCTTTCATCTCACTGATTCTGATTCAGCCTTCTGCCTCATTAAATCTATTGCTTAGTCCCTCCATTGGAATTTTTAGTCCAACTGTTACATTCTTTATATCTGTGATTTCTGTTTGGAGGGTTTTTGGTGTGTTTTTTTTTTTTTCTTTCATATTTTCTCTGTTTTTGTTGTACTTCTCATTTTATTCATAAATTTCTCTCTATCGTTAACAAGTAATATTAAGACTACGCTATGAAGGTTTCTTCCTGTAGTGTGGCTAATTCTATAATGTTAGGGCTTTGTCTTGATCCATCAAGTGGGATGAATTCTTTGCCTTCTCATTCTGTTTGGCACTCTGATTGAAACCTCATAACCAATCAGGAATACTGAAATTCAGGAGCCAGCAAGGAGTGGTGTTCAAGAAACCAGCCTACAGGTTGAGGGCCAGAGATGCAGTGGATGCAGAGGTTGATATAGTAGATTGTCAAGGACATTAGCTTCCCTCAGTGATGAAACTCCTTGGATCAAGGATTCTGAAATCTCTGCCTAGTCAAGGCAGGTCAAGGTAGACTCCAACACTATTGATTCTCTCCCAGGAGCCTCAAACTGCAACTGACACATCAGCTGTATTGTGGTTTTCATCTCAGCAAGTTTTGCTGATAGTGCCTTTCTCCTGAAACTCAGAGTGCTGTGAGCTTTGGTTACAGGTAGGTGCCATAGAAGCTGCAGACTGCATAGCAGTTAAGCAGCCTGATGCCTGTCAAATCCAGAAGTTAAGGGGCTGGTGCTTCTTCAGGCTTCCAATCTAGCTTCCAGCAGGCCCACATACAGTCATACCTACTCAAAAATCTGTGATCTTTAGGGGAGAATGCACGTGGCAGTAAACTAGGACTAAAGGGAAACCCTGGGGGACTGAGCTGGGAGGGATGGGTGCCTTCTCCCATCCCAGATATTGTCCCTGGGGAAACTTTTCTCAGGGTTTCCTACCTTTTTCAGTGGTTTCTGTTTTACCTTTTTGTGAAGTCAATTGTCAAGTCTTCAATTCTCTTCTAAGTCCAGTTGCTTCCTTGCTGAGGTCAGTTCAATATGACCTTGGAAAAAGAAACAAGTCCAGGCTGCTGCTAGTCCATCATTTTAGGACACTCTCTAAAAATTGTGAACATTTTGCTTTTCCTCTTTTGGCAGTTTTGGCACTGTTATTAGCATTGTTAAGATTCATTGCTATACCAGCAATTATTTCAGTCTCATTGTCTGTTCAACTCCAAGTATTTAATTTTCATTAAAACATTACTGTTTTTCAAAGTGCATTAGAGATAACCCATAGTATGATTAGCAGGGCAAAAGGCCAAAGAAGGGGCTTAGTTGCTAGTGTACCAGATACATAAACTGACATGATTTTCTAAACTGCTTTATTAAAGGATACTTGACATAGAATTATAGTATATGTAAATACTATAAACATATACTATAAGTTTTGACTATTTTATACACTATGAAACCACCACCACAATTCAGATATGGAAATTTTCTATCACCTCCAAATTTCCACTTTTTTTTTTTTTTTTTATATTTATTTATTTATTTATACAAGCACTGGGTACAGTCAGAAGCACGGGAGGGTGAGAGAATTCACCAGAGCCAGAGTGGGGAGCAGAGCAGGCAGAAGGACCGAAGTACACTGCTGAGGGGAGCAGCGGGCGGCAGGAGAGGTCTGCGTGCCATGTGGGACCCTCCTCTGGTGGCCGGGGAGCAGCCAGGGATCGAACCGGCGCTTCAGAGGCTGCGGGCAGCTTCACAACCCAGCGCTCAACCGCTGCGCCACCAGGGAGACCCTCCACTGTTGTTTTAAATCCCTATTTCTGACTTTCCCCATATACCCTTTACTCTCATTCCCAGGCAACTATTGGAATACTTTATGCCACCATAAATCATTTGTATATTCTCAAAGTTCATACGAATGCAATTATACAATGTGTATTCATTGTTTTCTGCCTTCTTTAACCAAGAAAATACTATTGGAGGCATCAATAAGTTCTTTATATTACTGAATAGTATTCCATTGTATGGAAATACCTTGTTTATTCATTCACTTGTTAAGGAATATTGGGTTGCTTCCAGTGTTTGTCTATTGCAAACAAAGTCAGTATGAACATTCCGATGTAAGTCTTTGTAGGAACACATGTTTTCATTTATCTTGAGTAAATACTTAGGAGTGAAATAGCTGATTCAATTTGTAGGTACATGTTTAATCTTTTGATTAACTACTTCCCCAAATATTTGTAGCATTTGTATTCTGAACATAGAATTCTGTACAAGAATTCCAGTTTACATCTTTGCCAATAATTGGTATGGTAGGTCTTTAAATTTTGTTAACATCCTAACATGTGTAGGATATTAAATAGTGAATTTAATTTGTATTTCTCCAGTAATTAATGATGTTAAGCAGTTTTATCATCTGCATATTTTCTTCTAAAGTATTTGGAAAATATTTTACATATATCTAATTTGGTTGTCCTTTGTAACAAACATTTTTTTTTAAATCAGCTATGTGATTTGTAAATGTGGCCTATCTTTTAAGTCTTTTAACAGTAAGCTGAGAGCAGAGGTCCTAATTTTGCTGAAAATTAATTCCAATATTTTCTTTTCGGTGTCATTTATTCATTCTTGTTTGCATATCATGTTTCTAAGAAGTCCTTGATGAACTCAAGGACACAAAGACTTTCTCCTATATTTTCTTCTAGAAATTTTATACTTCGAGGTGATACATTTAGGTTTATGATCCATTTTGAGAAAATTGTTGATTATTGATTGACGTTCACTGCTCTTCATCTGTAAATATAGTTTTCCTAGCACATGTTTAAAATAATGCCCTTCCTGCACTGAATTGCTTGTTAAAGCCTTTAATATGACTTTAAAAGGGCAACTATGCATGATGGCTTATGGTTCTGTGTGTAGCAAAACTTTCTAAGTGTAAAAAGTGACCTGTGATAACACAAATTAAGTTAAAATTGGGAACAAATGGGAAAAAATAACCAGAAGTCCCCAAATGGGTTAATACCAAGTTATAGTTGATAATTTCCTACCTGATACTTACCTTAAGATAGATATCCTTTGTCTGAAATGTAATAAATTAACTTTTTGGAGGCAGGGACTTAATTAGACAATCTTATCCTATTCCTGGGGCTCTATAATTCTTGGAAAACCAGGGAATGGACGTCCCTTTTCAATGGTAGTTAGCATATCTCTGTGGAATAAAGGATACTGTGTTTTGGCACAACCAACTTGAGAAATCAATATATCTTTAAGACTAATTAAAATCATATTTGAGAAAATCTGATTGTTTATTTGCATTTTGGCATCTATATATTGCAAATCAAACATGATGGGAAGGTAAGAAGAAGAGTTCCAAATACCAAGAGAGAAAAGGATTGTTTTGATACTAATTAGTGTTGCCAGACTGAAAATGTATCCACATGTGATTCTTTTTAGGTTTGAGGTTCATTAATCACTTATGTTTAGTGTGACTCTCCTGAGAGAAGCTGCCATGTATTATGTAAATTTTACATAAAATATTATGTGAAATTTTAAAAGTAATAACTTTCTCCAAAACTGAGCTCAATTCATTCTTTAGGGATGTGTGCAAAATCCCAGATGTGATCAGAATTCCTACAATTAAGTTGAAGAAGTTCTACTGTGTTCTATGTGAACTATCAAGGGTACTCCCTGTGTATTTTTCAAGGATTTACTGCTGTCTTTATTGTCTGAAAGAGAGTCATATTTGTTCATATTCTGGTATCTAAAGTTCTTGCTCACAATTTAGTCATGTACAGTTATTACAGCCTCCACTCCTAAAATGCAAACACCCCAGAGAAGTAGATAAAATTAAACCCCTCATTCTTCATTCATTTAGTGCTAGATCAAGGATTTTTCATGGTTCTTTTACATCATGCTCATAATCTTATGTGAATGGTAACATAATATTACATAGTATTATTATTTCTTTTTTTTAAGATTTATTTATTTATTTATACAAGAACCGGGGTACAGGCCAGAGGTGTGGGGTGTGAGAGGATTCACCAGAGACAGAGCAGGAAACAGAACAGGCATACTGACGAAATACACTGCTAAGGGGAGCAGCGGGTGAAACAGGAGAGGTCTGCCGTGCCATGTGGGACCCTCACCAGCCGGTTGGGATCAAACCGGCACTGCAGAGGCTACAGACAGCTTCACAGCACTGTGCTCAACCGCCTGCGCCACCAGAGGAGGCCCTGTTTCTTAATTTACCTAACACCTCTTTTATTTTCATTTAGAATCTCTTATTTCCTTACTGCAAATATTTTTTATCCTGTATTTCATGTCTATTGGTACAAATCCCAAATGTTGGTTAACTCTATATGAACATTTTCTAAAGCTTGTTTATAATTAAAATGCTTTTAAACAAAATCTTTATTTTACTAAAAGAACTACTTTCTCACACAGTGCACATGGCTGATCCTCCTTCCAGAATCCAATTTTGGTGAAACAGCTTTGCTGATGACCTATCTAGACATCAATTGGGATATTCCCCTGGGCTGGAGGCATACTGCCAAGTGAGAAACTTACCTGACTTTAGAGGGCCAGCTTGGCTAATTTAGCTGTATTTCAGGAAAAGCAGACATTAAAGCCCACAATCAATGGCAGAGTGTGCTGCTAGAGCGCTTCCAAGTCCACAGTGCTCCTAGGAAAGAATGGTTATCAGTTTTCCAGAGAGAGGATGCTGCCTCATTACCCTCACTTCTGTCAGGCAAAAGGGACTTTTCAGTGTAGCATTGAGATAGGACTCTGAGACAAGTCAGTTTCAAACACTGATTTGGATACCTGTGGCAAGGCTTTGTTCGTTTGTTTTTTTTTAAGATTTATTTATTTATGCATACAAGAACTGGGTTACAGGCCAAAGATGTTGGGGGTGGTGGGGGAGAGGATTCACCAGAGACAGAGAGGGGAACAGAACAGGCAGACTGACTGAAATACACTGCTGAGAGGAGCAGTGGGCAAGTCAGGAGAGGTCTGCTGAGCCAGGTGGGTAGCTCCCTGGCTGGCCAGGGCTAGTGATGCAGAGGCTAAGGACAGCTTCACAGTGCAGTACTTAACCAGGGAGGCCCTGTAGCAAGGTTTTGAATGACCCTCTAGATATGAAAAGTCATACCAGGCACTCCCAGGAGTCAAAGTCATGTGAACAAAATGGACCCGATCATATGTGGAAATAACAAAGTAACAGACAGCAAGTGCTAAACACTATGCAAAAAAGCCTGAGGTACACATATGACTTCTGTGTGCATCATTTAGTGGAGGAGAAAGGAAATGTAAATAAATAACATGGTGGGACAATTGTTATTATCTCAAGTGCTTTACATCAAGAACTGTACAAAAATTTACAAGTACAAATAATTCTCAGTATCATTACAATGGAGTTTCAATTAATTAGTTGCTGGGCAGCAGCAATATATAACCTGATCTTCTCTGTAAAAGGGATCTCAGTAGCAAGTCACAGCCAGAAATAACTCTAAGATAAGGATTTTGATAACAATACTCTGCATTCATTCAAATATAGAGCATACCAGTTTCTCTTCTTCACTTTCCTTTATGGCATCTAGAAATATTATGAAATCTTGAGATCCCAATTAAACTAAATATGATAAAATGCCTATTCATACTAGAAACTGCACTTCTTTAGAACAGAATCTGTGTCTGAGTTATTTTTGTATACTGTGTTACCAAGCATAGACAATATTACAGAACTCACTGACAATATTGATATTTAGCAAATAGTTTTTGAATACATGCAAGCATGTGCATTTGGATTTCTTCTCTAGAATGTAATGTGGGGATCTACCAAATGGTTGACTGAATTGTGTCCTTGTGGTTTTCATGTCTGTATGGGTGTGCACACATATGTATGTAGGAATCTTCATACATATGAATGAAGAACTTAAGCCTAAACCATAATTAGAAATGTATTCACTTAAAGGTCTATGCAGCATCTTATACATGTTTCACTCTAAGCAATCCCAGTATATTAAAATGTCTATAAAAACAAAACAGTTCTATAATGATAGTTACTTGTACTCACTTGGAATTTAAACAATGAGGATATTCACATGAGCTTAAACTATGTCATAGACACACAATGGCCAATCTATGAAAATAAATTGATTTGGATGCTACTTTTTTTTATGTAAAAACTATTCCAGTCCTAGGATTGAAAGAAATAAGTAGAGATTTGGGCAGTGAACTGGCATTTAAGTTATAATTCAAATTGTTATGCTGAAGATTTAAATTGGAAAGTACCAACCGGTTATTAATTAAAATAAGTTATTCTGATAATATATTTAACTTCCTCCCTTACATGTCTTTTTTTAATATAGCAAACTGAATTTTATTGAAAATAGATGAATATTTGGAGGTTCCATTTTGTTAGTGTTCAAATATGTTATAAAGCAAAGTGTATCTAAATTTATATATCACTGTTATTAAGCAAAATTAATATCCTCAAATTTGAAAATTGGCCTAGAGTTACATTTATTGTAATGGAAATTTTGACAGATACTTAACCAAAGAAGCGATTTTATACCTCTAGTTTCCTGTTTATCAAAAGGTTATATAGGTTATAATGAACAAAACAGAGTTGAAATGACCATCCTTAGAGTTGACTGAACATAAGCTTATCTTCTCAATATTTCAATATTCATCTATCCATTTGCCCAAGAAAATAAGGAATTTAGACCTCTATGTGTTTTAAAAACTACTGATATGCCAAAGTACATTGCATAGTCTTTCAGTAATTTGACGTTCAAAAAAGCAGGAAGGGGCCTCCCCGGTGGCGCAGCGGTTGAGCGCTGGGTTGCGAAGCTGCCCGCAGCCTCTGCAGCGCCGGTTCAATCCCCAGCTGCTCCCCGGCCACCGGAGGAAGGTCCCACAAGGTGAGCAGACCTCTCCTGCCGCCCGCTGCTCCCCTCAGCAGTGTACTTCAGTCCTTCTGCCTGCTCTGCTCCCTGCTCTGGCTCCGGTGAATTCTCTCACACTCCTGCACTTCTGACTGTACCCAGTGCTTGTATAAATAAATAAATAAATCTTAAAAAAAAAAAAAGCAGGAATGAAGTAGACTGCTGCTCATTTGTATGGTTTGTGTTTTAACAAATTTGAGGTTGGCATGACCCACTTCATGAATATGCACTGCAAAGACATGATATTGACCGAGACAATGCACAGATTCTTTACCTTTTTTACTAAAAGGATCATTTGATTTCTAAAATTAAGCCATTATCTATTTCCCTCTAGTAGCTACTTCCCTGGAGTATCTTCCTCTCCACCTCACCACCCCTTCTTCTTTAGGAGGTGGATTGCGAGGTTGAGAGCTTGTTATCCTGAGAAATCCCTGGATGGCTTCCAATGTATCATGGCATCTACCCACTCTGTGCAATTGGTCATTTCTTAAAGATGAGTGTTGTGTTGATTTCCTTGCTTAATTTCCCACATTTCCTGTGTAATTTTCAGACATCAGGTGTTTCTTAACTAAGATAAAATGTTATAAAATGTAACATGCAACTGTTAAAATACAAAAGAACTATTATCTTTTCTTTGGCAAGTGTGATGTGAAAGAAAAGCCCTAGGATAGCAAATAATTTTCAATAAACGTTTGACTGTAGTGTATATTAACAGTTGGAAATCACATCCACATTCTGCCCACTTCTATGCTGAGGAAGGACAAGGAAAGAGGTGCTGAGATTACAGTAGAGAGCTCATCAGTGGGTTTGGTGTTCCTGCTGAGCTAGCCACTGGGTCTCTTGCTTGTGGGTACAGCTGGTGGCAAGTCCCTGCAATCAGAAGCCATCACTAACAGAAAGACTCTACAGTCATTTTAATCAGTCTTTGGCAAAGCTAGCAGTAAATGTACTAAATGGATACATTTTCCTGGGAATTGCCACTGTGGTTTTAGTATTCTGCTTGAATTGAGGCAGAATGATACAATATAGAATCAGTGATGATAGAATCACATATTCTACTGGATGAGCCTAGGTTTATTCTATGAAGTTATTCTGATCTGATCCAGAGAACAGCATTGGCAATTACTCACAAAGTGGACATACAGAAGGCATAATATAAGTGGACCCTCGAATATTTACACAATGGTGAAAAGTTGAGCAATATGGTATTTTTTATTTAAGCAAAATGTTCATGATAAATCTTTTGAATTTTTAAAAGATTTTGCTTTTAATTACATGCATATGGAATTTAAAATGTCAAATAATTATATGAGGTTTTGATAAAATCCAACAATTGCTTTTACTTTCCTTCCTACTCTGCTGTAAACCAGTAAACGTTCCTTCTCTTTTAGCTAGTCAGCCATATATTCAGAGACTTGCCTGGTAATTTTTAAAATAACCTTCTTATATTGCTATATCAGATGTGAATGGAGTTCTTTGACATTCAGCTTTCACTTATTTCTACATCTTTCAAATGTAATTATGTCATAATTTTGGTTAAATCAGTATTCAGTATTTATATTAACATTACTATTTAAACATTAATCATGGATGAGTCATGAAGTTTTCTAGAATTACATTTCCTCTCTTGCATGATGTTTTGATGCCCCAAGGTTTCTCCAATGTCTGATATTTCCATCTCATCATCACTGAATTTCCTCCTTAAATGTAAATCCCTCAATTTGTTTGGAAAAAAAAAAAAACACAAGTAATCTCTCAGTTTCTTAAATCTAGAAACTTATTAACTATTTTTATAGATAACATATAAACAAAATTAGAGGAATAATTCTATGAGTATTATAGAACTCATGAACTCACTGTTCAGTTTCAGAAATAAGGCTTATGTGAATTAATTCTTTAACAGAAACTAAAGTTCTTATACACATTACTCCAATATATCCCTGTTCAGTCATGTAACTTTTGTCCCTAAATTAATGTTCATTATGATTCATTATTTTGTAAATTTTCTATGCATGTACACACACCAAAGCAAATTGTATTTTAGTTCAGGATAATTTAAATATTTAAGAAATATTTAGAAATAACAAACTATTGTTAAATAAAATTAAAAATGAAGACCAAACTTGAAAATTATCTGCACAGATAAGACCACTTAAGTCACAAAAGCAAAGGTAAATCTAGTTTATTTTACAAACATAAACAAAACTTATCTAGGTTATTTCTTATAAATGTCTACAATAATCACTTGAAAAAATGGAGCAGCTTGTCCTGGTTTAAAAAGGAAGCTTTTAGTTTACTGCAAAGGAGGCTATGGCAGTTTCTTCACTTTTGAAAGAACACTGAATAATCATGTGCCCTTTACAAATTCTTTGACTAAATTCTCTTCCTGGTTTATCTTTCAAGCAGTTTTAACTGATAGCAAGCAAAGAAAATTGGCTACAGTCAGGTGGTAGAAAAAGCTATCATTCATCCAATCCCTGCTCTGCCATTTTCTCCCTTGTGCATATATTGGGGGGGGGGGACTTAGTGATTAAATACACTGGTTTTCTGTCACACAGACCTGATTGCTCAGAGGCCAGAATTGATGACTAGTATTTGTTGACCTAGAGGAAGCATAACTTGATAGCATAGGGCCTGGAGCATAGTAAAATCTCAGTAAACAATAGTCAAAAATCATTATTTTGATTGAGAATTGATGCATTTTTTCCTTAACGCACACAAGAAATTTTATGTGGAAAATAACTTAACCCAGTTCAAATTTGGTTAGATGATTTACAATAATCCAGTGAAATTAGTCTTGTTCTCCTCATGTTGGAAGTGCTTAAATTATTAGCTCACTGCCTTTGCTGCAGAGGATGTAAACTTTTTTCAAAGGATTTTTCATTTAATATCTCATTTTATCTTTTTTTAATTTCCCTACTTGCTAGGGCAAGAATGATTGCCAGTATTTCATAAGTGAGAATATTAATGTACCAAGTGGGTAAGAGATTTGCCTAAATCCACAAAACTTCACTATCATAAAAACAGGGAAAAGGAGATCTAAACCTGGGTCCTGACTCCCACTAATAAGTTTATCTTCATATGCACAACAGGAATAAAGATACCTGCTCTGTCTAAAGCCCTCACAGTATCTTTCTGAGAAGCAAGAATATTATGTAAAATGTGAAAGCATCTTAACACAATGTTAGACAAATATAAGACAATATTATGTGATGCGAAATTCGTATTATTCAGTCCAATCTAAATCTGCCTTTAGAGTTTATATAAAAGAAGAAAGATGACTTTTCTACAATATACTTAGAAAAGTGACAGAAAAATGTTTATGATAAAAATTTCCTGTATTTTCCTAAGGAAAGGAAAGTTTTATTATATCCTATTAGAAGAGAAGAAAACTCTTAGAGGGGAATGCGGTAAGAGTCATGAATATTAAATCAGGATATTTAAGTTTAAATCTTGCCTTTGACATCAAGTAACTATATAACTTGTATAATTTTTTTTTTAAATGTGGACTTGAATTTACTTCCAATGAAGTGAATTAGAAAATACTGCAGATCCTTTTCAGTTCTGACATGTCTGCTGCAATAATTCTGCTTTCTAAGTGGAAGGTCTTTGTAAAATTACTAAATATAGTAACATTTCAGTTGAATTGTGGGTTCTGTAAATGTGACACTCTGGATGATGGAATTTTCCAGTTAATTGGAAATTGCTTATCTTAATTTCTTATCTTTTCTTTCCATATTCCCCTTTTGGCTACTTTTTTTTTTAACTTTTTTTTTAATTTTATTTATTTATTTATTTATACAAGCACTGGGTACAGTCAGAAGCACCGGAGGGTGAGAGAATTCACCAGAGGCAGAGCACAGAGCAGAGCAGGCAGACTGACGAAGTACACTGCTGAGGGGAGCAGCGGGCAGCAGAAGAGGTCCGCGCACTATGTGGGACCCTCAGCTGGTGGCCAGGGGTCGGCCAGGGATAGAACCGGTGCTGCAGAGGCTGCGGGCAGCTGCGCAACCCAGCGCTCCACTGCTGTGCCACCAGGGAGGCCCTACTTTTTTTTTTTTTTAATCTAACTCCCTCTCACAGATTTTTCTTGCACACCTGTCTCTGCTATCGCCTTTGCCTAACCTTCCCTCATCTTTTTGAATTCCACACTGCCCTCTTGCATTTCTAGCCATGGAATTTCAGGACTATCATTATTTTGTAGCCCAAGTAATCACACCACCTTTAGAGCACCACATTTTTACAACAATGAGAAAGCATCAAAACTTTGGGGAGAAATCTATGATAAGCAGATTAGAATCAAAATGAGACATCAAGAATAACAAGAGAGCTAGGTAATGAATATAAGTAGAGCCTAGAATGCTAACACTAAATTGTTAATGGATTGAACTCTTAAGATTATGGCAGTTTGTTGAGAGAAGGTGAAGGAACAATAATTTTTGTAAATGAGAGAGTGTGAATAACTAATTGAGATGTTGGCTGATGGAAGTAAAAGCAAACACTAGTGCAACTAGATGAACAGAACAAGAGAAAAGTATTCTGCACAACAATGGATTGATAAAGGAGTAGAAAGCAGCAAAGGGAGCTGGGCAAATATAAACTTGTTCCTCTGACTATTGAGAATAGAAGATGAAAAATCAAGTCAGGGTGGAAAAAAGATACAATTCTGCATTTGATTAGGTGAAAATTAGAAGGAAATTATGTAAGTTACATCATCCCACAACCCAATATAGCTGTTAGTCATCTGGGATATTTTGATTTGGGTTTTTTGTTGTGAGGTTTTTTTTTTTTTTTTTTTTTTTTTGGTGGTGTATGATTATTCAAGATATAAAAATGATCATTTTTAGCAGTGTTTCACATTCACCCAAAGTGTTCTCTCAGGGACAAGAATTTGGGAGGAATCTTATCACAGTATTGATATCTCTAGCTTCAGAGAGTTAACTTTCTTATACATTGCCTATCCCTATCAGATAAGATAAGAAACCACCAGCTTTTGCTTTTTGTTGGTTTATAACAACTGGCTTTAGGATTTGTTTATTACTAAATCTCTTAATGCCAAAATTGAACTAATCTAACATAAGGAACAAAAATAACACAGAATCAAGTGCTATGTATGTATAGTAGCATGTACACAAGCATGCATATGTTTACATGTGGATGTGTGGGCATATTTGTAAATATATGCACTTATGATATATAATATATATAGACACATGGGGTATGTATGTATAGTGATGGGTCCTGCAGTGAAGTATACTCATTATGTTAAATCTACTCATTATGTATAGATGTTAAGTCTACTCATTACGTATAGATAATATTTGGAGCTACCTTATAAGAAAATAAATAATTGCTTAACAACTACTATGCTGGGGTGATGACTGAAATATATAGTCTAATGACAATAACAGTAGAAAACTCAGGTTTAAAAATGTGGCAAACAAACATACATAATGTTTGATAAAACCATGAGAGTTAGGACCATGTATATTGCCCATCACTGTATTGTCAATATCTAGCTCAGCATCAGCAGCATTCAGTGGTCCTTAAATATGTTTGGTAAAAAAAATGAAGAAGACATCAATGAAACAATATGGCATTATAAAGCTGTCACTTGTCAACATTAACTCTAAGTTTGCAGAATTTTATTATGGGAACTTAAATGATTTTTTTTTGAAATATGTTATTAATTGCATATAAATGCATTATTTTAGGGGTAATTGTGAAACAATTTGTAAGATTACTCAGGGTTCTTGCAAAGATTGCTGATTTTTTTCTAATAAACTCTAATTATCTGATTATAAAGAAGCATGTGCTTTTGATTGTTTTGACGATGCTATATTACAATCCTATATGCTAGAAAAGGATGAGTAATGCCAATGACTCTTATCCATGGAAATGCAAATAAATTTTGTGCCGCTATATATATTTGTATAGATATAAAAATAAATTTGTCCCATAAAAAATGATTCCATATATTATGTTTAATGCACTATAGGATATCACACCATTTTTCAAATTGTTTAGAGTTAAATAAATTGCCTATATGTGTCATTCTCCAGATTCTCTTCCCAACAATATGTAACTTACCAGTTCTCCTATTAATTAATTAATTAATTAATTTAAAAGTCTTTAACATATATTTACCCATATATTTATGATAGGAACTATTTTACCACTTTGAAAATTATCTTTTAACAGCTGTTTTATCATATTTATATACAAGTGTCAAAACCAGTTACCTTTTATTGGCATACACTCATTGAAATATGTTGATAATTGCATGTTGATGTGATTCACTTTTGGAGGCAGATTTAACATAATGAGTATACTTCACCACAGGACCCATCACTATACATACATACCCCATGTGTCTATATATATTATATATCATAAGTGCATATATTTACAAATATGCCCACACATCCACATGTAAACATATGCATGCTTGTGTATATGCCACTATACACACATAGCACTTGATGCCTTAACTCTGTTTCCATATACATAAAATATTATTTTTTTAAATAATTTTTTTATTTATAAAGATTTATTTTTATTTATTTATTTATACAAGCACTGGGTACAGTCAGAAGCGCAGGAGGGTGAGAGAATTCACCAGAGCCAGAGCGGGGAACAGAGCAGGCAGAAGGACTGAAGTACACTGCTGAGGGGAGCAGCGGGCGGCAGGAGAGGTCTGCGCGCCATGTGGGACCCTCCTCTGGTGGCCGGGGAGCAGCCGGGGATCGAACTGGCGCTGCAGAGGGTGCGGGCAGCTTCTCAACCCAGCGCTCAACTGCTGCGCCACCAGGGAGGCCCTAAAATATTATTTGTATAACATTGTATATAATTGTAGTGTTATGTATAAGGGGGGAGAGAAAGTAAGAGAAAGAGAATTGCTTTAGCTTTTATTCTAATAAGAATTAAAAAGGAAAAAGTAGTTCTTTGTTTTGCTTTGTATTGTATGTGATATAAATGTATCAAATAATGAAACAATAGATCACAAATATCATCAGGCTCTTTTACCCATTTTTCAGTGAAGTTGAAGGATTACTTTCTACCATAAACAAAACAAGGGAAAATAGCATTTCAATAATCATTTTAAACTAAACAAATCATTTAAATACTTTAATAAGTACTTTTCTATTTGAATTGTGATATAAGTCCTTTTAAAAATAATACAAAATGTAACACTATAAGGTTTTGACAACCAATCTCTCCTAAAATTTTGAAGTAATACAGTAAAAAATTGGAAACATTAAGAAAAAAGTTGTGGTTAAATAGAAGAGAGAGTTCTGTTCAAAACAAAAATTAAATGTCTATTTCTCTTGCTCTTGTTTCTATGAAGCAAAGCAACTGGAAAGTTGGGGAAACCAGACTATCTTAAGGAAGCAATATATAAAGATATGCACATCCCCATCCCAGGAAACAGAATATGTTACCTTATGTGGCAAAGGGGATTTGCAGATGCAATTTAGGATCTTAAAATAGGAAAATTATCTTTGACAATTCAGGTGGGTCAATGTAAATCACAAGTATTTGAGAGAACAAGGGGGTTTGGGGAGGGAACCAAGGAGGAAATGTGAAGATGTTACTTTACTGGCTTTGAAGACAGGAGACATGAGCCAAAGCATTACATGTGCCTATTGACACTTGATTTTAGTCCTTTGAGAGCCACTTTGAATTATAAGAATAGTTTGTGCTGTTAAAAGCCACTGAGTTTGTTGTTATTTGTTACAACATCATTAAAAACTGATACAAGTGGGAAGTGACTTTAAGAACCAAACCGTTGGAAAAAATGTCATTTCCAAACAGATGTATAGAGAATTATTTGAATTAAAGACCCTGATTTAAATCTATTCATTAATTTGAATACCCTTTAGGTACTAAGGAGTTTCATAAACGTTTCTTGTGAAACCCCTTCATATTACAAGAAAACTGAGACCTACCTAAAGAAGTGAGGTAGTTTGACACTCAGGTATTAGTGAAATCATTAGATCTAAGATGTCTTGGTATTTCCACATGGTATAAAAGATGGAGGAACAAGAGAAATATAGCTTCGCCCCTTTTATTTCAACTATATGAGGCTAGAAAAAATAAAATTAATTCAAAATTTAAAGGAAAAAAGAGATTTATTTTCTAGATTTCTCTGGAGTAATTTCTGAAAGCTGCATTAATGAAAGATAAGAGCACAAAAATGGTAACTAACCAAAGACTAATGAAGAATCAGTGATCAAGCTGATTAGATTATTCTGTATTGTTTTTCACTCTGCAGGCAGCTACCATATCCAGCTTCTATTTATGCAATTAAATGTAACTTTGGAAATTGTATTTGCATCTATCACAGAATGTCTATTTGTTGTAATGGTGCAGAAGGGATAATGTCTTGAAGTTCCAGTAATCAAAATAATCATGTAAGTCCTTTTACTTAAGTTACAATTTTTTTTTGAATTATCAACACACACAAAAGACAAGAGAACAAAATTCTATCAATTAATTTAGTAAAATTCAAAATATCCCAAATTATAAAGCTTTTGAAATGACCACTTATTTACATGAACTCTCTTGGGAACACTAAGTTAATATACTGTGATACTTTTATTTCTACCCGTGAATCTTGACAATTGGACAACATGCAAAAATATGTATTATGCCAAGTAGGATATAAAAATAAAAACATTGAAAGTCTGTAGTGATTTGGATCCTTTTTAAGCATACTGGACTTTCTTGAAATTAATGTTTCTTAATCTATAAGTGGATAGCTCCCAGCTGGTGTGTTTCCCATCTAATTGAAATGCATAAAAATGAGTCAACACAACAACCTTATTTGTAATTAAATTTTGGATTTAGGTTAAATCCACTTGAATCATAAAAGCTCATGGACAAATCTCTTCTCAGCAATAAATGCAAACAGAAATAGTCATATATTAAGAAATGCTCATTTTTGGACACTAGCAACAAATAATACATACACACAAAATACTTAGACTATTATAATGAAAAATAGGCATCCAAACTGACATTTACTTTGAGATGAGTTAGTTCTGCAATTTCTCATCCTAAAAACATCATTTGTATCATCTAACATAATTCAAAATCCATTGCCAGCCTGTAAGATGGGGAGTAAATTCACATCCTCATTACTTCTTAGGCATTTTTTTTTATTAATTCTTTCTGATGTAGCGCCACAGACTGACATAAACATAATGTGGATATTTATAATAAGTGGAAAATAAAAACAAAAGACTATCATTTAGTGAGAATAGATACTTTGGGAGTTTTCTAAAAAGCTAAAATTAAAGTGTAAAGCTTCTCACATCGGTCTTGATCCCTGAGCCCTGCACTGGGGAGGGTCATTGTGAAGGTTTAGCCTTGGGTTTTAATATCTACTGTACAGGGATCTCCCGGGGAAACAAACTATCCTGAGAGGACTTTCAATAAGACTGTTCAGCCATAACATTTTTAAAGGGCTTCCAGCATCTTTCAGACAATCCCTCTGAGGGGGGAAAAATGCTGATGGTACATGTTTTAAATAGAAACGCCTGAAATGCACAATTTTCTGTTTACCCCAGTTTCAACTGTTAAATTAGTATAAATAATTGAAAATAAGTTCAATTTCTTCCTTTAATTTTTTAAAATACCTCAAATGGCAAATGATGTCCAATTATAACAGAATGTTATGATCTCAAACTACATGCAGATTTGTTTCTTTCTGACCAGGTACAGATGATATCAGAGCCCAAGTGCTGCCACCTAGGATAGGCTTAGTGGCTTCCCAGTGTCCATCACCCAGGATCCATCTATTTTTAAGGCTCATTCCCAAATTGCTGCCTACCACACTGCACCCCCAACATGATCTCCACCATGTCCACACTTCTAATTGTTAAGGAAAAAAGTCAGGAGTCATAAGCATTAATTTTCTAAATATTCCAGCGATCAGAGCTTAGCCATAGGGCTACACAAATATATTACTGGTTTTTTTTTTAATTATTGTTTCATATGTAGCCAAGTGTCAGGATTAATTCCAAAGAAGAGAGAAAACAGATATTGAGTAAAAATAGTAAGTCATCCAGATCAAATTTTGGGTAAATCAAAATAATTCAATACTTTTTTTTTTCCTTTATCATTTTTTCCTTTGGTTTCTGTCCTTTTAGAAGTTGTTCTAACTGGTTCAGGCTTAGTGCTTCTTTCTCACATTAACATCTATCTGTTCTTAGCCCTTTGCCTGCTTTCCTAGCAATGTTTTCTTTTCTCTGAATCATAATAAATTCATTTTAGATTTTTACAAAATGGACCCAAAGTATAAAACAAAGATATATATGATTCCATAAGAGGGAAAATAGACAAAATCCCATGCAAAAGGATTCCAAATAATTTATGCATAGCACTACACTTGTTAAGTATGGGTTTTATGTGGTGACTTCCTTCCTAAAGATTGAGCATAAAAAGGAGAAAAAAAACAGTTAACTTTACAGTGGAGACATCTTGCCAACACTGCCTCAGTCAGATCAATAGTAATAAATCATGTTGCTAGTGTATATCCTTCCTATGATATGACAGAGAAATGACACTTGACCTTTGTAATCTTCCTCCCAAAGACCCAAAATCCCATACTATGAGAAAAATGTCAAACAAATTTGAGAAATTCTACAAAATTCTATAAATTTGAGAAATTTTACAAAATACCTGACCAGTACCATTTAAAACTTTCAATATAAACAAAATAAGTAAAGCCTGAGTAGCTCACAGCTAAGAGAAGCCTTGGGGACATTACAACTGTCTTAGTCTGTACAGACGTGCTATAAACAAAATATCATTGACTGGATGGCCTATAAACAAAAGAAATTGATGTCTCACAGTTCTGGAGTCTGGCAGTCTGAGATCAGGGTGCTAGTAGCATAGTTGTGTCAGAAGCCTCTGCTGGGATGCAGACTTGTATTTTATCCTCACACTAGATATGGCCAGGTCTCCCTATAGGGTGTCTTTATGAGAACACCCATCCCATCAAAACTCTGCCTTGAGGACATAAACACTTTCCAAAGACCCCATTATCTTAACACCATCACAATGGGCATTAGGACTTTAATATGACTTTGGGCCAATATAAACATTCAGCTGGATCAAAAAATTTAAACAACAAAAAATACATCAGAGATTTAGATAGCAGCTGTAATAACAGCACCATGTAAAAATATGTAAGGTTTTAGAAAGTATTATAAACTTGGAAACTAAGAACTATAATGTAAAAATATTTATCTGAATACCTAAAATCTTAATATTTCTATCTGAATAAAGAAACAGCATAAACAAAGGCAAATTAAAAACTGCAAAAATTATTGCCAGCATTTGTGAAAGATTTGGAATTAATTTCCTTAATAGTTACAGCTTTTACAAATGGTTCCAAAGAAGAACAATGAAGTAGAAATAGAATAATACATGGTAATACATACATATATATATGAACACAAAATATGCATAAGCATACTTGTACATATATATGAAACATACTATATATTTTAATTGTCATATTTATGGAGATTTTTACATATAATTTTTTTTGTGATAATTTTTGGAAGGTTTAACAAAGAGATCGTAAATAACTTTTAGAGTTTTATAAGAAAATTTAATATTGTATTCTCATTGTGTTCCATTATTTAAATTTCTTACTTATACATATTTTTCTTTTAAATTTAAATATTTGTTTTACAGTTAAAGTATAACATAAAAATGGTTCTTTTGCTCTGAGTCCTTAAAGGATTTTTAAAAACAATAATTACAAGGGAAGAATCCAGGAATTTTGATGGAAAAGTAATTTTATATGATTATATCTAGTAATGGTGAGTGACTTTTGGTTTAGGTATTTCTTAAATTAATCTAGAATTTTTCTTAAAGTCTTACTCTGTTTTTCCCTTAAGTTGAAATGCAGATTTCTATAAGGATTCCAAGTTTGGATATTAAAGCACACTTAAATACATTTTGTGTTCATATATAATAATACTTTCTTCCCATTCAAACATTTTAAACAGTTTCTTTAAATTTTCACAAAAGAAAATAATTGTCTGGTTTCAGAAAAAGAAAGTTTACTTGTCCAAGAACTGATTATCTTAAAAGTTTCAAGTGTTGAAAGCAAGGGTGTATACTCAAGTACTTTATCAACTATAAAAAGGATTATTATTGCCTCCTACAATGCCTTAATATTACTTGTTTTAACAACAAGATTTGCCATTAGAATAATTGCTGCAAAGTAGTCTTTAGTCAAACATTTTAAGTAGGCAGTAAGGTGTGATTACATATGCTATTACACACCACAAAGTACAAGGGGAAAAACTTTTAACAAGGATCCTCAGCGCCTGCAATTTATTTTCCTCTCTAAATTCCCATTACATGTTCTCAAATATTATAAATTGTCCAACCCACAGTAAAAGCTTCAAACAGGAAGTCTTTTGAAAGATAAAGGAATCAGCCATCACCTGAATATGTCTTGAAATAGCAGTTATCTTGATTATATGATGTAGCAGGGACACTTATATAATGATTTAATTCTAGAACAAAAGATTATGCAGTGGAAGTCTACTGGACAGGAGTAAAACCTTGATAGGTGCTCTGACTTACTGAATGACTCACAGAGAAATAGCCTTTATTTCCTCACTTGCAAAATGAAAGGCCTAAGTAGAAACCTAATGGGGCACATTTCTGACTTTTGAGTTGGAAAACATGAGCCTGAACTACTGTTCTGCTGTTTTTCAATATTGTGTAATAACTAGCAACCATCAATCCACAGAGCAATGAGCGAGCTAATGACTTCCCTCAATCCTATTCTGTACTGGTACATATGACACTAAATTTTTCAGGAAGATTTTGATTCTATTAATTAGAATGTGAGTCACCATTCCCTGAAACCTCAGGGGGGTAGCCCTGTGCAGGAGCCATAGCTTCACTATGTCCCTTGAAACTGGAACCACGTCATCTCTCCCTGCGTGTTTAGTGTTTCTGAGATCCAGATATAGAATATCCTTCAATTTAATAGTGAAGTGCTCTTCAAAATCCCCTATTATAAGACAGTTATGGAAACAGATGTTCAAGGTTTAAGTCGCATTCACCCACTTTTTCATATATCAGGATCTAAACCATCAGAAGCCATAAACCATAAGGAATTCCTTTAATGCCCCTTAGTCTACTCTTGAGTGGATCACGTAAGACCCTAGAACAATACTGTTCATGAGTGCTATTTCTCATTTCCCTTTATTCTAATTGTATAAAATGTACCTAACTTGACTGGGGCCATGAAAATCACCATCCCCACCCCCACCCTCCACCCCAGCCCCAACCAAATTGCAATCTCATCTACTAAAGAGTAAAACAGGGCCTCCCCGGTGGCGCAGCGGTTGAGCGCTGGGTTGAGAAGCTGCCCGCGGCCTCTGTGGCGTCGGTTCGATCCCCGGCTGCTCCCCGGCCACCGGAGGAGGGTCCCACATGGCGTGCAGACCTCTCCTGCCGCCCGCTGCTCCCCTCAGCAGTGTACTTTGGTCCTTCTGCCTGCTCTGCTCCCCGCTCTGGCTCTGGTGAATTCTCTCACCCTCCCGCGCTTCTGACTGTACCCAGTGCATGTATAAACAAAACAAACAAACAAACCAGCAAACAAATAAATAAAGCATGCCTCTATAAAAAAAAAAAAAAAAAAAGAGTAAAACAAATGGTCACCTCTCCAACCACTGCTTGGGTTTTCACTTCAACTCAGATATCAACCTTTGTATAAAACAAAATCTGCACGAGAATAAAACAATTGCCCAGGTATTCTGCTACCCACACACACAATCTCTCTTCCATATGTTAACAGTCTGAAATGGGCCTCTATATACTGGGCCTCCTGTGATTTGATCATAGCTACTAGCTTTGAGGATCACCACTAAACTTAGGTCCAAACTGAGGTCAAAACATTCCTAGTGCTCCCACTGGTGAACTGGTGAAGATACAGGATGCTTTATGCCAAAATCCACATAAATTATGACAATTAGAGTTAACATTGAAACCCTCTTATCTATGTAACTCAGTTCCTGCTATTTTCTAGAACTAGTCATTTTTCTTATACATGTAAAAGTTTATTCTCTTGGTATAAATATTAATGTTTTTATGACATGGTTAGAGAAAATAGAGAACAAAAACTAATTTATATCATTCAATGTTCTAAATTATTTTACTTTAGATATTCTCCCTCTTACCTAAATTGTTGTAACTTAAATGCGGGTACTATCCTTCATGTGATTCAGATAATGAGAGCTTTGAAAACATAAAAAAACATTTAGAGTTATTCAAGCTTTTACACTGCTTTGGTAATTTAGTAACTCTAAAGAATAATGAAAGTGAATTTTTCAAATGATTACTATTACACATTCAAAAAACTGATATAACATATTTCAGAGAATATCATTATCTATGCATAAACTGTTATTTGTTAAAACAACAAATTTTCCCCATTAGGACAATTCATAGCTATTTACTAATGGGTATACTATATACTCTTCACTACCAATACTGTTCAAATTATATTTTATTTTACTTACTGGTAGCTTAATAATCAGATTAAAATAAGTGGAAATGTAGTAATTTTAATGACTGAAATTTTTGTCACTAATCTAATTCTGCTAGTTCCAAAATTAATTGACTAAATTCTATTCCAACCACCTTCTCTACATAAATTTAGCAAAAGATTAATAAAAAATGTATACCTTCATAAAACTAAAATGTAATTAAGGATGAACAAAATTAAAATCAATACCTTTCAATCTACATAAAACATATCATTCAATATTCAATGTCTATTTTAATACAAATCAAGAATAAAAGTGCACATTAGAAACTAAAAGTCACATTTCAAGTTTGAATGAAGAAATGTTACCCTAAAAATTGTAACTGCATAGAACCTACATTTTACTTAGATCTTGCTTACTGGATTAAATTTTTTAATCCCTTTGTAACAACATCTTTCTGTGATCTATCACAATTTTAGAACCTTTTTTAGCCTGATGTCTTAGCAAAGGTTTAAACTCTGTCAATCATTCAACACAGATGGGCCCAGCTTGAAAAAGCTTTAATAGAAAAGAAGTCATAAATCAAGAGAAATACTCAAGGAAGATGCCCTTAAACAATTACCTTTTAGAAAGATCAATTATACTAGCCAGAAAAGGGGAATTGAGGAATTGGGGAATTGGTTTTTGGTAGTGTTTTTAAATAACAGAAGTTATGTTTATCCTGTTGTATTTTTTCCAATATAATTGAAATACATGAAAGTCCTATTAGTATTGAAAATGGAATATTTCTACAAATAGATCTCTGTGATAAGAATTTCAAAATTTTGGAAATAATATTTCTAGAGTATACATGAATACCTGTGTTGTACATTCAGCCTTTCTGAAATTGAATTAACATATAGGTCAGTCCTCACCACTCATCTAATGGCTTAGAGAACTGAAATTTCTCCCTTTGCCTCAATCACAGCTCTGCTTGTGCTTTCTTTTTTTTTTTCTTTTTCTTTTTCAAATGGATACCAGCAAACAACATTCTAAATCTCAGAGTAAAAGGACTAGTCAGAACCTAATAAAAATGCAGTAATATCTTTGATGGGATTATTTTGGACTGATATTTATGCTGCAATCAAATTCCCCAAACTTTTCATGCACTTTGTCAGAGTAATTTCAGATATAGTGAGTGTGTGTGTGTGTGTGTGTGTGTGTGTGTGTGTGTGTACATGAGCTTGTTTATTTTTTTTTAACTAGGGCATAGCATAAAAAAAACCCACAATAACAATTCCTAACTTATTTACTTGTGGAATAAATAATGGGGTATTAAAAGCATTTAAACAACAAAAACGTACTCATACCTCCTGAGAGATTTCTGGTGATGGAATTTGCTAGAGCTGAATTCTGGGCATCTTTTTTCTTTCTCCTGCATCATTACATCCATTCCTTTGGCCTAAAAGGCCATCAATATACATATGATCCATTTTAATGCATTTTAGACTTTCTAAAAGTCAGGCAATAACACTAAAATTATTAATGACCTAAAGCCCTCTTGATATGTCACCTCAATTGAGAACCTACTGTCTGTTATTCCTCTAGAATTGACAGAAATTGCTGGGTTTTGATAAGTAAAATATTAGGTTTATATTTAGGATCTATAACAAATACAACATGATTCTTTACATGCTAAAATCTCAAAGTCTGGCAAGAACCCTAAGCCATGAAATGTATCCAGGGTCTGAGACTGCCTGAGGATCATTTTTACAGTCCATACCTATCTGGTATATATTCCCCATGAGATGAAGGGGGGGCATTCTTCTTAATATTTAAAATGTTGCCTCTCTTTCTCTGTTAACCTAACTATACTTTAACGCTAACCTAAGCCTTCTTTGTAATATCCAATCTCTTTTAAGATCTTCCTCTGAACATTTGACAACCATTTGAAATGTAACATAACCAAATCAGAACTCTGATTTTCCCACTAGAAACCAACTCTTCCCACAGCCTTCTCATCTCAGTAAGTGCAAACTACTTTTATCAAGTTGCTTAGAGTCAGAAACTCATAATGGTTAATCCTCTCTGGTTCAGCACTTATTAAAACCATTTACAAGTGCCTTGACTTCTGTCTTCAAAAATGTATCTGGAATCGATTCACAGCTCTTCATCTGCACTTCTATCACCCCAATCCAAACCGCACAGTCTTTCATCTCACCGGGACACCAGGGTCTTTCTACATTAATTCCCACCCCTATTCTCTCACCTCTTCTCCATCTGACACACAAGACACATGGATTTATTGTCTACACATCAGAGAGTGTAGTCTTTTTATTACATAAATTAGATTATGTTAATGCCAACTCCTGCTTAAAAGCGTTTAGCTGCTTCTTTTTTTATTTCACATGAAATCCAAACTCTAACTTGAAGAGCCCTACCTGCTATTCCAACCTCATTCCCTCTCCTACTCCTGGGTTTCATTGTTCCTCTTATTTTCATGAGTACCCCAAGTTCTTAACAATTTTGAAGCTATTGCATATGGATAGGTATTTTCCCATAATTCTGAGTTTATTTCTTTTTAATTTGTTACTGCTATCTCCAAAAAGAGCCTTCACATTCTGTCCTGATGCTCCTTCACAAAATACTCTATTTTCTTTATTGAGCAATTATCAGTTTTGTAAAAAATTTTACTGAAGGAAAATTAACAATAATACTTATTTAAGTGAAAAAGACTTGACCTATATATACACACATCAAGCTCTCACCAAAGCTGATGGTGAATTTATTCAGTAGCTCAATTCTACGATATTCTCATATCCCCTTTGAAATCTCTCTGTGGCACTCACTCCTCCCTGCCAAGCACTTCATGACCCACCCCCAACCCCAGATAACTGCTGATCTATCTTCTATCACTATATTTTGTATTTCCTGGAATTTTATGTAAATGGTTTAACTGAAGCATTTTCAGATGGAATTCCACATGTGTATAAAACATTGTGCTATGTGGTGGTAGAGAACTTAGGAAAATATTTCTCTGATCTTCAAGAACTGAAAAGGGAAAAAGACAAAGTCACAGTCATAATTAAAGTGGAAAAAAATAGTTTTATAAGACAGAAATGAACAGTAGTGTATGCCTTTAGGATAAGCAAAGAACTTATCTTTCTGGTGGAATCCAGAAAGGCTTTGTGAAAGTGATAACGTTCTGAACTCTGACTTGAACAGAGGCTTTAATATTTGATACACAAAACTGGAAAAAGCTAGATAAGGAGTAATTCCAAGCTGCTTAGGGACCATTCCAGGCAAAGAAATAATATGACCAATTGCACAAAAGGGAAAATAGGAAATTTTTATGGGGAGCACTAAGTGATCTAAGTTGAGTACAAGTTTTTGAGGATATAAGGGAGATTATAAGGGTGTATTGGGTGAGGAGAACTTTTAAATGAGGAGAGGAAATTAACCCCAATGCAGTAAGCATAAATTGCTTGGGAATCTAGTCCCAAAACAATTTGGTGTTAATTACTGCAAAAGGTCAGCATTTTTAGAAATATATTCCCCAACTCTTATTCTGGAAACTTGGGGTACATAATAGCTGAAACCCTGGGATAATCAATAACAAAGTTCAGTGCTTAGATCTTCAGCAACCCAAGGGTCACAGTTATCAGATGTATGTTGTTTTCTTGGTGATACTAGCGTGCTTTTATAACATTAATAAATGAAGGAGACTATCTTCTGGAAACCAAAAGGATTTAAATATACATATACTTTTTTATAATATACTTACATAATTTATATAATTATATAGCATATAAACTTTAATGTATTCAAATATATGCTTGTTTAATATCTTAATAAGGAGAACTTTCCCTTAAGGAAAAATATCAATGATTTCCAGCACAGGATAATTTAATATAGCTATACTTAAAGAAACAAAACTAAAACAACAAGAATCAAAACACAACAAACTAGGGAAGAGATTAGAGAAATATGAAATGCTGACTTCATATGGACTTTTGCTTATTCAGATAAGCCATATGTTTTCACAGAAAAATAACAACTTAAATTACTGGGTGAGAATTTTCCTGTCACTTCCCTCAATTGGGAAGGAGTTTATGTCGTAAGCTCTGGAATATGTTTGATAAGACATTTGAAACAAAGTCAGAGTGACTTCAGAACTTGTATTCATTCTGCTCCCTTCATCGAAATATAGAAAAATACACCAAAATCTTGTTTCCACATAATAACTTTCTTCCTATTCTATAATTTTAGTAAAATTTGGAAAAATATTTTATTTTGATATTTAAGCAAATCTTTATTATAGCATAGCATACAGAAATCTCATATATTTGAATTATAAAAGCTATGATTTTAAAGTCACCTGGATTTCTATTTTGCAAGACCCAAAGCATTTTTATTATCCTTTGCTTTGGGAATATTTAGTTTTAAAATTTTAAGAACCATAATACCAAAATATTTTTCTTCACTGATGCAATCAGCGACTGCTTATTTTCATAAAAGTCCATTGTCATCTTCCCTAAGTGTGGTGGCTAAACATAGTTATATTGGTAATGTTTGAAAGTTAAATATTATATACTGCTTAACTACCATTTTTTTTTTCTGGAAAAGGATATAAGACAGCCTTAACTTCCTGGAAGTTAAATGGAATGGCAAATTAATTTATTTATGCTTCTCTTCCATTGTGGGTTGAAAGACTAGAGAATATACTAGTATCTTTGAAAACTAATCTACACCATCCAATTTTTCATAAAATCTGAAGTTCTAGAACTATTTGTCCAGACCATTATGTCACACATAACTTTGTATATTACTAACTGACTAAGGGATATTTTACTGTTGTCCCAAAAGACTCAATGGATTTCTTGGCAAAATAGCTTAATTCTACCTTCCTGGTCAAATTTATCTTTATAGTTTGATTGTCCTAAATCTGAGCCACTATACTTCCAGTCAGACTTGATGCTCCTCTTGAGTAACAGAATCGTTCCGGCAATGTGTTGTGCTTTGTAAATCAGATGCCACATTCCACCCCAGAGTGTAATACAGAGGAAGGTGCAGTATTGCTAGACAACAACTTAACAAACTTTGTGCAATCATTTGAATTAAAATAATTCATTCAAATAAAAAGTGTTTAGTCAAACATATTAAAACTATTAAAAATGAAGGCAATGTGAAGTTTAATCTTACCATGTAATTACTTCTTTTTTGGTACCATAACCTTTTGTCACTATTTTTTTACTGAAGAAATAATTACTTAACACATACTATGTGCAGTAAACATATCAAATTAAAAACAAAATGGTGCATAATGAACTTCCAAAATATGCAATTTAACAAGGCAAATATAAACATTCAAGATGATTATAAAACAAAATGGGAAATGGTGTAAGGAGGTAAATTTCTGTTTTATTATGTGAAAATGTAAACCTATGAGTGAAGAGGGAAATTTGGACATCAACTGGTAGAGAGCATGCCATGTGAGCTTGAAGGCAGAGGTTAGGGTTTTGCATCCATGAGCCAAGGAAATTCTAAAACAGCCAGCAAACCACCAGAAGCTAGGAGAGAGGCATGGAACATGATTGTGTTACAGCTGTACAGCTCTTAGAAGGAAGCAACCCTGAAGATGCCTTGATTTCATACTTCTAACCGCTTGAAGTGTGGGGAAATAAATAGGTTACCAGTTTGTGTTTTTTGTGTGGTAGTCCTAGGAAACTTATTGTTCTTAAATAGTTATCATATAAAAACATTTGGAAATGCTGAATTTTACGAATGATGCAATGGAACATTATTCAAGTTATATAATAAATGATTTGCTGACAAATGCACTGTAATAGGGTATTTTACATATTCAATCATTCTTAGTATTAGATATTAAAATGTTTATTGAACAGGCATTAAAACATCAAATTTTAATTGTGTGTTAGCATCACAAGTGGGGAACATTATAATCTTGATGTTCATTAAAATTTCGGAGTTTTGGGCCTCCCTGGTGGCGCAGCGGTTGAGCGCTGGGTTGAGAAGCTGCCCGCGGCCTCTGCGGCGCCAGTTCGATCCCCGGCTGCTCCCCGGCCACCAGAGGGGGGTCCCACATGGTGCACAGACCTCTCCTGCCGCCCGCTGCTCCCCTCAGCAGTGTACTTCAGTCCTTCTGCCTGCTCTGCTCCCTGCTCTGGCTCTGGTGAATTCACTCACCCTCCTGCGCTTCTGACTGTACCCAGTGCATGTATAAACAAACAAACAAACAAACAAATAAATAATACATGCCTCTTTAAAAATAATAATAAAAAAAAAAAATTTCGGAATTTTACCTTAAAGGAAGAAATGAATCACAAATGCAATGACCTCTTTATTGCCATATGCATGCTATCCTTTGTACTCAAAAGTCTCTCAACCTATTCCAGTTTAAAGAAAAAATTACTAAAAATCTCTCTATTTTAAAACATACATTATTAAAATAAATAATATTCATTACAAACTACAAGATATCATAATATGTAATATGGAAAAGCACTCTCAAATTGATGAGACACAGTGAGATCCCAGTAATAGATTCAATGAGATCCCAATAAAATTCTAACAAGTATTGCTGTAGCAATTAAAAGGCCAATTCAAAAATGCATATGGAAATATAAAGGGCATAAAATAGCAAAGACAATGGAGGACTAGGCATAGTTATATTGTCAGATCTTAACATTTCTTATAATGATATGATAATTAAGATTTGTGGTATTGACACAAGAGTGGACAAGAATGGAGGTTTTTTTTCCCAAATCAATTATCAGTTTTACCTAACAAGTCTTTTAATATGTTGATATAGATTTATTTTTCTAAAAAGTTTCCTTGGATTATAGCTTTAAATATTAATCGAGTTCCATTGCTTTGCTTATCTTTTTCAAAGGCTCAGGGTTTTAGATATTCTTTGCTTATCTTCCCTATAAATTGCCTTCTATCTGACTTTTTTTATTTTCTTAAACACATTTATGATTCTGTTATAGGGCAGCCCCGATATGGAACAGGTTGCCTGGCTGTGGGTCCTCATCCGCGCGCTTATAAGGGACTTATGAATACTCCACTACAGGCATACACAAAAGGTTAATAAAAGGTTTATTTACAAGGGAAAAGGAAATAAGGAAAATGTACAACTCAGGGAGAAAATAGGGAAATAAGGTCTTTAATGCGTCCTACCCGATCCGCCGACCTGGAAACCCAAAAAGCACTCTCAGCGCTGGCCAAATGCTGCGAGCTGGCCGAGAGCCAAAATGGGGGAACCCCTCCAAAGCCCACATGTCTGGCTTTATACCAACCTGGCTGCTTAACCCCACCCTCAGGTCCCGCCACCTTCCCTTTGGTGGTGATGGGATTTGGAGTTCCCAGTGTCTTTGGCTTTGGCCTGGGGTGGGGGTGGAGTCCACAAAGCCTGTATGGAATTAGCTTTAGGACATCTTTTTCCCCCTAACAATTCCATTCTTGTAGTTATTTTCCTGCATTTCTTCAATTCTCTTACTAAATTTTTTATCAATATTATTCCTTTTAAGCTTTTTGACATTTAGCTTCTATTTCTGAAAAGCTTTTGTTGTTTCCTTTATGTATTTCCTGAAACTCTCATTTTTTTCTTTCATTCATTTCTTTTAATTTTGTACCTCTAATTAAAGATGTTTACATTTGTTTTTGTTTTTTTTACATGTCCACAGTTATTTGAAGCTACTTTATTTAGTTTGAAGTGTATATAGTACAGATTTCTTTTTCTCACATGTACAGGACATAAAAAAAAGTTTATTTTCTGTTGTGTCTTAACTGAAGCTTCGAATAATTGTTGCTTGTGTTTATGTATTTTATTATCAGGTTTGAAGTTTTGAGGTAAATACAAAGTATCCTAGTTTTGGATTCCCTCTTCTGTGGGTACAGTTTAATGCAGTTCAGAAATGGATTGCTTTGGGGGAGGTTACTATGGGAAAATGTGATTCCTTTTATTTTTTGGAACCCTAAATTTTCTCCTTTTGCTTATTATTCTCTTGCTTATTCTATCTCCAGATATCACCTCTGTCTTCTTTCACCATTTTCTTTCCAACAAATTCTGCTTTACTTACACTGCCTCCCTCTAGTCCCATGTTTTAAGTTCCTTTTCAGTAGTCAGTATTTTGATCTTTTTCAGCATTTTCAGATGTGGGGTGGGCTTTTTTTTTTTTTAAAGGGGATAATGACTTCAGCTTAATCCTTTCTGGGTTTTCCTGGAAAAAGGCTTGCAATGGGAGCTCAAGTAATAGATTGACTGGAAATTGTTTATTTACATGGTTAAAAACAATGCTCTCTGTCTTCTAGCCACAGTGGGGGTATGGAAATGTATGAATTTAGTTTTTCCTTATTGATTTGTTGGTTTTGGGGAAGATTAGTGAGAGATTCATATTCAGAGTCATCATTCAATGCTTCTTGATTATCAATGTTGCTTTTTTTTCTAATTAGCAGTATTTCTAATTAAAGAAGTTATCTAATTAAAGAAGTTGGGCTATGTTTGACTACTAGAAACAGAAACCTGAAATAATAATAGATTGAAGATGACAGAAATTCCCCCACCTCCCTTAGAGAAATCTGATGTCAGGAATTCCACTGTAGACACTGCATAATGTCACCATTAACCCAAGAGCCTCTTTTTGTCCTGCATAATTACTACCAGCATGTGATTTCCATTCTCAAAGCTGTTAGGGGAAAAGGATGTCCTAAGCTAATCCCATACAGGCTTTGTGGACTCCACCCCCACTCCAGACTAAAGCCATCAGGACATTGGAAAAGACAAATCCCATCACCACCAAAATGAGGGTGACTGGGACCTGAGGGTGGAGTTAAGCAGCCAGGTTGGGTATAAAAACCAAACACGTGGGCCTTGGGGGGCTCGCGATCACTTGTCTCCCTGCTTCACGGCTCCTGGCTTGCTGCCAGCTCTCAGGGTGCCATTTTGGGATTCCTGATCGGCGGATCGGGTAGGACTCATTTAAAACTTTGTCTCCCACTTTTCTCCCTGAGCTATACATTTCCTCATTTCCCCTTCCCTTGTAAATAAACCTTTTATTAACCTTTCGCGTGTGCCTGCAGTAGAGCATTGATAAGTCCTTTTAAGCACGGGTGAGGACCCACAGTCAGGCACCCCGTTTTGTATCGGGGTTGCTCTACAACAAAGCCACCTCAAATTTGCAAGATGCTGAAGACTCAGTCATCACTTTCATGTTCCAAAGAGAAAAAAGAAAAAAGAACAAAGAGTAAAATGGGGGCATTCTCCCAAATGACTCAGCTCCCTTTAAGTAAGTGCTCTCAAAATTTGCCCAATAACTCCTATTTATGTCTCATCAGTCACTACTACTTATGGAGAGATGAGAAAATATAGTGTTTCAGCAAGGTACCATCTAATCCCAAGAAAGTCATTGTCCTCTTAGGAGAAGAAGGGAAAATGGATATAAAATGGGTTTTGGAAGTTTCTGCTACAGGCAATAAAGTCTTTGTATAGTAGGGGTAGCCTGTTTTTTCCCTTCACCTAATATATTCCTGTTTTAGATATTCGTTACCCTAAATGATTATGTATTTGAAATGAATAATAATAAGGATATACTGAGTTCAGCTAAATCATTTTAAATCTGTGCATGCATTAACCACATTTTAGACTAATATGTGTTAGCTCAACTTTATAATTTGAATGTATCAACTCAGCAAAATATGGCAAGTTTAAAAAAATCTTATAAATCTGAACTGCTTTAGAAGTCAAATCATAGTAAATTTTTCTGTTATACATGTATTTGAATGTTCTTTGATATTAAATAACTATATTTTAAAACTAATACCTCTAATAATAGTTTTGATGTATGTCTTTCTACTTGAATCTTTCAATATTTTACCACTGACTAGAAATTTCTGGTTAGCAGTATAACTGTCATTCAGCTTCTAGCTTCAGTGTTAGAAATTTATTTATTTGATTAATACTGAACTTTTACTACTCTGAAGAGCTCAAGGCAGTAAATGGCTAATGTGAACTTTGAAATATTTAGCATTACACAGGCAAAAAGAAGTGAGGCAATAAATAGAGTGTAGAAAATAGGAGAAGGCAGAGAACGACAACTTCAAGCCCAGGTAACACTTAGGCAGTGCTCTCTAACTGTGACGTATTAGGGATACACACCCCTATTCTTCTACCTTAGTGGATGCATCAATAATTTAGTGGAAATGATCTCTTCCAAGAGTTTATTTTTTAGATTCCTAAATTATTGCACATACTTTCCAAGCTTTCTCTCACCATTTCCTAGAAAAAGTAATTTCCATGCATTTATACTAAAGCAATACTAATTTTAGATGGTTCACACAATTTCTGATGCTTATTCAAGTACTTCACGTTGAGTTTGTCCTTTAATAATGGGGAGAGAGAAGAAATTATCCAATTGTTTCTAGTCACCATAGGTTCAAGTCGCAATATTTGGGCACTGCCAATAATTTTAGGGCATTTGTTATATTATTATACAATTTATTTATTTCAAAATAACAGGTCTTACACAAGTACTGTAAAGAACTGAATAAAAAATTGTTGACAGATTTGATGAAACTATGCTGGATTTTGAACTGTATATATTAATTTACTAATTTTAGCAATGGATAGAACTACTGACAAATGTTTAAGGTGCCCAACTGCCATGAACTTATTTTATTCTTATTTACTATTTTACTAATGTCTTACTATTTTGCTATCCTTCCTGTGCCTTAATTATGCTTGTGATTGGGAAATTCTGCTGTCTGAGATCTCTTTTATAATATTTGATTGTCCAAGGGTTAACCCTTTCCATAACCTTTCTCCCTGGACATTCATTCAATCAATATATTTTCTTGTTGATATTCAAGGCAAGGATAGATACTGAAGATTTATTAAACAGGACCAGCCTCATCCTTGCACCATGCAGGCTACCTTCCCCCAAGGATAGATGGTCATAAAATAACTGATTTAATAATTTGTTATTTAGAGTCATAATAAATGTTATAAAGAGAAAGTACTAAGACCATACTAGTTGGTATGGGCTGCCTTAACAAAAGATCATAGACTCAGTGGCTTAAACAACAGCAGTTTATTCTCTCATAGTTCCAGGAGTTAGAAGTCCCAAATCAAAGTTCAACAGGGCTGATTTTTGGTGAAAGCTCTCTTTCTGGCATGTGGGATGGGCAACTTCTTACTCTGTTTTCACATGGCCTCTTCTTAATGCAATCTCAAGCGGAAGGAAAGCACTAGCTCTCTCATGTCTCTCCTTATATGAACTAATTCAGTAGGATCACTCCCCAATTAATCTTGAATTACCTCCTTAGAGGTCTCATCTCCAAATACAACCACACTTTAGAATAGGACCATAAACTATAAATTTCAGGAGAACACAAACAGTCCATAACAAGGTTTAACCAGAGCATTTAACAATAGACCAGATTTAATTTGCATTATTAGGGCTTTATGGAAAGGCAAAAATTGAGCTCCAAAAAATAATTAAAAAACAAGAGGGGAGGACCTCCCCGGTGGCGCAGCAGTTGAGCAGTGGGCTGAGGCGCCAGTTCTATCCCCGGTCGCCGGATGAGGATCCCACATGGTGCGCAGACCTTTCCTGCAGCCCGCTGTTCCCCTGAGCAGTGTACTTCGGTCCTTCTGCCTGTTCTGTTCCCCACTCTGGTTCTGGTGGATTCTCTCACCCTCCCACGCTTCTGACTGTACCCAGTGCTTGTATAAATAAATCAACAAATCAATCAATCAATCAATCAATCAATAAATCTTAATAAAAAAACAACAGGGGAAATAATATAGATAGCAAGTAAAAAAGACCCTGGAGTGTGTAGTAGCATTCCATATTAAGAACATGAATCAAAGGGAGCAGTGGTATAGGATGAGTATGTTAAAGTGTGAATGAATCAAAACTGGAGAGGTAGGTAGAGTCCATAACTTAAACGGTTTTGTGGGCTAACAATTGGGTAGGTATTGAGCAACTTTTTAAGCTGAGGAATGACATGAATAGGAATGCCATGATTAGATCTGCTTTTTATAAAGGAAATTTCTCTAACTTCAGTATATAGAACTAATTAAAGAGGATTAAGAATGTTAGTTATAAGGGCTTGACACTATTTCAGGTGAGACATGAGAGTGGCTCAAGATAAAGTAGCTACTCTGAAAATGGAGAGAGGTAGATTCAATATAGTTTACATGTAGAATTAAAATAGCCTGCTGATTGACTAAGAAAGGAGATGAAAAGGAAAGAGCCAAGGATAATTTTGATTCCTGTTAGAATTTGAACCCATTAACTACCATGGAGAAGAGTAAACCCATTGATTAGAGATTATACAGACAAGCAGAGAGAATCGTGTGTTCAATTTGGGACATACTGAACCTTAGGTGCCTATAATATATCCTACTGGATCTGTACATATGCTATAGATCATTTTTTAAAGCTTGGGGAATAGAGATTTTTAAATTTGAGAATTATCAGCCATAAATGATAAATGAAGTCATTAGTTCTAGCTGAGATTTCTAAGTGATAAAGAAAAGATGAGCAAAAGTTTAGAACAAATACTTGAAAAAAGCCAAGATTGAAAGTTAAATGAAAGTTGTTAAGGACACTTAGCAGAAATCATCAGAGAGATGAGGAAAAGCTCAGGAATGTGTGTTTCAATAAATGTGAAAACAGTGGGGACAGCTGCTAAAAATCAAGATGAAATCCAAAATTGGACAAATGTATTTAGCCAAAAACTGAATAATAGTCATTTAGAAGAAAGAACCAAAGTAGAGTGGATGGGACACAATAAATCATGGCGAGAACACTACCACCAGGCAGCTCCTGCCACTAACCTGGATACATAAGTAGAAATTCTTATATCTGTAAAAAGAACAAAAACAAACAAATAAAAAGGAATTTGGGACACAGAACACCCAAATTTATTTGATTAGAAGGCAAAACAACAACATTCATTTCCATTTTTGTTATGTGCCATAAAAATTTATGGGGCTATTTCAGGTTTTAGACATAGCTTGAGTAACATTTCACTACCAAGAGAAAAGGAATGAAATGGAAATGTTATATATTTTATCAGGGAACAAGATTTTTATTCTAACAAGATTTTTATTCTAACAAGATTGAAACTCAATTTGAAACATTAAAAATAGGTAAGAGTCAACAATTAAAAAAAAATTACTGTGTAATATGGTGCTAAAAGGAGTAGCCAGAAGATAAATATAAATTGTATGATAAATATAAAGTACTATTATGGGTCCCCAAAATATTTTTTTTATTTTTTAAAGATTTATTTATGCATACAAGAACTGGGGTACAGGCAGAGGTGTGGGAGGGGTGAGTGGATTCACCAAAGACAGAGTTGGGAACAGAACAGGCAGAATGACTGAAATACACTGCTGAGGGGAGCAGTGGGTGAGTCAGAAGAGGACTGCTATGCCATATGGGTAGCTCCCTGTCTGGGGACTGAACTCGTGCTGCAGTGGCTGCAGATAGTTTCATAGGCTGCGTCTTAATCCTTTGTGCCACCAGGGAGGCCACCCCAAAATATTTTTAAAATGCAACTTCGGTGGTAATAGAAAATGTAATAATTTGGGTGTTAGCGAAGTGTAGTGAGGTCTATAAAGAAGAGATGAACAAGATTTTCTGAGAAAGTAGTGTATAGTTGCTGATGGAATCATCCAGGAACTAATATATCCACCACTAGAAGAGAACATAATTAAATATAGAATAAATTCCTTGCAAAATATTTTAGCAAGTTGGCATGTTTTAATACAATACATGAAGGGTATTTTGCTACAATAGTCCACCATGATATATGAGTGTATTTTGAACACTAAAGGCAATATACAACATTCATTATTCAATTTTCCCCAACTCATATGTGTGTGAAACAATATTTTGGGCTTGTCTATAAGTAACTGTTGAATTTTCACTAAGAACAATGCAAAAAGAAATAGATAGAATAATCAAAATTCTCTGTTCAATGAATCATTGCAAACATTACATGTGTGTCCCACACTGTCTGCAAATAAATCAAGTGCTAGCCATAAGAACAAGATAATAAAAATTATTGTGGAATCGATCTCTTTGACGATTTTAAGGCAAAGGGAAAACATCGATTCAATGGGAAGGGTGAAATACAGTCCAACAGATAGATAAGAAGGTGCTTGTTGATTTTGACTGTTTCACTATGTTTAGGCATGGGAGAAAATGGCAACAAGAAAAATAGCTTTGTTGAAGAAGACTGAGAGAAATAGTTATGCTTTAGTAGAAAAATTTCAGGATAATGTCTTATGTAACTAGACTCTGCACAATTCAAAATGTTTGCACACACACGGTCACAATGTGTATAAACAACTCTTATTCCAGACCCAAACATCTTCCTGCTGTGAGATGGCTAGTAAGCAAATACAGGCTGTCACATAGTACCTTGCAGCCAGACTCCACAGACAGAGCAGTGTGTCTGTGTGCAGGCTGATTCATGTGCAAGCGCACCATTTTCCAAAAGCCAAACTTAAAAAAAGAGAATTTTGGAAATCCAATATGTTTGGGATAAATAAAATGCAACTTTTCTCAAGTTCCCCTTTCTCTTTCTTCTCTCTCCTAACTCAAGTACAATTTAATTATTTATCAGAGAGGAAGCTTGAAGCAGAAAAACAATGTATGTTAAGTGTCTCTCCCTTAGGTGGTGAGGGGAATGCAAAGGAGCACAGGCTTGGTAGGAAAGGCAAAGGCACAAAACAAAAGGCAGAGACAGAAATACAGAATATTGTTTGCCACCATGCTTACATGGAATGTCAGCAGGGAGAAAAAAATAATTGAAATGCTCTGTTCTGAGAGATTTTGAACTTTGTTTTTATATATCAGTTGCCTATAGCATCGCCTTCACAGAAAAACAAATCTATAACACTGACATATTTCAACCTTGAGAACTGGTGTTTCTGTACAATTTTAAATTCTGCATTTATGAACTATTAACAGAAGCACATATCTAAAAACATTTTAGAATTCAATCAACAAATGCATACTATCAGACTGTCTTACCATCACTAAAACATCATGTGTCATGACTATTCTTAGATTCTTTCAATTGCACTGAAATGGCATGCCAGGAAACTGGCAGGCCTAGATCAGAAGACTTCACTATTTATTAATTAGTGCTTTGTCCAAATTAAATGCAGGCTGCTTCAGTCTCCTTCCTTAAGGTGGGATGACCCTCAGCAAGAAATGTCCTGAGCTTCAGAGTTGGCCTTGCCTGCTTATATGTTGGGTAAATCAACATGGGGGTTGTCCACAACAGCCCAATAGGGTATTCGTGAGCAAGACCAGAAAACAGCTTTGGAGGCAGGGAGGACTGGGACCTTTTTATTCCTGGTATGAACCAGAAATGATAGACTTTTGATAAAGTAGAATACACCTCTATTTTCTTCACACACACACACGCGCGCACGCACATACACACAAGAGACCAAGGAATATTAGAGGACATTTTTCATTCCCCCTCAGAGTAGTAACACAGCCTGTATTTCAGGGAGTGATACAAGGCAGAAACTGGGTGATGTTGCATTTTTATGATCTGTTAGTGTTCTTTCTTTCTAATGATAACAGAGGAAAAAAATTGTTAAATATCTTGCCTTAAAATTCTCAGGACTCTTGGGTGGGTGGGTGGGGGAATGATCCTGAGCAACATCTTTAACCTCACTGCTGAAAATAGTACAAACTCTAATTGTCCACTTTCAAGATGCTTAGAAGAAATTAATAGACAAGACAAACACATGAAATAAAACTAATTAAAGAGAAGACCTTAGAAAAACTATAAGCTTAAAAATGCCATGGTAGAGAGAATGTAAGGAAGGAGATATTCACTAACATCTGCCCCCATTCTTTCCTATCTCCCTGCTGCTGAGATGAAAGTCATCTTTTCTCCTTAAAGCTGAGGCTAATCCTGCTTTCCTATCAATATTAAAAATGGCTCAAGTTCTCCCAACTTGATAATGCCTTCAATCCCTTATTAATAAAATTTCTTGAAAAATATGTTTACACACCAAGTCTCCACTTTCCTATAAGTTGTTAACTTTTCAAGCCACAGACATGAAGCTATTAGTAAAGGAATGGATTATATGTTGGTGGTTAAAGCATGAAGTATAGCGGCCTCCTTTTCTGATACTTGAACAAGTCCTTGGGCTCTGCCCTGTGTCATTGCTTTCCTCCTCAGGGAGACTCCTTCTGCTCTGTGGCTTCAGTGGCCACTGTTAGGTTGATGGCTTTAAGATTTGGATCATCAGTACACTTTTCACCAGTGAACGTTATATACACATACACACATGCATATATGTATATGTACACACATATATACTTATATATATATGCGTGCACACATATGTACATATATATACTTGTATACGTATATTTTTGAAGAATGAACTATTTGCTCGCCTACATATACCTTTAATTTCATATTCACACAAAAATTGAATATGTTCCAAACTAAAATCTTCATATCGTTCTCCCTTACAATTTTGTATGCCATCAATCAACAAATCCTAACCTCTTCGTTTCTACTTCTCTCCAACTCACTGACATAACTGTAGGGCATTATTTAGCTACACCAAGACTGGCTACGTAACTGCAACTGCCTCCTTATTTGTCTTTTTTGAATACATTCTTATTCCTTCTGGTCAATTTCCCATATACTAGACATAGCAATTTTTAAGAAAAGTAAGTAAATCTGATTTTATTTATCCTTGCTCAACTCTTTCAAGAACTCCTCATTACCCATATGATAAAATATGATTTTATTTATCCTTGCTCAACTCTTGCAAGGACTCCTCATTACCCATAGGATCAAATAAGATTTTCTTAACAGGGCTGGTATAGTATTCTATGATATGACCCTTAATTAATTCTCTATCTTCATTACTTAATACTTCCCTTTCTCATGCAAGAGTCACTCACACCTGCTTTCAATTCTCTTAAGGCACTGGGCTCTAACACAGATCATTCCCTCTTACCTAGCAGAGTTCTCATCTTCATACTCCAATCATGTACTCTACACAGTTTCTCTATAGGCATCTTTTCCTCTTAGAAGTCTTTCTTTGAATCTACACCACCCAGTATTTCTCAGACAACAGCCCCTCCTACACTCTACAAGTTTACCTTTATCTCAACATTCATTACTATATCTCCCATTATATCCAATAGGATCAGAATATGTCTACCTTAAATCCTTTCCCCACCCATCAACAAACACAACACTCGACATACAGTAGGTACTCAATAATTGTGATCAGAGAATGATATCCAAATAAAAAGCTCCTGCATAGAATTTCAGTTCAGGAAGGCATTTCAGAAAACAATGTGCATGAAAGTGCTCTCTCTGCGACCCATCCAAGACTGACTAAATGTAGTAGTTCATTTATATATGATAGTATGACAGCCAACATTAAAATATAATGAAATCTTACTATCTCTGGCCAAGAAGGAGGAAAAAAAAATCAATCAGGACTGTGAGGGGGAAAAATTATGAAATGATTTTAAAATAAATGTAATTGTATTAGTTTAGCTAAAATATTCCAAACTAGACTAACAAACTCTTAATAGAGGTGCTAAGGAACTCAGTGTAGAAAAATTAGAAATGCTTTCAAGCTAGCATGTAAATTGTAAGCATGTGGGCGTTTCTGAAAGTGTTTCAAAAATCACCCATTCACTTAAGTATTTTAGGCATTCCTCCTGCAATTTAGCTCAAGCTGCAATTTAGAACAAATTGAGGGAAAGATTTACTAAGTAAAAATAATTTTCAATCAGCATCCTTTTACCAAATTACTATAAACTTTACATTTGTAATATTAACTATCCTAATTTATGAGATTTCAATGTATTTGAAATTGGTAAATAAATTCCATGGTCATGAGTTGTGTATGGTGCAAAAACCGCTCATGGAGAAAGCATGATTCCATAACTGTGGGGAAAAACAAAATGTCCTTAACCTGAGCAAATGACAGCTTTTTGAAAGTTGCCATAGGCATATATCTTAGGATTCACCCCTTTAATAGAGCAACATGAGCCAGGGGAGAGCTCTCTTCATAGACCACACCTGTACTGGCTCTGGGGCCCATAAACACACTTTTTGCTGGGGATGACACCAAGCAAGGATTCCCAAGGTGGAGTATGTATGCAGAGAAGAGGGAGCAGGCAAGCAGGGCCCCTGAGGGGAACATTGCAGAACAGCATAAATCAATGTTTACTCCATTTATTTGGATGAAAATTGTTTTCATCGTACTAGAGAGGAGGCTTCTTAGGTTTGCAAGGTCAATTTATATCACACATTATATCATGAGTGCAGTTTTTATTTATATAATTTAATCTTTTAATTTACATAAGTGCATATATAATTTCTATATACACTCAACATGCAAATATTCTGCATCAATAGACAAAACATTAAATATATATTTACTATATTTACTTTCATATTTATCACAACAGTTTTACAGAACACAAAAATGACCCTGCCTCCAATTGTCAGTTTTCAGATTAAAGAAAATATTATCATTTTGATCCCTCCCTTTCTCACAGAATTACATCTAAACAACACCCAATTTTTGAGGAAACCTTTTTTTTAAAGATCTTCAGAAAGAGATCCACAAACCTCTTTCAATAATGCATTCCTGAAAAAATACCTAAAAACTTTTGCCTGAGGAAACTATTTTCTATAATAACATGAATTCCTCAGATAGCAACAAAAGCCCATTTCCTACTGTTAGCTCTCAATAGGAAGAAGATGAATAATTTTTCTTCATATCTTTGAACAATGTTTAAATTATTCCCCAATCTTCTCTGTTTCACACTAAATAATTCCTCACTCCCTGAGCACTTCTTCATGGATGTTACTTGAAATTATCATTGTTGATCTCTATTGCACTCACTTCAGAGTCTCTTTATGAGTTATAGAAACCCAGACTCAAAAATTTAATAAGAGTAAAACTCAGATTTCACATTTTTCATAGTCTTATTTGTAGATTCCAATCTTCTAGTTAAAAAAAGTAAAAGAAAGTAAGAAAAAAGCAACTCTATATCCTGGAACTTATTTTCTAAGACTGCCCATGTTTCCTATTGCCTTATTCTGCACTGTCAACTCTCCTACCCCGACTCGTGCTCCAGCCATTTAAAGAAAAATGGGATGTTTTATACACCGAACATTTAGGTTCTATTAATATCACTATGGAATAGGGCCCTGGGAGGCTATTTAAATAAGATAAGAGAGCACCAGAGTCCTTCATTAAGCTAGGACGGGTTTCTGTTGTAAAGAACAATACTGATTTCTCCAGTGGACAGAGGGGAATGGTTTTAATTGAATTAGTAATGTAACCCTTGGGTCCTATAGAGATTTATAAAGCTTAGTTAGATAAAAGCTTACCTAACTAAAGGATTTGCTAAAGAGATGTAATTTTTTTTTTAAATTCCTAGAACGAAATGGGTTATTGGAGCAGTATATCTTAGTCATGTGTAGGCTACAAGACTTATATTTTATTGTTTGATCCAGAGCTACTTTAGACCTGCAGGAAGATGAGCCATACCTTCTCAGGACGAACATCAATAGTTATTCTTAAATAATCACCCCAAGCCCTCATTACTTGCTGGATTTAATAACAACATTATGTAAGTTGATGTAATATATTTGTTCTAACATTGAAAACATTATATTCTCCTTAGTGGAAAGCAGTATCTTGCACACTAAGGGTTCTGGAGACCTCTGGAGATAGGCTGCCTGATTTGGAGCCATGTATCTTACATATATTAGCTATGTATCCTCACACAAGTTAAGCTCATACATCTTACTTTTCTGTTGGTAAAACGGTGATATCTATTACATTTTGAAAAGGTTGCTATGAAGATTAGAAGAGTTAATAATATTTAATCACCTTGCTAGTTTCTAGAATATAATTAAGAGCTGATTAAATTATATTTGTGACTATTATCACCATTGTTTAAATGTGTGATTTTTTCTTATACATAAGCAAGAGTTTTATGCCAAACCTTGACCCCTCCTCTCACTTTACTCTAATAGTGAGAATCACTTAAGTCTGGTTTAAGCTGAGTTACATGCAAAAGAAAAACTGATGAAAATACAAGGTAACTCAAAATCGTGTAGGGAGAATATGGCTACCAAACCTGAAAGGATGTAATAACACAATATTCTCTAAACATATACTTAAACAGACAAAAATTTCAGTTTAAAAGACACTTTATGAAATCCTCAATTCCAAATGTGAAAACAGGAACCAAAATGTCTTAGGGGAGAGGGATGAACAGAAAAGTAGGAATGAGCAAGAGCAAAATTCCTCTATTTGGTACCTGTGTTCCCACCTCAATTCCTACAGAAAAATACCAAGTAATTTTTTCCTTTAGGAGCCTGGAATCTAGAGAAGGGAGCTCTCACAGATCCAGGAAGTCTCCACACTGAACATGGACAATACTGACAGAAGCATAAACCCAGATGACTCCATTATTCACCATCCTGTAGACAGGTTTAGAGTTAACAAGATGGTCATTTACATGCAAATATTCCCAAGGGTGAAGCTTATCATTCTTTGCTGCATTATTTTTACTGACTTTATTCATATAGCTACTTTACTTGGCATTTAGCTGAATCTAATTTTAATATGAGGGAGGAAGAGGAGTTAATTCAATGTATTTTTATTAAGCTCTTTTTGTGAGAGATGCATTTGCTAGACAATGCAAGAGATAATAGAATAAGTACACTTCTGTCATCAAGGAATAAGTACTTTAATAAAGAGGAAAGAGAAATTCAGTATATGTAAAAAGATATAAAATTCAGAGAAAAAATAGAGTGTGCTATAGGAGACATACTGAAGGCTTTCTGTGAGCAAAGGAGCAGGGAGTGATCTCATTAAGGAAAGTATCAGGAGGGGCCTCCCTGGTGGCCTAGAGGTTGAGTCTCAAGCTATCACCACTGTGGCCTGAGGCAGATCCCAGGCCAGGGAGCTAACCCACTTGGCGCAGCAGACCTCTCCTGTCTCACCCACTGCTCCCCTCAGCAGTGTATTTCAGTCGATCTACCTGTTCTGCTCCCTACTCTGTCTCTGGTAGTCCTCTCACTCCCTGCATCTGTGGCCAACACCCCAGTCCTTCTATTCAAAAAAAAAAAATTAAGATTAAGTAGCATCAGTAAATACTTCACTTCTCAGTAAGAGGTGAAACTCAAAGCAAAAAAAATCACGGTCCACTCTGGTTCTACTTCAGAAATTCCAACACACCACGCAAAGATATACTAACTTGGCTAGTACAGAGTTTAAAAGTTTTTAAGTATGTGGCAATATTTTTAAATCCATGAATTTTCGTATATAATTCCTTTTAAAATTGAAAAATCTGAAAATACTGGTGTACATGGTCCAGAGGAAGAGTTGATGGGAGACTGCTAAGAGCTGGGGCACAGTCCCTGCAGATCCCCAAGGTCCGGACCCTGCCCCTGCCACCTTCACTGAGACCCATCTGTCCTGTGTGATCTTAAAATGGAGCGATTGTTGCTCATGGTGTTACCTCAGTGTATTTAATCTTATTGTTTTCCTTATACCTAATTTCATAAGCTGGAATCAAATTATACCAGATGGTTTCACTTGTAGGAGGAATGTAGGGGATCCAAACAAGGGATCAGGGGGCAAAAAAGTAATTATAATAAAGTAAAAATCAAAATCAACAGGCAACTATAAACCAGAGATATTCTCCAGGGGGTGGGGAGAAGAAAAAAAATAAATATGTTTTTAAGAGCAAGCAAGAATATTGTATATGAAACTATGATAGATTATGTAAATACATAGTAGAAAACCAAAAAAAAAAAAATTGTGTATTTCAAGGGAGAGATACTAAGTTGAACTTACAAGAATAGGTAATACTGGCAAAGATAGTAATGAAGATGAAGCATTAAAGGTATAAAGTAAAGGAATGAAGCAAGGTTATTTGGGTCAATCTTAAGGAGCACAGGTTGTCCTTTTAAAATAGAACAGCAGGAATCTAGGATTCCATGTGGCTTTCTACTCCAGTTATAGCTAAAATTTCAGTCTCCTCCTATGTTTCGTCTCTCTCTCTCTCTCTCGGTTGCTTTCTCCTGTCATTTATAGTAATCTAATATGGTTTATATTTCTTTTGCTTTTCTAGCTTACAGTTCATCTATTCCAACATAATGAAAACAGAAAATTGTGTGTCTCTTGTCCACTGCTGTCCTCAAAGTTCTTAAAATGATATTAAGTATTCAATGGCTGTTTTGTAACACATAGTACACACACACACACACACACACACACACATAAATTTCAACTGAATTAATAAATTACTGAATAAATGTATGGTTATAACTAAGGAAAAAATTAACTTAAAGGAAAACACAACCCAATAAATCTGATAATTTAGAAAGCTTCTATTTGACATCTGTTATCCCTAGTGATGTCCTTAATGAAAAACACAACTGTTTCACCCTACATTCCTAATATTTCATCTGCTTGGACTCAAGGGCTGGTCTCTATACAGACCTCATGCTTACCAAGTACCTTATTATGTGTTTTCATTAATGGAAAGAATATAGCTAGGATTTTATTTTACACAAAGGTGAGAAAATTCAAAGTGATAGTTGCCATACCAACTACAACTTGGCCCCTGAGCTCATATGAATTTTTGCCATTACTTATATCTACTCTTAACTTTTATGCCTTAAAATATATAAAGGCAATTTGTCCACCTTACTACTGCTGTGGGATTTGTCTACAATTCATGCTTCAGGGCTCACCGCAGGACTGTGACATAACAGAACACACAAAATTCTTCTCTTTCTTTGGCATTGAGCAATAGGATGCTTTTGCTTTACTACTAAAGTCCACTCATAAAAGAAACTGCTTGCTTTTTAAACTTACAGCTCCACATTTGATGGGGAGCAAAACTAGAATACTTTTACATTCCACATTGGCCTCTGTTCTCCCCAAAGCCTGGGCCTTATTAAGGTGCCTTTTCCTGACATATGTGCTGCTCATTTTTATCCATCTTATAGACTCTAGGCACAAAGCCTCCTCCTCAATCTTGCAATTCTTATGGAAATTAGAGCCATACAGATTCGTCTGTCTTTCTGAGATTACTTCTTGTCTAAAGCTATCTTTGAGATGAAATAATGGAATTAAAGTAGCCTGGATGTCACATTTTAGAACCTTCATAGAATGAATATTTGATGCAAACACTATTTCATAATATTAATTTGTTTCTTTATCTCCATCGAAAACCAAGTTTCTAAATACAGCTTCTTAGCTTTTTATGCATTACTACTATATCAATTTTGTGTATGTTCTGTCTACAAGATTATATCCTAATTACACTAAACCCTGGCTGGATCAAATTTACCAAGGTCTAAACCAAACAAGAGGACTCCATCATAGTCACTCTTCCATTTAGTAAACCACAAACATTGGTCTCAGCTAATTGGTCAGCAGATCCACCTCTATGAGAAATAACTTGGAAGGAATTGTTTTCTTTCTTTAAAAATTAAGGTTAATAGCTAAGATATGGAAACAACCTAAATGCCCCCAAACAGATGAATGAATCAAGAAGACGCAGTACATATACACAATGGAGTATTACTCAGCAATCAAAAAAAAATAAATAAATCCATGCCATTTGCAGCAACATGGATGGACCTAGAAGGGATTATGCCAAATTAAATATGTCAGAAGGGAAAAGACAAATATCAGGTGGGTTCACATCTATGTGGAATATAGATAAAAGAAAGGGTTAGGAAAAAGACAAAACTTGCATGCTGACCATAAATAAGAGGTATGCAATGAGAAAGGAAAGAAAGACCCCAAGGGACTATGGTGGTACCTCACAGGTACAATGGTGGTGGGAGAACTAAAGGCACTATATATGAGAGGAGAAATCACACACTGTACAAAATGAACAATTATGTAAGAAAATACTTGTATTTCATTATAAAAATATATCAATGAATAAATAAAAATAAAATTGATTTGCTTATTAGACCATATGAGTAAGAGTACTTGATAAGGTCTATCTCTATTCTGGCCAGACACCTGCCAATACTGCCCCCAATCCCCAACCAAAGGTTCAAGGAACCACCCTTCTGATTTTTCATGGATCCTTCCAAAGTTACTTTATTCACATACAAGTAAATACAGAAATGTATCTCCATCTTGAAATCAAAAGTAAACATGATAAACCTGCAACTAGATTTTAAGCAGAGCTAAAATTTGCCTACATTTTCCTAAGGATACTTGATTATACCCTACCAACTACTTTCTTCCCTTATCCGCCTTCTAAGTCAATTCTAATGTATGAACTTTTACTTAAAATGTGGTAATTATGTTATTGTTAAGTATAATTTTATTCTGAAGTGTGAAAGCTGTTTAAGATAATTAACAGAAAATACACTTACTGATAGCTCCTTTTTCTAACCACAGCAAAATTAAGTCACATAGAAATTATCTAGTAGGAGCTATGGTACAGATGAGTTAAAATATTAAGTATGTAAAGAGTTTTCCTAAATTGTGGTTTGGCTTATTAGTAAGAAATTAATAAAATTATCTTCAACTTCCAAAAAAGGTAAGTTCATGCCATTTGCAGTACCATGGAGTGAGTTGGGAAGGATTATGCTCAGTGAAATAAGTCAGAAGGAAAAAGAAAAAGATCAGATGTTTTCACTTATAGGAGAAATGTGGGGAAAGTGAAAAAAGGGTCAGAGAAAAACAAAGATAAAACTAGCAGGCAAATTACAGATCTGAGACATATAGCAGAGCAGGGAGAGGGAGGGAATCAAAATAAGGGAGGTAAGGACACAAAGGACTATTAGTGATAGTTCATGGGTGAGGTGGTGATGGGAAATTTATGGGTATTACATCTGAGGAGAGAAATCAAATATTGTGCATAAATGAACAATGAGGTAAGAAAATAATGAAAAATTATTTTCATTTTCTACCTTGTAAATTATAATGAATCAATTTTTATGAAAACAAAAATTGAAGGTAATTCTATAGAAATTAGGTTCATGTTACCTATATAAGGAGATACATAGCAAGTTCATGGTTAATTCTGAATTACAATGTCTTACATACTTTCACTTTGGGTGTATTTTAAATGCAGAATTTAAATTCCAGAGCAATAGTAATATGCTATCTTCAGCCTCTCCCTTTAAGGAGCATATGCACACTCAGATATTTCTCTCATAGTAATAATAATTTTAAGCATATATCAACTTTGCAAAGCAGACTGTTTGAATGAAAGAATGATTGAATCTGAAGAGAGGAAAAATATTTTATATATAGTTCTGTCACTTCCTAATAAAGTGTGATTTTATGCAAGTTACTTGATCTGTTATTTTAAGAGTTTGGCCTTCAACAAAACTTTAATTCCTCTGTAGGAATTAAATATGAAAGGAAATGATAGGGAAGTAAAGGAAATTATAGCAAAGTGACTAAACCTAAAAAGAAAAGTAATGAAATGAGACAAGTTAGAAAAAGCAAAAAAAAAAATGTAACATAGAAGAGTAAATATTTATAGTGGCTCTTTCAGATTCAATGTCTCTGTGTTCCTCCTGCCTTCCTATGTAAATGAACCACAAACATTTTAGTTTCCTTTACAAAGGGCTGATGATATAGTGGTTGACTGCTAGAGAGGTAAGGTGAAGGGAAGAATATTAATATTTATTGTGTATCTATTACCTGCTGACTGCTGTACTGGGTTCCTTTGTGGTAAATTCATTCCTGGGAAGACAACTAGTGCCAACTATGAAATTACTAGTCAAGAAAACCCTGGTTGCCAGTTATATTTCTCCCAATTCATTTATTACTGTGATGATTATTTTATGTGCTAACTTGACTGGGCTCAGGAATGCCCAGATATTTAACCAAGCATTAATCTACAGTGTTTCTGTGAGGGTGTTCTTTGGATGAGATTAACATTTAAATACATACACTGCATACACTGGGTCTCCCTGGTGGCGCAGGGGTTAAAGACAGCACTATCAGGCTGTCACCAGCCACTGCAGCACTAGTTCAATTCACTGCCAGCCAGGGAGGTGACCCACACGGGGCAGCAGACCTCTCCTGTCTTGCCTGCTGCTCCCCTCAGCAGTGTATTTCAGTAGATCTGCCTGTTCTGCTCCCTACTCTGTCTCAGGTGAATCTTCCCACTGCCCCCACCCCATACCTCTGGCCTACACCCCAGCTCTTATATGCATAAATAAACAAATATTTAAAAATACATACAAACATACATACACTTAATAAAGCACATTTTTCTCCCTATTCTGTTGGGCCTCATTTAATTAGTTGAAAATCATCCTGCCTATCTTCAAACTAGAACATTGCTTATTTTCCTGCCTTCAGAGATATACACTAATGTCAGTATATCTAACATTTCCTGCCTGGGTCTCAAGACTGCTGGTCTTTGGAAAGAAAGTATACCAGAGGCTCTCCAGCTTGCCAACACACCTTAGAGATCTTGGAACTTGCCATTCTCAATTATCATGTGATCCAATTCCTTATAATCAAACTCTTTTCCTTATGTGTATTATATTGCTTCTCTTTCTCAGAATCTTGATTAACACAATGGCCATTATTTCATGCTGCTAATACCAATAACATGGTTTAATGGACTGAATGTTTACATCCCCTACCTCCCCACTGTGATGGTACTAGGGAGGTCATTAGGGTTTGGTCAGGCTATGAAGTAGGATCCTCATGATAAAATAAGCACCCTTATAAGATGAGACACCAGACAGTTTACTTTTCCTCTTTTCCATGCTTGCAAGAAAAAGAGATCATGTGAGCACACAAGGGGGAAGCCTTTGCACCCCAAGAGGAGCACTCTCCTCAAACACTGACCCTTGATCTCACATTTCCAGTCTCCAGCATTGTGATAATAATAACTTCTGTGCTTAAGCCACATGGTCTCTGGTATTTTATTGTTATGGCCTATGCTGACAAACACAATTGGATTGTTACAGTACTGTGTACTTTAAAATATATTCATCATCACACTAGATTCTCACAAGAGTCCTGTGAAATAGATATTTTACCCTTACCTAAGTATGAAGAAACTGAGACATAATATCTAGCCACACAGAAACTGACAAAATGCCCAGGTAACCTAATATCATATAAATGTTCAAAATGGAGTTCACATAAAAACTATTTTGAAAAAAAAAAATTATCTTAGTATTCTGGATTACAATCTTATCTTCACATAACCTCAATGTCAGTAAAAATAAGTCAAAATTCCACTTAATTTGACAGAAGCATAATCCTCCCCACCTCCTGACCATGGACATATGATGACATTAATGAAAACAGCACCTCTATACTCTCTTGTCTATTACATGAAGAGTTACACAGATTGAGTTCCAGTCTTTGTAAAGCATCTAAGAGGCTCATAACATAAATTCTCAGATTAATTATATACAGAATCAGCTCATGAAATATATATAGAGAAATGGAGAAAAATCCAGGAGTCTCTTCGTTTCTAGTAAGAGCACAAGAGCATGACAGTTAAATATGTTCTCAATTTAAACTCTGAGTAATTGTTAATGAGGTATGTGCCTTCAAAGATGTCATTCCCCAATCCTATGTCACTTAACACAATAGGATACTGTGTTAAGTTTTTAAAGGATGGAGCTGATTTACAGATTAAACTGACTTTGTATCAGACCTTAAAAATTATAATTTTGCCTGAAGAAAAAATAAAATGCAACATAAAAATTGACAAAGATCCAAAAAGTACAAGACAAAAATTAACATCCCCAATAACTAACATAGAGATAAATATGAAAAATATTTTAGATGCAATACCTCCATTTTCTTTATAAATATTATACACACAGAGCCACACAAACATGTTTTATATAAGCCACCATCCCAGCTATTTCTATCCCTCCTCCAGTTTGTATAAAACAACAGAGGAGAAGGGGAAAGGGGAAAAGTCAGGAATTATCAAGAATGCAGCACTCCTGTTCATAACTATTTATATGACTGAAGAATTGCATAATGAAAGGATTTCTTTTTTCCTATTTCTTTGATGTTAGATTAGTGCTTTAAAAACTTGGGAAAGATTATTATTCTTGATGATTCTGTAATGTGCACATCATAAGGTGGTTTAGCAAAAATCCTCTGACTGTGAGAAATATCCAAATTTGCTAAAGAAACTATGATGATAAAATTAGACAGCTTGTTGGGAAGAATATCCATGAGACAAACCAACTTTTTTTATAATATTGTCAGATTTTAATTGCAATAACCTAAAGCATAGGGCTAAAGCCTATTCAGGATCACATCATTCCAGAATTAGTAGTCACTGCCCAAGACTATTAATATGGAGTAGGAAAAGGAACAAAAAGATGGTCAGTGTTGATACAGGTTTAATGATACACTGCTCTTCACGCAGATGGCTACCAACATTAAACTATAAAAGAATTTACAATCATGAAACACAGACCAATTAGCTATCTAAAAAAAAAATGGTTTCTTAAAACTACCCTGTAAACATCCAAAACAACCCTAATCTCCTAAGAAGACAGGAGTCAGACAGTGAGCTTTGTAGTCAAAAGGAAAAATGAAGGAAAAATGGCAATTCAGTGGTTAGCTGGAGAACGGGGGAAATCTGGAGCCCTTCACTTTGCCACTTTCTGCTCTTATTTTTGCTCCTTATCTCCCTCTTCTTTAGACCGTCCTTTGAGGTCTCCATAGGTTTGAATAAGTTAGCTGGAATTTATTCACTTATTTGGAGCTCATCACTGTGTAGATCTTTGTTCCCATCAATAGCTCTTTATTTATTTATTTATTTATTTATTTATTTATTTATTTATTTATGCATACAAGACCTGGGGTGTAGGCCAGGGCTGGGGGGGGGTGTGGTGAGAGGATTCACCAGAGACAAAGTGGAGAGCAGAACAGGCGGATTGACCGAAATACACTGCTGAGGAGAGCAGCGGGCGAGTCAGGAGAGGTCTGCTGCGACATATGGGTCACCTCCCTGGCCGGGGATCAAACTCATGCTGTAGTAGCTTTGGATTGCTTCACAATGCTGATGCTTAACCCCTTGTGCCAGCAGAGAGGCCTCCTATAAGCAGCTGTTAGACATTTGTCTGAGGGGTCAAATCCCTCCACAGAAACTTTCCATAGAATGAGTTTAGTTCGACCATCACAATTTTTCAGAATGATGAACACGCTGACATACAGCCTGCACTTCTGGAAAAGGCTGGTGAGCTGTCAGGAACTACTTGCCTCTACAGCACTATTCCGGCACTGCTGGCTCCACTTGGTCAGGAGATTGGTGCTTATACTTTTAGACTAATCTTGCTCCTTTAAACTATAAGAGCCCTTTAAAATTTAACACCACAAACACTTTAGGTTTCAATTTTTTTCCAGATACTTTTCTTACAATTGACTCCCTGCCTCTTACTTTTGTATCTGGTTTTCATTGTTTTTATTTATACTTTCAGTTGAAGTAATATTGCATTATACGTTTCAAATGCGCATCATTAAAAATCAATGTACTAAGTTGATCACTAAAAGTGCAATTCTATTTCTTGCCACACAAGTCACCCCTTTTATCTAATACCTACCTCCTTTCCCCTATCTCTCTGATAACCACTAATTTGACTAATTGACTAAAAGTACATTTATTTTATTTATTTAATCCTTTTGAATTTTAATTTTTGCATTAGCAAGGTCATTTTTAAAAATCTTACCAAATTTATCATCCTGAAAAGTATACTTTTTATTATAGGAGGTAATGATGATCTACCAAATGATAAGATCCTATTTACATAGCTGGTGCATCCATCTCCCAGCTGCGGTTTTAACTGTCAATGTCTCACTACAGTACATCTGCACTGGAGAATTGCACTCAGCTGATTGGTATCTGTGTCATCTGGGAGCTCATCACACTGTGGGATGGGGCTTGCAGACCACAGTCAATGAATAACAGGGAAATAGAAAAGCTGCTCCCCTTATTTCAAGATGAAACAAATTGTTTTGAAATTCATCCAAAGTTCCCCATTCAATGTATTGAAGCTGGATGACCTCCAGCTGAAAATGCATGTTTCTTAACTCTTATTTCCCATCCTCTTTCCCTCTCTCCTTTTTCATGAGAGCACATCCTCAATAAATTGTGTGCATTCAAGTACCTATCTAAGAGTCTGCTCTTAGAGAAATCTGATCTAAACCAGACATTATGGCTTCCACATCTCATATCGGATACAAACTCACCTCTATATTCTTTTTTTTTTTTACTTTATATTACACAACAATCATTTGATGTGCTATTGCCTATCTTTATTTCTATCAAAATATCTGGTATTGATCAAATTACATATATAACTACTTAATCACCCATTGCCTATGAAACATGAATAATTTTTACTTTGAATAAAGTATATCTTAAAGGACAAAAACAATAAAAAACATCACTTTGGCACTGATTTGTTTCACACATGACACCTAAGCTACAAGCAACAAAATAAAAACATAAAAAATAAATTACATCGAACCACATCAAACTCTAAAGCTTCTGTAGCACAAAACAAATGACAATGAAAAGACAATCTACACAATGGGAGATGTATTTGTAAATTACAGATATAATTGGGGGTTAATATCCAAAATACCTAAAGAACTCATACAATTAAATAGCAAAATAATAAAATAATACTAAGCATCCAATTAAAAAGGACAAAGGACCTGAATAGACATACTTTTTGAGGATAATATTTAAATGACAGATACATGAAAAAGTGCTCATCATAGGTAGTCATAAGAGAAATGTAAGTCAAAACCACAATGAGCTCTCTCCTCATACATATTAGAATATCTAAAATTAAAAATACAAGAGAAATACTGCAAGGATACAGAGAAAAGGGAACACTTTTGTATAGTCGGTGGGAATGTAAATTTGTTCAGCCACTATGGAAAACAATATGGAAGTTTCTCAAAAAATCAAAAATGGGGCCTCTCCTGGTGGCGCAGGCGGTTGAGCGCTGCACTGTGAAGCTGTCCGCAGCCGCTGCAGTGTGGGTTCGATCCCAGCTGGCTGGTGAGGGTCCCACATGGCAAAGGAGAGGTCTCCTGTCTTGCCCGCTGCTCCATGCAGCAGTATATTTCGTCAGTCTGCCTGTTCTGTTCCCTGCTCTGTCTCTGGTGAATCCTCTCACCCCGTGTATCTGGCATGTACCCCAGTTCTTGTATAAATAAATAAATCTTCTAAAAAAATCAAAAATGGAAATACCCATGATCCAGCCATTCTATGTTTGGGTGTACATTCAAAGGAAATAGAAACACCATCCTGAAGAGGTAACTTCAGTGTTATTTTGCAGCATTATCACAGTAGTAAAGATATGGAAATTACATAAGTGTTCAACAATGGATGAATGGGTAACAAAGTTGGTATGAATATATGTATGTAATTATTTGAAATATCATGGAATGATGGAATATCACTTAACCATTAACAAAAAAAAAAAAAAACCCAGCCATTTGCAAATCATGGACTGACCTTGAGACCATTATGTTAAATAAAATGTCAGAAAAGGGGAAATTCTATATGATCTCAGTTACACATGGAATCTAAAAAACCCAGTCCCATAGAAACAGATAACAGACTGGAGGTTTCCAGAAGCATGGTTGGAGAGTGTGAGAATTGGATTAAGGGGATCAAATGGTACAAACTTCCAGGGGTAAGATAAATAAATTTTGGAGACGTGATATACAGCATGATGACTATAGTTAATAATAATACACTCTATATTTGAAAGCTGAGAGAGGATCTTAAAAGTTCCCATTACCAAAAAAATAATTTGTAACTGTGAGGTTAACTAAATATTGTAGTAATTAATTTGCAATATAATTCAATGCATATATCAAATCACATTGTATTCCTTCAACTTATATGATGCTGTGTGTGTATACATATATATACACATACATATATATATCAAGTATATTTCAATAAAATAAGATTGGAAAAAATAAGACTACTAAATGTATTGAGATATATTAAGGTCTCTAAACTGTAGATGACAATATAATAACTAAATTAACTTAGATGAAATGGAAATTTATTGGCCAATAGAATCTAAGGAAGATATGGGCTTCCCTGGTGGTGCAGCCTCTGCAGTGAGGGTTCAATCCAGGCCGGCAGCGGAGATATGCACATGGTGCAGCAGACCTCTCCTGTCTCACCCGCTGCTCCTCTCAGCAGTGTATTTCAGCCAGTCTGCCTGTTCTGCTCCCCGCTCTGTCTCTGGTGAATCCTCTCACCCTCCTGCACATCTGGCCTGTATCCTGGTTCTTGTATGCATAAATAAATAAATCTTTAAAAAAAATTCAAGGAAGACTTGAATATTGACATTTTTAAAGATTTATTTATACAAGCACTGGGTAGAGTCAGAAGCATGAGAGGGTGACAGAATTCACCAGCGCCAGACTGGGGAACAGAACAGGCAGACTTGACAAAATACACTGCTGAGGGGAGCAGCGGGAGCAGCAGGAGAGGCGTGTACGTCATGTGTGACCCTTGCTGGTGGCCAGGGATCGAACCGGCGCTGCAGAGGCGCTGGGCAAGCAGCCCAGCGCTCAACCACTGCGCCACCAGGGGAGGCCCCAATATTGACATTTTTAAAAAGGAAGTATGCAGATACTTAGATAACACTTACCAAAGGAAAAAAATACTTAAACACATTCATTTAAGATCGTAAGGTAGGGCCTCCCTGGTGGCACAGGCATTAAAGACACAGCTCTATTAAGCTGTCATCAGCCACTGCAGCATGGGTTCAATCCCTGGCCAGGGAGCTAACCTACCTTATCTGTAGACCTCTCCTGTCTCACCTGCTGCTCCCTCAGCAGTATATCCCAACAGATCTGCCTGTTCTGCTCCCTACTCTGTCTCTGATGAATCCTCTCACACCCTGCAACTCTGGCCTACACCCTAGTTCCTGTAAGCATAAATAAATAAATCTTATTTTTGAAAAAAAAGAGATGGTAAGGTAGACTTTACTCAAGACCATCATAAGAGGTCCAGGGATTATTACAATGAATTTTACTGTGGGGGGAAGGCTGAGCTCAACTCTGAATAAAGCCTAGGAAAGTGGGAAGTTATAGCCAAGGAACAGGGGACCAGTGAATAGATAGATACTAAAAGGAATCAACAGAGGTGATTCTGGCTCAACAAATCTACCAGGATTTCTTGGTGAAGGCAATCAGGGTGAGTAGACATCATCGGGGGATTGATGGAGGATAAGGAAACTGAAGAGACAAAGAGGGTGGGGATGACAAGGAAGGGGTGGGACTTTCTAGTTAAATTGACTCAACAGGGTTCTGGCTAAATCAAATGGCATCTTTGTCAAGCAAAGCATCTTTGTCACAGTCCATTTTAAAACTGTGAGTCACTAAAGGGCCCACTCCTTAGCCTCTTCCAAGTGTATTTCTTTATTGTTAGTTTCATTTTATTTTTCCTCTTGGTTTCCTCATACAGTATGAATGTGCCCCCTCCCCAACCATTTCATTTTTCTGCCCAACAGAGAAGAGAAGCTCTCTTTAGTTTCAGTATGAAAAAACCTTATAAGGGTCTTTCTTTGGCATATGATGAGTCAAAGTTCTGCCTTTGAACCAATCAAATACATCCAGAAGGGCACATTTATATGGCTTAATAGGGTCCAGGAGCACGAGAGATAGAGTGTGGTAGTGAGGGAAGAATTGAGACCAAGGAGGGAAGAGAAGGTTCTTGGTAAAGAGTGACATAGATATCCAAAGCATTCTTGCTTGTGCTTCTTTCTCATTATGGGTAATTTCTCTTTATCTGATCTTTTATGTAGATGACCATAGTAATCTCCAATTCATTTACTCATGATCTGAACCTGATGTCTTTTGTAGGAATAATTCAGAAACAATGTTATGCCCCTGGAACCATAAGTAATGAGCCAATGTTCCACTTTCTAACAGAAAGAATTTTGATCAGTGTTTATATTTACATTATCTTGTATTGATAGTCTTAAATACAATAATAATGACACTACATAACACTTTCTTGAGGTATTAAAGAAAGTGTCTTGTGTTTAAATATATAGTCACAATGCAATTATTTCTATACAAACCCCAAACAGATGCTACTTGTTAAATTGTGCTGTACCTGGACTTCCAGAGAGTTCTTTAATTTATGAATCCCTGGGGTTGAAAAGCTATAGGATGCAAAGGAAAAATATTGTTAAAATGTCTTCATTAAGGTTAAATTAAACATAAGAAAGTTTGATTGGATGTAAAGAAAACCTAAATGAGCTAAGTCTATGAGACTGTAAAATGGACTCCCTGGGGGCAGCCTCTCAAAGGAATCTTTCAACCTTATCCAGGCAGAAACTGAAGAAATATTCTTGCCCAACATTTTTGCAAAAGCAGAGTATGTGAATCAGAAAGAAAATTTTCAAACCCTATAAGGCATTATGATCCTGTTTCCATTTTCACTGGAGTATGTACATATTTTTAATCCTTTCTGTAAAAGTATCTGTGTAAACCTTGGCTATACTGTCACTACTGGACTAGCTCTTAACATGTTCTACATGCATGTGCAGAACTAGGGCTTGGCCAGAAAATATTCACAAAGCAAATATCCAGTGTCTTAAAGTTAGGCATGTTCAGAATTCAAACAAATTGTATTACCTTTCTACAGGTGCTTAGAAGGTAAGTTGTTTGCTGCCTTTGTCCTAAAATAGATGCCTTTTAATAGCAGATATAGAATCTTTATCTTCGGATTTTCCAATGACTACGGTTTCTCACAATTTTCTCAATACTTAGAATCTTTTCTAGACTCTGCCTACAGATGTCTACTAACCTCTATTTTCTAGTTTAGACTATTCAGACTTTGAGGTTCCTGTGTATCTTAGCTAATTGAATGCACCTTATTCACTATCTGTCTTTACCACAAAATCTCTGACTTCTGTTACTTTCTTGCCTCATTTATTTACACTTGCTGTAACATTCCACTTATCTTGATTCTGGGGTTCATGTATATGATCCTGGGTTGTTCTTTGTCCACCCTCATGATCTCTGCCTTAGTCTCGCAGACTTACATTAACCATTTCTTAATGGAAATTATATGTTGGGCTGATTGGGAAAAAATGTATATGGTAATTAGAATGAGGAATATTACTATTGGTTGATAATTTATCTATCTCTGCATTTTGACCAAATAATGGGTACCTATTTTAGATCATAAACCTGAAAAAACTGTAGGAATCCCTGGAGCTAAGAATGTTGCAATGATAGATTTGTTTTGTTGGTATGAAGGAAATAAGTTGTTAGCAGAAAGCTGGTGACCACAGAAATAACCAACAACAATTTCCCTTGGTAGTTTCTGATGAATTTTCTTGAAAGAACAAATAGATGACCAAATCATATAATCTATAATTACTTTAGGTTATGGCCATAGGAACTTTATTTTAAGAGACATATATTTGAGCTAGGCTAAAGGGAAGACCCCAGTTGGAAGCATAAAATGAGATTATTTTCAAATTTGTGCCTGGGAGGTTACCTTAATTTTGTTCTAGACATAAAAAGAATAAAAGGAGTGACTCTCAAAGAGAAATGCTTTACTAATTTTGAATTTCAGGAAGCACAGTCTCACACCATCTCATACCTGAGCTAACTCTAAAATATAATAACTAAAAATGACATGAACACAGTTCCACTTATCCAACAATATAAACTATCTGTCTCTGCTATAAAATAATGCCAAAAATCAGATTTTATATGATATTTTTTTTGTTAGGCAAACTCCTGTGCCGCTGTAATAAACTTAGAAGCAAAAGAAAATGGGTGTTTGTTTTAAATAGCAACTTATTATTATTAATTGAAATAACATTTTGTTGTAACATTATGAAAGTTCCAGGTAGAATAATGAAAATCAACATGTGTATATATTATATTCCATTCACTGCCAAAAGGCCAATTCTATTTTCCACCATGTAAATGGCATTTTCTGTAATAAAACTCAGGTAAGGTACAGGTATGCACATATCCATTTCATATTATAAAGGCAGCCCTGGTAAGATTTTATTTTGCTTCTGCTCCTGAGGATAATTTCATCTTTTCTTAAACATATGTCATTATTTTATTTTCTCTAAGATATCTCCAAAATTGTATTTTACAGAGTATGGTCTGTACTTAATGCTTCTCATAGAGTAAGGCTGGGGTAATTTCTAGCATCTAGGTAAATAAACAAGGTTAAGGTTGTCTGATTCCTGACTTCATGATTGAAATAGAACCTTGCTATATGAGTAAGTCTAGATGTCATTTTTAATAAAAAGGATATTTTTAATTTAAATTTATATAATTTTGATTATTAGTTTTCTGGAATTTAGCCAGCAAAATTAGATTCAACCTGTTACTTACTGTTACATTTCATGATGTTATGCCATGCTATTTTTAGTTGCTATGGTATAACTATTAAAGTCTGGTCTTAATTATAATGTTTTTATGTTCATATTCTGGATATGGAAACAGTGATGAAATACAACATCATTAACAGCATTCTTAATTAAACTATGAAATGACGTATTTAAGGTAAATAGAAATATAAAAGGAATTATGTTTCTGGAAAGACAGTTTCCCCAAGCAAGGAAAATTTATTTTGAATGGCAGTACACCTTGAATTGTAACTAAAGTTCTACAAATACATCATAATTTTAAAAGAGTATTGGTATATATTGGGAGTAATATAATATCCATTGAAATATACCATATACAGAACTATGGAGTAGATTCTCATCTAACATAATTAGTCCACAAAGCACATGTTAGCCTGCCTCCCCACACTGAGCACTACAAAAGAGCTTCCCTGGTTTTGGCAATGACTTGATCTATTGTTAATAATATGCCCTTAACATAACGCAAAACGTGGATCACCGGGTATAATAAAAAGCATCTAAAGCATCTTTTTTATAGAAAGCATCTAAATAGACTGTACTATGATACTGGAGAGAAAAACAAAACCACAATTCTGCCCAATCATGGCACTGTACCACAACAGAGCATTTTCTCCTTGTATTGCACACCTGCTTTCTGGACCATTAAATCCTGCTGTCTTTACAAGGAACTGAGGTTGTAATGTCTTTCCCAAATGCATATTTTTATGGGACCATGCATAACAAGTACACATGAATGTGCATGTTGCCAACCTCATTTTTAATATGTTCAATCTGACTACAACAGGAAAATAGCCACCTTAGTAGATAAATCTCTTAATTGCTTAAAGCTCTGCAGCAGTCGCTTCATGACAATTATTATGAGAATTCCTTGGAGCTGTGGGGAATTATTATTCTGTTCACTTATACATTCCTAGAAACACAATCTGATATCATTTTTTCATAAAGAAGTGGTATTTAGGAATAATAATGTGCATATCAGATCTGATTTTATTTTCATATGCATCAAAATTCCACTGTGCCAAACCCCTGCAGTCACCTATCATTACAATAATTCTGGTTAGCTATTTCTTTCCTTTAACTGATGTGTGCGAACCACTTCTCAATGATATTTTCATGGTTTGCAGAACATATCAAGAGTCAGCTAAGAAATCATTTCAACTGTAGTCTTCCATTGGGAATGCCAATGAGCTAAAGGCATTTTAGACACAATTTGCATTCCTGAACTTCATTTTATTTGCAGGATTAAAAACATTTGAGGTGAAGAAGCAGTGATCTGTACCTGATGGAACAATAGTCTCCCATCAGATATGTATGTGAGCTGAAAAGGCAAGGCAGCTGCATTCAAGAGATTGTAAAATTGGGTTCAAAGTCTCTTTGAAATATAATCTGGAACTCAAGTCTGCTTTTTTTTAACCTTTAAGGTTTTTTTTTTTTAACACAAGTTTTAGAAATTATCATTATATTACTTTCTTTACTATGCATATATATCTATATTAGGAAATATTAAAAACTGTATTGACTCATTAGTAAAATTAAAGGTGAATTAAAATTGTATTAGTGGCCTAATTAAGATCAAAATGGTGAACTCATTTTTCTCCATGTAAATAAAATTACTAATAATTTACATTTGCAATTACTGAGTGACAATATTTCTTAAAATAGCATGTACAAAAATTTATATTCTCTTTGTACTTAGAAAATATGGAAAAGGGATGAAATGTGCATTAGGAGTCTATTTTTCAAATGGCTAGGAAAACATGGTATCTTAAAAAAAATGGGAATAGTAAATCCAACTTCTGATTTAACTTTTAAAAGGGCATTTTAAATACCATTTTTTGATTTTTATTTAAGAATACTCATTTGAAAGCAACAACTAGTGATAGATCTCTCAAGAAATATACAGTTGCGGGCCTCCCCGGTGGCGCAGCGGTTGAGCGCTAGGTTGCGAAGCTGCCCGCAGCCTCTGCAGCGCCGGTTCAATCCCCGGCTGCTCCCGGCCACCCGAGGAGGGTCCCACATGGCGCGCAGACCTCTCCTGCCACCCGCTGCTCCCCTCAGCAGTGTACTTCGGTCCTTCTGCCTGCTCTGCTCCCCGCTCTGGCTCTGGTGAATTCTCTCACCCTCCCGCGCTTCTGACTGTACCCAGTGCTTGTATAAATAAATTAATTAAATAAATAAAAATAAATCTTAAAAAAAAAAAAGAAATATACAGTTGCAATTACCAGAAAATACTCTGAATTATTTTTTAATCTTGCTATGTACTTCATTCAGTTTATTACTTTCTTCTGTTTTCTAACATACTTCTCCATATTTGTCAACTTAAGGTTGCAATTTCAAAGAGGAAAGAAGAAAGCAAGTGTTTCTCAAGGACAGAGTCAGCATAACAATGGTAAAATCAACTAGAGAAAGAACAGCTACTTGTTTTGTTCCCTACAGAAATGTGTAAGCATGTTCTCTCTCAGCTTAGGAAACATTAAAAAAAAAATAGCTCTTAGAAAAACCAACTAACAGGTTCTACTTCAATAAAACCAACCAATAGATTTGACTTCAACAAATAATTATAATATTATTTACTTTTTTCCACTTCAATAGTGACTTAATTAAATACACTGAGCCCTTCACATCTTCTCCTACTAACCAACATGCGTAATGTCATGTGGGTGGAGTCTTGAGTGAAAAGGAAAGGAATTACCTGTTCAGCTCAATGTAAGTGAAATGAGTAACAAGGACAACCAACATCTATAGCTTGTATCATATAATAATCATCAGTTTTTAAATTACATTTTATCAAAATGCTTTTTGATTTCATTTTGGGCAAATATCTCACTGCTCTAATGACTACGCTCCAGTGTTTCAGAACCTGGTTTTTTGAAAATTGTTTAATTATATGTTGATCCTAAATGATATCGAACTACTTGAAAAGTGAAAAATCATTCAGCTAATTTCCTGAGCCAACAGACCCAAAACACTTATTACTTCTTTAACTGAATCTAATTAAGTACATTGTGTTTTCACAAAGCAATCATTCCCAATTCTGACTGTGTGATGTTTACAGGTACTCATCTAAAATTATCAAAAATTCATTTTAGTGAGATATATTTAACGTATAACATAACACTTGTGCAGGGAAAAGGAACCTGAAATTACCAAACATTTATTGGGAGCAGGAGAAATTACTAATATTTATTGAGGAATGAATAGATGCAAAAAGATTGTTTATTCATCTTATTCACCCTTCTTGACAATCTTGTGAAATATTGTCATCCTTCATACTTTTGTAGATATATACTTAAGATTCAAAGAAGTTAGACAATATTCCATATCTCTGAATTGAAGCCAGAGCATTTTGGTTCCCACATCTGTGTTGCTGGTGAGGAATAATGGATAAATATGTTATGAAGAAATTAAAATCACACTTAGACATTAGACATAAAATCATACTTAGACATAAAAACATTTGATCACCTCAGTAATAATTCTTCTATCCAGGTTTTTTCTACCTTACATCAAATACATTAACTGAAAAAAACTATTCAATTAATTGTTTATCACTAGTTTGATATACATTCACTTTCTCCTTTCACTCGGAAAAGTACCCAAGTTCTCTGGTCCTAGAAGCAGTATAATGATGAAGGATGTGGGAGTTAGCAGACTTAGACTGCATTCCTGGTTCCAAAGTTGTATTAAATTGATTTGCTTTTTATTTTTGATCACTGAAAATTCTTTCATCTACAAGTGAGAATAACAACCAGATACAAAGGGTAGAGTGTGAATTGGAAGATGTAGATAATGTTTCTGCTTAAAAATAAATTCTATTTTGCATCTCTAAACAGAATTGTAAAAATTTAAACTTATATGGAAGAGATCCACATGTAGTTTCATCTAGGTTTCACTGTATATATTAATATTTGTTATCATTACAGATTTAAAAAAATGGCAAAATAATGAAGGTAATTTCCATGGTTTATGTTTGTACACTGAAAGTTTGTCCAAAAAGAATCATTATTAGGGCCTCCCTGGTGGCGCAGCGGTTGAGCGCTGGGTTGTGAAGCTGCCCGCAGCCTCTGCAGCACCGGTTCGATCCCCGGCCACGGGCGAGAGTCCCACATGGCGTGCAGACCTCTCCTGCCGCCCGCTGCTCCCCTCAGCAGTGTACTTCGGTCCTTCTGCCTGCTCTGCTCCCCGCTCTGACTCTGGTGAATTCTCTCGCTCTCCCGAGCTTCTGACTGTACCCAGTGCTTGTATAAATAAATAAACAAATAAATAAATCTTTAAAAAAAAAAAAAGAATCATTATTAATTGGGGAGATATTAGAAACACAACTTCAAATTTTCCTATTGAGTCACAGAAGAGTGGCTTATGGACAAACAAGTTTCAGACAGCTCTGGAATAATAGGGCTATGGATAAAAGAGTTCCCAATTGTCATGAATCATGATGGACATGTTCAACCACAACTTTAACCAATTATGCCCTAGTTACTATAAAAAAAAATCATTATGGGGCCTCCCCTGGTGGCGCAGCAGTTGAGCGCTGGGCTGCGAAGCTGCCCGCAGCCTCTGTAGCACTGGTTCGATCCCCGGCCACCGGCGAGGGTCCCACATGGCGCACAGACCTCTCCTGCCGCCTGCTGCTCCCCTCAGCAGAGTACTTTGGTCAATCTGCCTGTTCTGTTCCCCTTTCTGGCTCTGGTGAATTCTCTCACCTTCCCGTGCTTCTGACTGTACTCAGTGCTTGTATAAATAAATAAATTAATTTTATAAAAAGCCAAAACCAGCCAAAAAATAATCAGTATTTAAAAAAAAGTCATTATGTATTTTTGCATATCCACTAGGTAGATTCTATACTTAAAATACCTCAGGACCATTGAGAACTTAATTCCACCTTAGATTATTAAAATTTGCAAAGTTGTATTCAAATGTCATATTTAAAATAAGCTAATCAAAGATTATGTTGAAATACAAATAAATGTAACAATTTTTGCTAAAGTAGATAAAGAAAAAATATTTAAATATTTTAAGTAAAAGACCTATACACTGAAAACTACAAGATACTCTTGAAAGAAATGAAGGAAGACACAAATACTTGGAAAGATATTTCATGTTCATGGATTGCAAGAATTAACATCATTAGAATGATTATATTGCCTAAAGCAATATATAGATTCCAATCCCTATCAAAATTCCAATGGTATTCTTCACAAAAAAAAAATTATCTGGAACTACAAAAGACCTTGAATGTCCTAAACAATTCTGAGGAAAAATAGTAAAAGTGGAGGTATCATGTTCTCCAACTTCAAACTCTACTACAAAGCAGTACTAATTAAAATAGCATGGTATTGGAATAAAATCAAACACACTAATCAAATGAAAAAATATGAGATGCCAGAAATAAACCCACACATATCTGAGGAACTAATTTATGGCAGAGAACATACTATGAAGCAAGGAAAAGTCTCTTTTATAAATGGTGCTGGGAAATTTGGACAGCCTCATGCAAAAGAATAAAACTCTATCTTACATCATCCACAAAAGTTCATTCAAAATGGATTGCTAACTTGAATATAAGGTAGAAAATTAGGTAATACACCTCATGATTGGCCTTAGAGATACGCCTGGGGATTTGACCCCAAAGGCAAGAGAAATGAAAGCAATAATAAGCAAGCAGAAATATAATTAACTAAAAAGCTTCTGCACAACAAAAGTAACAAATTAAAATAATAAGACATTTTACTGAATGGGAGAATATAACTGCACAGCACAAGTCTGACAAATAACTCATGAAACTAAACAACAAAACAACCTTGCTAAAAAATAGGCAAAATATCAGAATAGACACTTCTCCAAAGACATACAAATAGCCAACAGACACATGAAAAGATGTTTACCATCTCTTATCAGGGAAATGCTAATCAAAACACAATGAGATCACCTCATGTTTGTGACAATGGGTATTATCCAAAAGGAAAGAACAAGTGTTGGAGAGAAGGGAACTCTTGTATACTGTTGGTAAGAACACAAATTGGTGTAGCCATTATAAAAGGCGGTATGAAGATTCTTCAAAAAGTTAAACTGGAAATTTCATATTGGCTAGTATTCCCACATTTGGGTATTTAGCAAAAAAAAAAAAAAATACAAAAACATTAATTTGAAGAAATATACACACACCATCCATATTTATTGTGGCATTATTTAAAACAGCTATAAACTAGAAACAACCTAAATGACTATCAATAGATAATTACATAAAGATGTGAGATACACACACAATATAATACTACTTAACTATAAAAAATGATGGCATCCTATCATTTGTAATGACATGGATGAAGCTAAAGAAGATTAAGATTAGAGAAATATGACCAAGGAAACCACTGTACGATTTCACTCACGTGTAGTACATGGAGAAATCAAACAAATGGATGAACTAAATCAAACAAAAATAAATTTTCAGACTATAAGACCAATTAGTGGTTACCATAAGGGAAGGGGGAGGTGGATGGGTAAATTTGGTAAAAGAGTCAATTTTATATCGGAGGACAGAACTGGACTTTGAAAGGCAAACTTAATGACATATATCCACATGCTAATTTTTAATCATACACACTTGAAACATGAAATGCCATAATACAACCACTTCAATAAAGGTAGTCAAGTAAATATATTAGTGACCATGAATTATGTAAGTAACCAGATGATTTTGATCTATTACCACCCCCTTATGTTTTTTCTCTTCATACTTAGTTTTTCAGTAACCTTATTACCATGGATCACTTAGGTTGTTTTTCATTAGTTGAACATGACAAAGAAGCAGGAAAGTAGAAGTTGAGATGAAGTTCGTTTCACACTGGAAATAATGTTACTGTTGAAGTAATCCTTTTTGTTTTTTTGTAGGTTTTCATATTAAAATTTTATGAAATAATGGTCATGAAATAACACATTATATTTTCATTTAGTCCAAAGTAATCAATTTATTTAAAAATTATGAAAAACTAGTGATGCTCATAATGTACACTATCTTTTGCTAGACAACAAGAATATAGCATAAGATCCTTCTCTGAATGTAATTTTTCTGTTCCAAATATTTTCACACATAGACGAATGAATTTATAATAAAGTGTTTTATAAAATTTAAGAAGAGTAATAAAGGAAAAAGATGACCCTTAAGAAAATTTGACTTCTGGGCCTCCCCCGGTGGCGCAGCGGTTGAGCGCTGGGCTGCGAGGCTGCCTGCAGCCTCTGCAGCAATGGTTCATTCTCCGGTCGCCGGCAAGGGTCCCACAAAAAAAAAAAAAAAAAGAAAGAAAGAAAGAAAATTTGATGTGACTTCTCAGCTGAAGGAATGTATATAAATGAGTGGTACATAATTAAGTGGTTTTCTCTATGCTAAGATTAACAGTCTTAACCGGTCATGTACATTTGGAGCTGTGTCAAGTTTCTAAGGTCATAAGATAATTATTCAATATATTAATTTTATATGCAATATATACACCCCCATCCAAATAGTAGGCATCTTAGACTGGTTCTCCAAAAATAGATACTAAGAAGAGATTTATGTAAATATAATTTATTGGAAAATGATCATAGGAAAATTATGCAGTTGAGTGGTGAAGCGGGACCCAGAAGAAATGGAATCAGACAAGCTGGAGAGAGTAGGTAAAGTATCATATATAACTGTGGGTCAATTTGACAGAAACCTCTGGGGACACAACAGGGAAAACCTCAGAGTATCCTGGATCAAAGGCAGGGAGCTAGAGTATTTGAAACTCCCAGGTTAAAATCCTAAGCCAAGAGCTGGCTTCAAAGGAACATAACATTTTTAAGCATTTCTGGCTCCTTAGATGCACAGGCAAAGCAATAGCAGCCTAGGACTGTCCTCTGACAAAGATTCACAAATGCTGACTTGGGAATGAAAACCCAACAAGAGCAGGGTGCATGGCAAAGGGATTGGAGGGGATTCAAAGAGAGCACCAATGGCATATGCTACAGTGGATTTTCTTTCTTTCACAATGGAAGACCAAACAGAAAGACAGTTTACTTTATAAATGTTCCCTTACATAGCTCCACCCTTATGAAGAATTCATACATTCATTAAATGAATCTTTTAGACATGTATTTTACCTATATATTATGGTAGATAGAAAGGGATAAAAAGAGTTAACAGACTATTGTCCCTGTTTCCATCAGGTTAAAATTCAACAGAAGAACAAATAAAGTGCAGAAATACGGGGAAGTACATTACATGGTGCAGGAAGCACCTATCTATAAGTCCAAGCTCCATAGAGGAGGCAACTTTTGGCTTTATTGAATCAGAGTTTGTTGGACAAAAAGGCAGAACATTCAAGGTGCAAAAGTTTTAAGATTTTTAGAATAAATGAATAAAATTAAACTAAAAAATTTCCAGTAACAATGCAGAATTGTCTAGATGATATCAGTCAAAATGCCAAACAGGGCTGAAATTTATTCCAATAATTTAGTGTATTTAATAGTAGCAATGGCACATGGCATGTTCAGCTTATTTATAAAAAATTGATTTTATTGGACTTCCCTGATGGCACAAGGGGTTAAGACACAATCTGTGAAGCTGTCGGCCACACTGCAGCATGAGTTCGCTCCTCAGCCAGGGAACTACCCACATGGCGCAGTAGACCTCTGCTGACTCACCCCCTGCTCCCCTCAGCAGTGTGTTTCAGTACATCTGCCTGTTCTGCTCCCCACTCTGTCTCTGGTGAATCTTCTCACCCCCACACACACACATCTGGCCTGTATCCCAGTTCTTGAATGCATAAATAAGGAAATCTGTAAAAAAAATAGATTTGATTTTATTGAAGTAAACTTTTCTCAAAATTGAGTTTTTCTCATTCATTCATTTATATAAAAAGTGTTTACTGAACTCCTGCCTTGTATCAAGATTGAATCAGGCAAAAGATAAACCAGAAACACAGTCTCTACATGCCCATGCAATACAGTTCAACTAGAATACCTGAGAGATAGAGAAAATGATGGAAAAATCACAGGATGAAATAAACAGGAAAAATTTTTAAAGATTATTAAAATATTTTGAAAAATCTATGATTTTTTATATTAGTATTTTCTATTTATATATACAATCTTATGTACATATGAAAACTTAAAATTCATGATACATATTTAAAACCTTAATAGTTGCCATTTTCTGTCCTACAAACAGAAATCCCTACAAACTTTAATTTTAAACCCAAACCAAAGATATTTTCTCTTCTTTCCAACACTATTATAAATTTTCTCTTTATCTCTAAACGGTGCTCACAATTTACTATGTAACCCCGTTTTATTCCCTTATTTTTTATATCTATGGCTTCCTCACAGTCGTGAATCAATAAATGATTGCATAAAAACTTCCTATGTCCTGACAGATGTGATTTTTATTCTGGATAGAGGAGAGATAAACACTATATACCAGGGGTGTAATTGCCAAAGTCAATTTAAGGGGATGGGAGCTTTGGTTGACCCTCTATCTGTTATTATTACATTCAAAATATGGTAGCTAACAAAATGTATATTGATGTCAAACAAGCAAATTATTCCCAGGGCATTCCATTTTTTTTTATTTGCAACTTCTACCCTTGAATCCTATATGAAGTGGACCCTATTAACAAAATTGGATTTTAGTAATTTTTAAATATGAATTCTTCTGACTTTGACAATTGTCATAAAATGGCTAATATGAAACATACTAAAAAAATTTTTATGAGTCACTGCGTATACATCTTACTCTGTATTTGCAGATTATTTTAAAATAAGGTTGAAAAGCTCAAAGGATATATTAATTATTGTTTATAGCTTTTGTGTTAATGTGTCTATTATGAACTAAGAACTCAGGCAACACAAAATAAACCTCACTTAAACCCATGAGCCTATGTAATAAATATGTTTTGCAGCTCAACTTTACTGTTATTATATTTCATTTTACATTTTTAGCTTCAAAAGACAACTGATAAAGTAGATATAGTATCTAATCAATTCATGTAAAAAAATTAGCATTTCAGTATTTCATTTAACAAACCACACCTCTACATATCTGCATTATTAATAAAGTGTTGCTTCTCGGTTTTGAAGTCTGCATCAAAACATAGTCTATAAGCATATGAGAAAACATTCACCTATTGGCAATTAAAAAGGGATACAAACTCTGAACTCTGAGGTTTTGGCAGACTCTGAAGTTATATCTTATTTCATTTTCAGAATTCTATATGTCCCTTGGTAGCACTCATTAGACCAATAAATAAGGCCAACTTTTAGAGTTAAAGTAACTTTTGAGATCTGTATCACATAGAAATATAAATCCCTTTTACATGACTGGTTTCCCATAGAAGAAAGTTTTCTACTTCTACATCTTTGTTTCAAAGTCATGCTGTAGAAGCTGGATATTTTGAGGTTTTAAGTTTTCCTTGGTAAAATTTGGATACCAAGTGATGAGGAGTAAATAAAGGAGAAGTTAAATTGAAGAGATCATGTCTTTCTGATCATTAAATATGCCCAGTTGGGGGCCTCCCTGGTGGCGTAAAGGATTAAGACACAGCCTATGAAGCAATCCGCAGCCACTGCAGCACGAGTTCGATTCCCCGGCCGGCCAGGGAGCAACCCACATGGCACAGCAGACCTCTCCTGACTCGCCCTTTGCTCCCCTCAGCAGTGTATTTCAGTAGATCTGCCTGTTCTATTCCCCACTCTGTCTCTGGTGAATCCTCTCACCATCCATACCTCTGGCCTGTACTGCAGTTCTTTTATGCATAAATAAATAAATCTTTAAAAAAATATATGCCCAATTGGCATATGGGCCCCCTGAGCTGACAAGGCCACTAGTTTGGCTTTGCTAATGTCCAAGCCACTGGCAAGTTGTCTGGTGAGGTGCCACCTTCAAGAAGAATACTGTCCAAGATCCCAGTGCTGCTGCTGCAGCCCTGCCTCCCCTTCTCTCTGATCACCATTTATAAAACTTAATCACACATTAGCTCATAAATATTTATAGTATTTGTTGTCTGATCGGCATATTTTATAATTTTAAATTACTAATAAAGTTTACACACAATGCTTGTAGATTCAGATTTGAAACTTTTTTTCTTTTTTCTTTGCATAGAAGAACTGGGGTGTAGACCAGAGGTGTGGGGGGTTAGGGTGAGAGGATTCACCAGAGACAGAATGGGGAGCAGAACAGGCAGATCTACTGAAGTACACTGCTGAGGGGAGCAGCAGGCCAGACAGGAGAGGTCTGCTGTGCCATATGTGGGTTAGCTCCCAGGATGGGGATCAAATTCAGGCCTTAGTGGTGATAGCGCTGAGACTTAACCCCTACACTACCAGGAAGCCCCTGAAACATTCTTAAATAACTACTGAATGAAAGGCCCAATTAAAAGCATAACATACTAAGAAAATAATGAAAACTACCAAAACCGCTATCAACAGATTACATGTATAGATAATGCAGAATTGAGAGGCAAAATAATTTCAACTATCTACACAATTTCACCATTTATTTAAATTTTTATTTTATTTTACTGAAGGAATATTGGTTTACAACACTGTATATGATATAGGGTTAGAGGTTATTTAATCAAAAATCAAATAGTTGATGCAAATATATTTTTAAAAATCTAAAAATTGTAATCTATTCATTTTATAAGTACACACTGTCACCTCTATGGACTAAGTATATTACAGACATCAGAGATAAAATGTTGTATAAATGTATATTTTGCTCACTCTCACAAATAATCCACATACACACAAGTACTTAAATACACAAGTATTTAAAAATAAAGCGATATGCTTTAATGATTTATTTTTTAATTAAATTTAATCATAAAAATGTGGACATAATCATTAAGTCCCAGGCTAGATGAACAGAAAATACTACACACAAAATATTTGAATTTTTTGTGAAATATATAGTTTTCTCAGGAAATATCAATCACTAAAATTGAATTAAGTTCATAAACAAGAAATCAAAACATTAATCAAATTTTTCTTTCAAAAAAATCAGTTTAAAAAATTCTAAATTGGGGGCCTCCCTGGTGGCACAATGGATTAAGATGCAACCTATGAAGCTGTTCGCAGCCTCTGTGGCATGAGTTTGATCTCCGACCAGCCAGGGAGCAACCCACATGGCACATCAGACTTCTCCTGTCTCACCCACTGCTCCCCTGAGCAGTGTATTCAGTCAATCTGCCTGTTCTGTTCCCCACTGTGTCTCTGGTGAATCCTCTCACCCCCCACACCTCTGGCCTGTACCCCAGCTCTTATATGCATAAATAAATACATCTTTTTAAAAAATAAAATAAAAATTCTAAATTGGCATTATTTTTAGCATTTAACACCAAAAAAGTATAATGTTAAATTGAAAAGAAGATCTAGCTTAATTCTTATGCTGACATTTTATAAGAGTATATTGATAATAATATAATAATTGTGCATTTTTGGCTCACTTATGTTTTTACTATTTTAACTATTTCTAATCTATATATTCACTTCTTCAGTAAACTGAAACAGAATTTTTCAATGTAAATAAAAACAATTTCAGAAAAGAAAGAAAAAAGACCTGAGATTTTTTAATTTTAAAATGAAGAAACTAATAACTAGTCATCTACTTGTAATGTGAAGGAATCAGAATGACCATGGTTTACCCAGACCTAATGGTGTCATTTATTAGCTATATTTTCACATGGTTAATGTAACTGTTCCCTGTTTCAACTAATCTGTTGACAGAAAGAAATAGATCTTTGTCTAATTCAGGAACATATTTTGAAGAAGGAATTATTTAAATATAGGCTGTAAATAAACTTAAAATAACAAGAATATGAATAAGTTCAGACAGCTGAGCAACAGAAAACACAATCAGGAATGAGTGACTTACTGTTTACATGCTTACTCAATGATGGGCATTGAATACTCAAAGGTAAATTGAACACATGGGGCAGATTCTTAGTACTCTAGAAAGAACAGGGACTTCATTTTAAGTCAGCAAACTCCCTCACAAGGGAAACCATATAGAATTCATCCAAAATAGGAAGACATTTTGAGATGAGATTAAAAAGAGCACTCTGTGTAGCTAGTACCTCTCAGAAAGCTTTATATTTTAGGAAAAATATTAAGGATACAATTATAGGTTTTTTCACAGTTTATCATCTTAATTTTATATTTATACCCCCAAGGGACTGGTCGCTAAATAAAGTCTGTGGTTCAGAACTTTTCCTTGAAGTAGTGAAGGAGCGAGCTGGGCAGAAAGAATGTTAATAGAGCAAGCTGCATCTTCTGAATGTGAGTAATAGCAAGTAAGGCTGAGGATGGATTGGTTGTGTGGAGTGGAGCTAGGGAACAATCTGCTGAAGGAGCACTTAACACCAACTCTCAAGAACAAGGACAGCTAAATAATAAACCCTTGAATTTAAGTGACTCCAACTTCCCTGTTCCAATGAGCCTACTCGTTTCCAAGACCTTACAGTACAGTACTCATTGTCTGTGGGACAGGTTTGTTCATGCTTTAGTAACATGATTTGGGTAGTCGTAAACATTTTACTCACAGGTGACCTTTATTCTAGTTTTTGCTCCATTTCTTATTTCCCTGAAAACCTAGTAATAGATCATTTTATTTCAGCAACTCTTTACGAAGTTACATCCTCAAACATGGCCCTAAGTTGGCATGCAGTCTCAATGACCCATCTGAATGTACCAATTCATTCTAATATATTTAGATGCCAAATATTAATGAAGAGCTATATTTAGGTTCTATATTTTAAAAAACTATTTAATTAAGGGTTTTTTTAAAAAAAATATTTACGTATGCATACAAGAACTGGGTACAGGCCAGAGGTGCAGGTAATGAGAGGATTCACCAGAGACAGAGTGGGGAGCAGAGTGGGGAGCAGAACAGGTAAATCTACTGAAATATACTGCTGAAGGGAGCAGCAGGCAAGACAGGAGAGGTCTGCTGAGCCATGTGGGTAGCTCCAGGGATCAAACTCATGCTGCAGAGGCTGTGGATAGTGTCACAGAGTTGTGCTTAACCCCTTGCACCTCCAGGGAGGCCCTAGTTAAGGGTTTTCTAAAAAGACAGTCTCAACATCATAGCAGTAAAGAATATTCATCATTAAGTTCAGGGCTGACCTTGTAGCATAATTTACATTACATCAGACATTGAAATCATGAATATGGACTCTATTAGGAAGAGACCCAGTAAAAATTAGGTAAATTCTAATTGGCATTCATTCTTCCGCACTAGATAAAGATGTATTAATGCCTGTACTTCCTATCCTAACACTTAATTTAAATTAAGTAATTCAATTCTTAGTTCTTGTGTACCTTTCTTGATAGAAGTCAATTACATTGTACTCCTGATTCAGCTCCACTGCCTGGCACATCATAGGTGAATTATTATATGAGTGAATGGATAGAGGATATATGAGTGTACTTATAAAAGAATATTCTGGTGTTTATCTGCTGCTCAACCACATTCTCTGTTAGCTAAATTTATCTTGTTTCCTCAGTTTTCCTCTCTATGTCTATTGTGATCCATGTAAAATATCTTATTTCCTTATGGAAATACTAATGTTTCAAGTCATTAGGAAGGAAATGGCGTTAAATAGCCACTTCTTAATGTGAAAGTAAGAAAACCCCTCATGGTTTTCGGTAATACTACTAATCTGTGGGAGTGAAGGAGTTTTTCCAGATTAAGATATTTTAGCATAAGAAGTCAATAAAGGATGAAGTATAACAATTGATCGTTCCAGGAAAAAAACAACAACAACAACAACAATTAGTTTCCCTCCTCCTAGCTACTTGCTTCCACAGAATGACATTTTAAAAAACCACTTAGATGCAAAAGTTTGAGTTATGATCAACATACGAAGTGTCACAACATATGTATTGTTTTCCATGCTCTCTGTCCAACTTGAACCCTAAAGCAATACTTTATTCCAGATACTCCCCTGCAAAATCAATAGCTGCATATAGAGGTCAATGCTATACCAAAAAATGTAACTCCAGTTTCTATTCTTAGAGGTAAAACCCACCCTTGAAATGCATGGCAGTTCAAGTTGAATCCCCCATCCAACTTTGTCTAAATAGTCTCCCAACTAAATCATTGTCAGTATAATGTTACCAGCATGTATAGAAATGCAGGCTTCTTCCCTCCCACCCTCTGCCATTACTAGCAGTGGAGCCTCTACTAACTCTCCCTCCTTCCCTCCCTTCCTCCCTCTTTTCTCCTCCCAAGTCTTGCCTTCCAAGATCTACTTTCCTCATAATGTACATAACTGTCATTGGAAGGCATCCACATTAACAAGATCACAAAGCATAGGAATTCTTTAATACTATTTGCCTTTTGCCATTTATTATCACTTAAAATGGTTTAACACCCTAAAGAAATTTCTGAAAGCATTGTTTATGAACTGGTGAATAGAAGTCAGTGGAGAACAACAGGATAAGACTAAAATTTTAAAAATTCTATCCCATCATCCCTTTTAAAGGACTTTAAGTGCTAAATGCTTTAAAGCACCATTTAATAGTAAAAAATATATTTTATTTATATCAACTATAGTAACATTGACATAGATTGATAAATTTAAGAGTTGAAATTCAAATATTTTAATGTTTCTAAGTCACATGGACTCGAGATATCTGAAGGGTAATAAACCTGGAACGGGATTCCCAGAAAATTTACTAAAAGGAAATCAATGTTGTTTTTTCATCATGTTCACATTTTTAAAACCAGAAATGTATAAAACACCTTAACTATTCTTTTTTAAATTAATTTAAATACTATTATATTTCACAAGAGCTCTATTCTTTATAAATACCCTATCGTTCATTTGTGAACCTGGAAAATATCAGAAAGATAAGCATATAATCTAAGGATACCACTGTCACAATCAAGAGTCTACTATCTGGCAGCCAGCTAATAAATTGCATTAGTGAGGCAAACAGTTCATAAAGGACTGCTAGCTCTTTTTTAAGATAAAAATATACCAAATAATGTTTAAATGTTGAGGTTTGGAATTCCTTTGAGAAGCACCAGCTAAATAAGAGAAGAGAGATAATTAATAGGTCACACATCCTAGAAAAGAAATGGAAACAACGCCTCAGAACAGTTAGGAGGGCCAGGCATGGAGAGGAGGTGGCAAATCTCTGTTTTAACAGGAGGAAAGGCAGGCAAGATGTAATAATACCGCAGGGAAGTTGTCTGATCCTATCTGGCTGTTTCTGTGTTCTGTGCAATAGGATATAAGGTCCCTGAGGAGTCCGGCTGCTGGTTAAAAACCCATGTGTGATTTTTCAGATCTGAACACAGGCAATTACAAAGGCTTTACCTGACAAGCCTCAGTGGGGAACACTGCCCTCCCCACAGCAGACTGGTGCACAGCCAAGGCATTGTAGTCTCTGAAAGGAGCCGCAATTATGGACTCACACCCATTGGCTGCTCATCATCTCCATTTCTACCCTGGCTTTGTTCTTTATTTGAGGCCTGGGGCAGAGATCTTGAAGACACTCTGACTCAGACCCAGTACTTTTCTTTTCCTCTCTTACTTCTCTGCCCTTACATACCCCTTTACCATAAAACTCCTGCAGCCTTCTGTTCTATGCTCCCTCAACAATGACGCACCCCTGTTTTGTGCTACCCACTTGACCCTTCATCTGTGTCCAAGGAGGGAAATAGGTTTGGGTATGATGACATTTTCTCCAACGTTAGCCTATTGCTTATACCATTGCAATTAGTGATTAAGGCTTCACTCTTTCATTTTGGGTTTCCTGCTTTAATCAAACCACCACCTGATAGCTCAGCTCTGTCCTCCTGCTGACTGAGTTCCTTCTGAGTGGGTTGTGAAGACTCCTGAGTTCAGAGCTAGTTTCTCCAGTCCTACCTGTGTGCACATGAACAAATTGCTTTATCTATGCAAAATCCAATGTTCTTACCTATAAAACAGATAGAGAGCTAGCAACTAATCTTTATAGGGTTACAATGAGAATTATCTAAATTGAGGCATATAATACAAAGATGAGTTGTTTGTATGCTACTAAGTAAATGTAGTTAAATTTTCTCTTTGAAAATGGCATTATGTCATGGTAAAAAAAAAGTTGCAAAGGAAATACATGTATATAACCCTTGCCCCTGGTCCCTACTTCCCAATAACAGCATATGTGTTAAGGCACTTACATATTACTCATAAGTGGGAAGAGCTTGGTTTCTCCAAAATGTGGTTTAAGAGACTGAATCACAGAAATTTATTATGCTATAGGTAATGGGTATTCTACTTTGTTCTTATGTTTTTCTTCACCTATTTTATGTCATTAAGTGAAAAAATATTCACTATAATCCTATAATTTCAGTATATTTTTGTGATAATTATACTTTTCTGGTAAATTATATTAAGGTTCTTGTGAAAAAATAGAAGCCTCTCTTTTAAATATGTTAAACTCTTTATATACTTAGAATAGTCTTTTATCTTTTTAGACAGAAAAGATTTTCCTAATTCAACTAGAGAGAATAGTAAAGCATATCAATTAATATGTTTTGAGAAAAAAATTAGTTTCAATTCTTAAGGTAACAAGGATTCTTCTCTATTAATGTTAGAAATTATCTATTTTGTGTATGTGAGTGCTTCTTGTTTTTAAGTATCTAATAATAATCTTTAAAATCTAAAAGAAAAGATATAAAGAAAATTAAATCCATTCACTATTGAGTTAGTTATTTTTTATCTCTAAGCAGAACTGCTAGAACAAGTGTTATATATGTTTCACATTTCTGTCTCTGTCTCAAGACATCAGTTAGGAACTCTGTACTTGAAGTAAATCTGCTCCATTTCTGGCCTCTTTGCTAGAGTCCAGTAGAAGTTCTAGAGCCTGAATGCTCCAGGCAACACACCAGTCTCTTTCTTCTTCTCAGATTATACTTAGCTTATTTTGCTCTTTTTCCGCTTTTATGTCAGTGTCCATAAGAAACTGAAGTTGCCTTCTTCATATGCCATCTCTCACATGTTCTGCATATACCCTCCTCAACCTATCTCTGCTTCCCAATTCCTAAAATCCTTCCACTGGGACATTTGGATTTACACCCAATCATTAGTAAAATCCCTAAACCCTCACTGTATCTGTAATGTTTATTTTATCTCCTTGGCCTAATTGTAATCTGACTGTCTTCTCAGGAGACTGCTTCCTTTGAGGACAACTCAAGTATGGACATGGCCTCTCTACAGCCCTCCTAACACTTGGAATAAGAATAGATTAAAGGAGATATAAGCCAAATGCAAACCATGATCCCACATTGTATCCTGGCCCAGGGAAATAATAGACAGTGAATAGATAACAGTATATTATCAATATTCTTTTTGTTTGATAATTACACTATTAAATAATGATATCATATATATATCATAATTGCACTGTTGTGGTGTAAGATTTATAACTTCTTAAAAAACACATATTGAAGTATCTGGGAGCAAAGGGACATGATATTCCAACTTACTCTAAAGCATCTCAAAAGTTTTATGTACATTGAGAGAGAGTGAACAGAAAGAAAGGAGGCAAAATGTAAGTCCCAAATCTGTGTATCTAGCACAGAGGTGGCACGCTAACAAAATTTTTGTAAGAACTTAAAACTTTATTCAAAGAGAAAATTAAAATCAGTAAATAAATCATGACAGACCCCAAAGTTTTGAGCCTGAAAGATAGGAAGATCAGTTGTGCACAAAGAATGCCAGAGGAAAAATAAGAGTGTGGGAGAAAAAGACAAAAATGAATTGTGAACTTGTAATTTTAAGATATAACAACTTTATATTCCCAGGCAGCAGTCAGGACTTTTGATTTGGAAAAATAAACAATGGTAGAATGACAGATCCCCTATCATTTTTATGAAGGAGCTCACAAACTCATCTAAAACACTCCAGAGAGGGGGGAAAAAAAGTTGTCAAGAATGTTTATGCGCAGGGGCCTCCCTGGTGGCACAAGGGGTTAAGCACAGCACTATGAAGCAATCTGCAGCCTCTGCAGCCTCTGCAGCACGAGTTCAATCCCCAGCCGGCCAGGGAGCAGCCCACATATCTCAGCAGACCTCTCCTGTCACGCCTACTGCTCCCCTTGTAACAGGGTGGTCCACCACCCTGTTACACCCTCAGCAGTGTATTTCAGTCAGTCTGCCTGTTCTGTTCCCTACTCTGTCTCTGGTGAATCCTCTCACCGCTCCCTCCCCCGCATCTCTGGCCTATACCCCAGCTCTTGTATACATACATAAATAAATCTTTTTAAAAAAAAAAAAAAAGAATGTTTATGTTCAGGTTATTACAAAAGACCAGCAAAGTCATCAGAAATCTCACTGAATTAGAAAACTGAATGAAATATATTATTCACAATTCAGAAAATTACAGAGAAGGATCTTGAACTACATTGTGATTAAATTCAGGCTGATCATTGTCCTTTGCTTCTCTATATTGTGTTGAGGTACAAATCTTAAAGGCTGGACTGCTGTTAGTTGTTAATTTAATTATATGCAAGTTAGGGATATATAATACTTTAGTATTATTTTTTATTCTTAAAGACACCAGAGAATAACTGCCCTTTAGATTATACTTGAAGAGTAGCTCAAGACTGCAGACAGTGCTGCATTTTAATAGATAAGCTTAATTGACTCCCGTTCTTGAATGACTGATGTGTGGTCTCTCTGGCAATGCTGAATGCCACCTGTTCTGCAATCATTTTAATCATCGAATTGCCACATGGCACCAGTTATGGATGCTACCAGTCTGCAACATGACAGACATTTTAAGGGCCATTTGTTTTTCTATTTATATTATACTGATGAATTAAATTTGAAAAGATACTATTGGTCTAAATGGAACTTATTTAGGGTATGAATGCATCCTCTTGTTTTTAAAACAGTGATTGCCTAACACCAAGGAACCACTAAGCCCCTCCACAAAATCAAGGAAATGTGTGTGTTTTTGAGAACTGCACAGATAAATGTAAAATTGGTCTGAATCTTTGTTCCCTCTCTTCAAAAAAATTATGTCTTATTATAAAACTGAAATATACTCACACAAACAACTATTTTAAGAAGTGGTTGCTATAAGGATTTTGCATACCGGAGGGGATCTGTTAAAAAACTTCAGTCTCCAATGCAAATTCATTTCTTAGATCACACCATGCAGCTGTGTAGTAAGTGTATGTGCTCTTGGCTATGGATATGATTCATTCTTTGAAGAAAAACTCCTCCATAGAAACATCAGTCAAGAAATACCAAAAACAGACCAAGAATTCCACTCCATTAGTTTTATGCTTTCTGTTTTCACACACTGTAGTTTCATGCTTCCCTGAGAACTTTCATAATCATATTTATTTTAAATGAATCCATTTTATTGTAAATCTGAAATAACACCAAAGCACAAAAAAAAGTACCTGTGGGAATAGTAAATGCTACTCTTTTAAGCATAATGATGAAATGTACCTCCATTTAGAAGCAAAATGTTTATGAAAAACTATCTTGCTAGTATCTTTCCTTTGTAGTGGACATTTTAGCACTACTCTTGGCCCCAAAGAACGACTCAGTTTATTTACTTTTCCAACAATACTACTGCTAACTATAGAGGATTTACATAACAGGAGAAAAATTTAATCAAAATCCTGATCCTATTGCTTTAGAGTATATTTTACAATAGTGTTTCTAGTTTTTATGGAGCTACCCAGGCTGCAGCTAAATTAGTTCTTTTAATCATCTTGTATAATATTTACTAAAGTACAACTGTAACATAAAGCATATTTTCTGCTTTATGAATATAAAACTATAGTAATTATATGGTGCATTTACTACACAAAAATGTGTTTAGTTAATTAAAAGGAACGTATCTATTATTTTTTTCAATGATACTCTACATTTTTAATGCTACTGATAGTAAAATTTTATTTCCAACTCATTATAATAGACTCTATATGGCTTTTTTGAGTAGAAATGACTGACAACCATTCACACTATGGTAACACCATTACGTGACAAATTAAAGCTTGTTTCAATAAGCAAACTGAAATGTAGATAAAGAAAAAATATAAGAAAATAACAGGACTCCTGCTAGTGGCAACAGTCAGGTGAAGTAAAATAGAAACTACCAAGATGAGTAGACCCAGAGGTCAGCTAAGAGCAGCAGGGCCAACTCTGTGGTGAGCCTCAAGAGAGTACACAGCCTGGATGTGAGTGTAGACCTCAAGGTGGGGTGGGAGGCAAAGGGAAACTTGGAATCCTCCAGCTCCCAACCTAAGTGTTCTAGCCAGAACAGCAGATTCCTGTGCCTTTTTTTTTTTTTTTTCACTGTGTAACCTTATTCACGTGACTCTGTAATTAAATTAACATTGGAATCTTTTTCTGAAATTTTGGAGCCAAATATTCGCATTTCACAAGGGGGATGTGTATGTTTATTGGACTTGCTAGGAAATGAGTGAGTAATCAACTGATTGTTTTATTACAAATATTAAGCTAAAGAAAGTGAAAAAATTAAGCAGATATTTCACAACCCTCCTCCATAAAGATAATCTGAAATTCAATTCACACTAACTATTTTAATAAATTTCAAGCCAATTGTTTAGACATTGTATAAAAAGGGACATTTCTATTAAGTTCTATTAAGACTGAAGATTATCTCATACCAAACTGAAATTAATTTACTTCAGGCAAACAAAACATAGTAAAGTCATTATATATGTATATACAGACACACATACACATACAAAGTATATATTTTACATACATACATATATTTAACGTCAGAAAAGTTTTTCTCTGTAGAGCAATATTCATTTATCTTCAGAAAGGCTTATTAAAAGTATCATTCATAAAACAATGAAACATTGGTGGCCTCCCTGGTGGTGCAAGGGGTTAAGACGCAACTATGAAGCTATCCACAGCCACTGCCAACACGAGTTCGATCCCTGGCCAGGAAGCGACCCACATGTCACAGCAGACCTCTCCTGACTTGCCCACTGCTCCCTTCAGCAGTATATTTCAGTCCATGTGCCTGTTTTGCTCCCCACTCTGTCTCTGGTGAATCCTCTCACCCCCCACGCCCCGCACCTCTGGCATGTACCCCAGTTCCTATATGCATAAATAAATAAATCTTTAAAAAAAAAATGAAACTCTGGGCTATAAAATGATTTAGTTAAGTCATAGTGCTTGTCTTAACCTGCTTTAATTCAGTTATTGGAGTATTTATAAATGCATTTGTGGTGTCTACGAAGCACCTTTGTATACTGTAAAACCTAGAGGAAACAGAGATTCAACAGCAGCCATTACAATATAGCAGATCTAGAATCTCCAGTATCAGAGGGAAAGAAACAGAAGAAACATAATTTGGTGACTGATCAGTTGTGGTGGGAGGCAGTGGGGGAGAAGACAAAGAGACATAGAAAAATTACAATAATGATGGCAATAAAAATAGATACATACAATTCATGCATTGTATACCAGAAAATAAGCTCCAGTGCCGAAACATGTTTGTTTTTATTTTTGACTGCTGTGCCCTCAGTTCCTAAAATTGTGTCTAACATATAGTAAGTACTCAACAAATGTGTGTTTGGCACTCAATAAATGTGCCATTTGGCACATTCTTTATAACTCTCCTAGAAGACTGTAATAATATTTACCCTATTAAAAAAATAAGAAAGCTCAAAATGGATAAAAACCAGGCTAAAGTCAAGAGAGACAAGTTACTGATAAATTATAGGGTATTCTGTCTTTAACAGTGGTCTTTCCTTGGTAGCATAATGCAATTTACCAGGAAAAACTGAACTGAATTAGAAGATAGTCCTCTAGGCTTTAGTCTGTATATTTTTATTTTTTTAGTGTAAGATGCAATTAAGTGTATCAATTTACAATAAAAAAGGTAATTTATTACCTTAGTTCTCTCTGTGCAGGAGACATTAGTGTATACATCTTTAACTTCTCAGTCTTCCTTCAAATATTTACACCACTTATGCATGTATAATAAACTTAGAGTAGAACTAACTTAAAATTTATATTAGAATCTTAAAACTTCTCTGTGTCCTGTCCCAGCCTTTATCCAGTTATTTTATAAAGTGTTCTTGTATATGTTGCTTAGTTTTTCTGTGGCACCATTCCACTTGGGGGCAAAGAGCTGTATCTACAAATATAGAAATTGGTCATAATATCTGTTGAGCATAATATCTGTAGATACATAATATACTTGACACAGTTTTGACTGCAAAAATTGGACTGGTCCATATAAAAGTGCCTCAAAAATTTGATGTCCGGGCCTCCCCTGGTGGCGCAGCGGTTGAGCGCTGGGCTGAGAGGCTGCCCGCAGCCTCTACAGTGCCGGTTAGTTCCCCGGCCGCCAATGAGGGTCCCAAAAAAAAAAAAAAAAATGATGGTCAGTATAAATGGTGTGATTAAATGATTAAACACTAATATATGTAAAGGACCTCCCCTGGTGGTGCAGGCAGTTGAGCGCCGTGCTGTGAAGCTGTCTGCAGCCTCTGCAGTGTCGGTTCGATCCCCACAGGCCTCGGAGCAACCCACACGGCGAGCAGACCTCTACTGTCTCTCCCGCTGCTCCCCTCAGCAGTGTCATTTCATCAGTCTGCTTGTTCTGTTCCCCGCTCTGTCTCTGGTGAATCCTCTCCCTCTCCCACACATCTGGCCTGTACCCCGGTTCTTGTATAAGAAATAAATCTTTAAAAAATATATTTTAAAAATATGAAAGAGTCTATATGTGTGTGTGTTGTTTTCTTTGAAAGCATGATTCTTTCTATGGATAATGCGTTCAAGTATCCCTGGAGAACCCAGAAAATGTAAATGCTGTCTTACATAATTAAAAGACCTAGGGATGTAGTTTACAACTGAGGCCATGTATTTGAAGTCATCTGATCAGTAGTGGTAGTTAAACATATGAGAAGGAGCAGAGCTTTTAAGGAAAATGATGTAGAGTTAAGGATGTTAGTGGGTTTGAGAATAACTACGAGTGAAGAAAGGCCTGGGAGGGGGGAGAGTCGAGTGAAAGGAAAGCAGGGCAGTGCAATGTCAGAAAGCCCAAAAAGGAAGGACTTACTTGCTGCCTGGTAGTGTCTAATGTTTAGGGCACACAAGAAGTGGACAAGCCATTGCATTTAGCATGAAACTGGAGTTGTGTATGAAGAATAGTTTAAGTATTGGGCCTCCCCGGTGGTGCAGTGGTTGAGCGCTGGGTTGTGAAGCTGCCCACAGCCTCTGCAATGCCGGTTCGATCCCCGGCTGCTCCCCGGCCGCCAGAGGAGGGTCCCACATGGCGCGCAGACCTCTCCTGCCGCTCGAATAGTTTAAGTATCTGGTTGGGCACATGCCAGCTTAAAAGATAAATATACCTATCTTCATTATATGTTCAGTATTTTAAAAAATCTAAGTGTTTTAAAAAGGAGGGAGTAGGGTAATGGGAAGGATGAGCCTGAAAATGTGATAAAGCAGTGAAGCTGTAAAGGCAGGAAACAGTGAAATGCAGGTTGGAGGAATAGCTTTATACTTCTGTCAAAGTGAAAAGGAAGCAATTTATAAAGAAACAAAGTTAAGTTATAGAAATATTCTGATATGAAGATGAGGGAAATTCATTAGGTCAGATTCTATTTTTTTTAACATGTGGTATTAAAAAATACTAAACATACAATAAAAAAAAGTGTAAGCACAATCCCTCCCTGTTCTCCCCAAATCTTGTCCAACAAGGTAGACATCAGGGAATAAAAGCATTGATGCAGAGTACTCAAAAGGTAGGAAAATGTGTAAACTGAGGTGAGAAATGTGATTAGCAGTTAACGAGAAATAATTATACAATGATAGTTTTGCTCAAATGATGCATCTCAGATGGATTTGTACTAGACAAAATATAAGGAATTAGATGATTTTCTCCAGTTAATTTTTGATAATCTAGACACAAGTAAAGACAAAAATGGAAAAAGTAGATAAATGGCATTTTTATGACATGTGGAATTTTTTTCATTTTTACAAAATGTTTTTTCAATGTTAAGAGAATGAGATTTGTTCTTGAACAAGACTTGACAAAAGCCAAGTGTTGAAACTACTGCTTCCTGCTGAATAAATAATTGGCTCAAAAAGTTATTTAGTGATGGGCCTCCCCAGTGGTGCAGCAGGTTGAGTGCAGCACCGTGAAGCTGTCCACAGACTCTGTAATGCAGGTTCAATTCCTGGCCAGCCAGGGAGATACCCACATGGCATAGCAGACCTGTCCTGAATCGCCTGCTGCTGTCCTCAGCAGTGCTTTCAGTCAATCTGCCTGTTCTGCTCCCCATTCTGTCTCTGGAAAATCCTCTCACCCTCCAGTGCCTCTGGCCTGTACCCCAGTTCTTGTATAAATAAAATAAGTAAAATAAATCTTTTTTAAAAAAAACTTAAAACCTTTAAAAAAGTTAGTGAGTCAAAACATCTATATCAGTTGTAGGCTTCAAAAACAGGAAACTATGGAATTAGAAAAATTTGAATTATGATGAAACCTATATCTGAAGCATGGTGAGAAACATTAATATCAAATCTTGCTATGTTTAAAGTGGCACAGAAAATCAATTTATTCCACACAAGAAATAACACTAATATGAATAAATCTCAAAGTATAAAGGTGTTCTGTGGGGAAACATCAGTCATATATCTAATTATTTTGTTGGAATAGGACTGTGTTAAGTTTGAGTTCCATTGATCAGTCAATACTTTTCAAGTAAGGGAATAAAAGATCTAGCATCTAATAGACATAAATAAGAGTAAAACTGAGATTTTTTTCTTAATTATTATTCATTTTGTTCAGTGTTTGGTTTCTCCCCTCAAGTATAGTCCCCATAGATCCCCCACCACCACATCATCCGTGAACCATCACCATGGTCCCTTGTGCTCTTTCCTCCTCTCTCCTGTTGTATGCCTGACATCTATGGTCAGCCTGAAAGTTTTTTGTTTTTTTTTTGACCTATTTTTAAGTCACATCATACACAAAAACCGACTCAAAATGGATACAAGACTTGAATGTAAGACCTGAAACCATAAAATATATAGAAGAGAACATAGGCAAAATGCTCTGTGACATAAACCTAGCTACATCTTTGAGGACTCATCTCCAGAAGCAAGGAAATAACAGAGAAGATAAACAACCAGGGCTACATCAAACTAAAAAGCTTCTCTACAGCAAAAGAGATCGTAAGCAAAATGAAGAGATATCCTACTGAATGGGAGAAAATATTTGCACACCATATAACTTATAAGGGACTAATATCAAAGATCTACAAAGAGCTTCCATAACTCAAGTAAAATTGAGTTTTTAATGACAAAGCCAAAAACCCAAGCGAATCATGTAGCAGAAAGAGAATTAAACCTAAGATCTGTAATCACTTGCTTACCTAAATAGTGATTATTAGTAGGAGCCAAAACTTAAATACATCAGTTAATACTTGGTTTCCATGTTGTTGTTTTCTAGTATGGTGTAATATTTGTGTTTTATTTTTTTAAAGATTTATTTATTTATGCATACAAGAACTGGGGTATAGGCCAGAGTTGTGGGGGGTGAGACAATTCACCAAAGACAGAGTGGGGAGTAAAACAGGCAGATCTTTTGAGATGTACTGCTGAGGGGAGCAGCAGGTGAGACAGGAGTGGTCTGTGCTGTGCCATGTGGGTTGCTCCCAGGCCACCCAGGGATGGAACTTGTGCTGCAGTGGCTGCAAATTGCTTGATAATGCTGTCTTTAACCCCTGCACCACCTGGAAGGCCCATATTTGTGTTTTAAAAGTTCAAGTCTATGTTAGTTAAGGTTAATAATTTCACACATGTTAGGACTTTTAGAGAGCCAATGAGTAACATTTCTGCTTCTTCATCCAAGACCTGAATCAACCTAGACAAGGAAGTCAGGCAAAAATGTCAGCCTTATCACTAACAGAGTTTTGTAGAACAAGGTTGTTTAAGGAAACTGTAGGCTTCTTATAGAGCACCCCTGAATTAAGCATATTTACAAAATTAGTCACAGCAAACCTGGAAAGGTCAGGGGTGTGACTGCCACATTTGCCACATGGTCAAGAGAAAACCAGAATTTAAGCTCCCCACAAGGCAGCAAGCTGTCCACCTCTCTCTCTCTCCTTACAACCAAGGGAAGTAGAACAGCAGCGGCCAAGAGTAAACAATAACGGAGATCCCTTGAAGGGGGAAAAAATGTAAAGAGATTCTCCTCTAACAAAACAATGAAATATTTCAGAGAAAAAGTATTTTATAAGCTGGGAATTTCCTTGGGAAAGCTACAAATTCAGCCTCAAAAGAATGGGCTTTACAAAGTCAGACATAAAAGCAACAGAAACAATCCATCCTTAAATGGTCTGGGTAATTGCCTCTGCTCACTGCCTCATTTTGATTCTAGAAGACAATGAAACAGAGCATAGCTGGCTAGTTTCACTTGCATTCTGGAAAAAGTACACTCATGACTAATTTCTGAAAAGATGATTTTATCACGTTCATAGCATTAAAATGAGCTCTGAAGAAATGTATTTTATAATCCTCTGTTTAATTCTTTATGTAATATTATCCCTCTCTCTGTAAACATCATCAAGCCTAATCCACAGTAATATAGTTTTTAGAAAAGGTAACCAAGAATGTCATACAAAATGAATACCAGAATTCACAGCATATGAATCCAAGTTCAAAATTCTTATCTTTCAACAAGTGTGGGAAAATTCTGATGGGTTGCTAGACTGTTGTTTTTTGTGTTTTTTGTTTTTTTTTTAATCTCCTCCAGAATCTTTTCCAACTTGAGTTCCAAGTATGAAAAAACACCCAATCAAGTTCCAAAAAATCTCTGAGACTAAAAAATCATCACTTTAATGGACATGTTTTCATTCTATTTCTATCCGTGATGAACAGTATGATTAAACCAGGTCCTCTGATCTTTGTTATTATGTGTCCTGTAAGCTCAGGGCCTGACAGGAGATAGCTCATTAAATCTTCCCTCATTTCATCCTATTTTCCCTTTTTCCCTCACTTCATTTTATCAAAATACTATTGTGCAGCTGACATTTTCTTTGAGAAGAAGGTGCCTTTTTCATTCTCAGTTATTATTAAGAACATTATTACTGTGAAAATATCAATTATTCCTTTCTTACTGCGTGCAAACAAAATTGTGAGCTGTGGGGGTGGGAGGCAGTATCCTACACTCTAACCACAGCCCTCAGGTTGTTTATACCATAACTGAAGAATACAATACAAATGTAGCATGTGAGGCCCCAGCCTGTGATATTAAAACCTACTCACATACACAGAGAATAGGACTCTAATATCACAATGCATGCTTCAAATATTTGACACTTCTTATGAACACATGTTTTAACTATCATCAACTTATCATTCTCAGATCTTCAAACCATAACCTTTTTTTCCTAGATGACTTGAAATCCTGTGATGCAACAAACCAACCAAAATTAGGACTGATTTTTAATCATTTTCTCTTAAGACATTTATAATGAAATCATTAAATAAGTTTGCCTAAATACCATTTTAGCAATTCTGCTTTTCTATTAGAATTAGTTTTTCTCTTTATGAATTAATGATGAACAGAAGATGGACTAATTTAAAAAATTAAAGGCTTTCTAATATTTTCAATATGAATATATTTCCTCTTTGATTTCCGAATATGAAATTGACTATTTGAAAATAAGCACCTTTCACATAGGCTGAATAATTTCTGATAAATGTAGTAGGTATATAATACAAGAGTAACCTTCAGAACTCATACTAGAGACTTTTCATAAAATAATTGAGTGGAAAAACCCACAATGCTTTCTTCTTTTAAAGAATTATTTTCTTGTCTAACAACTGAAGTGGCTCATAAGAGTCTTATTATCCAAGCAAAAGAGTTAATATATTAGCAAAGAAAGGTTGACATTTTGTGCAGTGTAACATGATAATTCAAAACCAAGATAAAAAATAAGAGCAAATGCACTTACAGAACCACACTATATAGAGAATTATCTGACTGTAGACATTTAATGCTACAGGATGAGAGAAAAAGACAACCAAAAGGTATAAAAAGACACACATCTGTCTTGATATATATTTTTTCACTATAAACTTGAGGAAATTAAGGGTTCCATTAATTTAGAAAGGTCATAAAATAATCCTATCACTTGTAGGGAAAGACAAAACACTATTTACAGGTTGACAGCTCAGAGAGGTGGAAAATATCTGTGTGCTTGGTCACTCAGTTAGTATAGGGCAGTGATGAGAAATGGCATTTGAAAATTAGGGAACCAGATAAAAAGGGAGAATGAATTATAAACTGGTTTTTGGAAGCCAGCTAACTAAAATTTTTCAAGAGCTTCTATAAATTTATTTACTTAGTATCTAAATTTCATGATATGGTATTGAGAAGAAAAAATATCATGCTATCACAAAATTTTAATATGTAATATAAAATAGGAGAGTATATAGTAGAGGACTAAATGTATAAATATTAAGACTGATGTTGCTAATATTTTATAACTTGAACTGACTTCTAAAGTATTCTGCTCAGTAGTTTGCTTAATAACAGAGCTTTAGTATACCTAGATATTAAAAAAAAAAAAAACACCCTGTAATTGAGAGGCATTTTTTTTCTGATGTGAATTTCAACTTACTCTGCCAACATGAAAATTAAAAACTAGCAAAATTCTGTGAATATTTTCTTAGATTTAAGTCAATTTTCTAAAATTGTGATTAGTCAGTTACAGAGAAAATCACACCAAAGAGAAAGTGTGAACATTAAATTTGTCAATTATTGGTGATAATCTTGCTGATACTTAAGAATATTTAACAAAGATAAAATAAAAAGTTTTGAATTGCATAAGGCATATTTTTGGAGAATTTCACATTATTACTTTAAGCAAAATTTTATTTTTGTATTTCAGTAGACAAAATACCCGAGTTCCTCCTAACAAGTACAGTTTTGTTTACCAGTAAATTGATTCATTATCTTTCCAAAAGATTTTAAGTAGTAACTTTAATGGCTAGTTCTATAATAGTTCTTCACTCTTAAGAAATTATTTAAAATTGTGTTGTTGCTGCTGTTTATAGCCTATCTTGAAACAGAGGGCCATGAGTCCTCACTGATGTGCCTTAAGCAATTTAATCCAATTATTTAAACATTTCCTTCCAAGTTGTATCTAGAGATAATTCTTTCTGTCCTTCCCTTCCAATTGGTCAAAACCCAACAACCAGTTGACCTGAACTTTCTTAGTACAAGTGACCCAAATTCAAGCCAAGTCCTTATAATCATATAGTGAATAACCTATAACTACAGGTTTCATCACATTCAGTCTGTAAGTAAACATTCCAAAAGATGTCATCATTACTCAAAATTGAAAGCTTACTTTTTAATTTGTTATCCAGCACTGTTGCTCATCTGGAAGAGTCAGTCACTGCTATTTTCAAATTTTTTCCTCTTATTGAATTACTAGGATTTTTATCATGTTTTCCAGATGGCTTCATTTGCATTTTTCAGAAATAAATCTCAGTCTATAATTTATTGCCTATGTTTGTAATCTAAAGGTATACATACAGTTTCAAATCATTTGCATTTGTAGATTTTTAATTTGTTTAAAATGCAACTGACAATAAATTTTATAATGCTGTTGAATCTTGTATACATATATTAAAATTACACAGCTTCAGAGTCAATGAAAAGAGTTTGCATACCTGATGCTTTGAAGACTCATCCTAAGTTTGATACAACTTAGAGGTCTCAAAAAGCCATTCAAGTAAATTTGCTTGTAAGTACTTGCATGTTTCCTGGATGTGGAGGAAGAACATAGACGTGGTGCTAAGTGATTACATAGATGGGCATGAGATATCAAGATAATATTTGAGACAAGCCTTGTTCCCTGGAAAGTAATAAGAATTCCCTTATATGACTTAATCCCTCTTGTTTTTCCCCTTAGCAGAGTTCTATTCTTTCTGGACAGGGGTCAGGTTAGTGCTAGTAATATTTAGAGCATTAGTATAGATTATGGTCTGATCTATAGATATAATTTATTTTTAGTTAATATATTCATCGTTTATTGAGCACCATTAAGTGCTATATGCTGCATCTTTAATGAACAGAAATATAATTATTGACATTAACTACTTAATTTTTTCAGGGAAAAGACTTTTAAACTTGTAAATTCCAATATAAGGAGGTTCCTTAAAGATATATAGGAGAACCTAACTCCTCCGGTTATTACTTCTGATTGCCAGTCAGTTTACAAAAAGACAGCACCTCATGAGTGAGCGGCTGTCTCTATAAATATCCTGCAATATCACCCATAAGTTTTAATTTTATGGCCTAATTTGAAGGCTATAGAAATCCCAAAATCATTAATAAATCATTGTTTATTAATAAAATTAATAAGCAATTCTTATGAACCTTCACAGGGAATTTCAGTATAAACATAAAAAATAAAACTTTAAATTAATAATTCAGTTTCTTTTATTTGCAAAACATAAAAAAAGACATTAAGAGAAATAGTGTTATTCAGAAGGTAAACAATTAAAGATCAGTATTTTATCTCTGCAGTTGGCTAGTTTTGACTCCTCTGTTTCTCAAAGTCATGCTACACCTATCTTACGGTTATTTCTCACCATTCTTACTGGATATGCATTCCCTGCCCTGAATAAGGATGTGAACTGTCATTATTTTTAAGCACTTAAGTGCAGTCAAGGATTTCAGTTTCCCTGAGGCATCATGCTGTATCAACAGTTCAATAAACCTGCCAAATGTTTTACTTAGTCTGAAGGAAAAGGGAGTTTAGAAATATTAAGACCTTAATATTTTTGTGGACTTATATGAAGTGACTCACTAGTGGGGATAAATGCCAAAAATAGACTCTTTCCTCACAATGTCAAACTTAGCCAGACACAGTATTTACTGTAGGCCAATTGAATACGGAAAAGTATATCATTATTTCTTAGACAGTATTTGACTTCCATTTTATCATGAATGTCTTTATTCTACTTTGTTGGTAAAACATAATGGGACTCTGTACCCACAAGGACCTCTGTACCTACAAAGCCCACAGCAAAATGCCAGGTATATCCACAGCAAGGCCCCAGCTAAGAATCCTTAGCTACAACTGCAAGGACCACTGCATGCTTAAGGCCTATCCCTTAGCCCAAGCCAAGCCTGAAAATCCCCAGCTACTTGTCCTCACACAGGAACTTACTGCAGCAGCCCATTACCAGCAGCCTAGCTACCACGGCATACTTCCTATTACCAGCTGGCTATCTGAAGGCCACATTTCCAGCAGCTAGCTGCCCCTCACACACAGCAGGCAGAAGCTAGTACTTCACACTTTTGGCCTGATGAACACCAATGGAGGAGGCAGCCTAGACATATTTAGCATATATACTGCAGCAAACCCAGGCAGCCCCAAGCCAAATCTGGACCCACAGTACCACTTATGAGTGTACATTAGTCTGGGGGTGAGGTCAAACCCAGCCAAAGCACCACTGCATGGCAGGACTGCTCACAGTGCTGCCATACAGTAGGTAGGAGAGTGCAGCCTCCAAAGGGAAATAGCCTGGGCAACTCATTTGGGGAACCAGAGGGACAGTGCTCCAGGACACTATGTAGTACTTCCTACAAAACACCAAACCCTCAGTGGAAGAACCAGCAGTAGTGTTACCTAAAACAGAAGAAAATACAGAAAATCAGACAAAATGAAGAGTCAGAATATGCCCCAAATGAAATGAAAGAGCAAAATAAAACTAAAGAAAGAAACGGTAATAAGCGAACTACTTGAAGAAAAATTCAAAGTAATAGTTATGTTTATTTCAGTACGATCCACAGTAGCCAAGACACATAAACAACCCAAGTGCCTGGCCTGCAAGAGGATGGCAAATGGAATACTACTCATCCATCAAAAAGATAAAATCTTGCCATTTGTGACAACATGGGTGTACCTTGAAGGATTATGCTGTGAAATAAGTCAGAAGGAGGAAGATAAACAATGTGTGACCACGTGACCACTCATTTGTAGAATATAAAGAAATAGTAGCAAACAAACAGTACAAAAGCAGGTAAAACCCTTAGAAACTTATGACAGAATAGTGGCTATCAGAGGGAAATGAAAGGGGAGGGACTGATTGATTGGTGGTGAATATAGTTATTGAAGTGAGAAAATGTACTCCTGAAACCTAAACAGTCTTGTAAACAGTCCATTGAAAAAAAAAAAAAAAAGTGGGACTGAAATTAGTCTCAGCCATGAATACAGAAATAGAAGAATTAGCATAGAGCTGACACATCTCTATACAATCATACCCAGATTGAGGTATTTTTCAAGTCTTCCACTGGTATATTTAAAAATAACAGTTTATTTAGAATATTTTACAACAAAAAGGAATATAAACTATGGCTACTGAATGTAAAATACCTAAGAGCAGAGGACATCTAAACAGAGACAAAAGTGTAAATTTAGCAGATTCTTCTTTAAGAATTTTTTTTATTATTAATTTAACTGAAGTTACAATTTAAATTGCAAAAAGTGGATGCCATTTCTCTGTGCTACTTGGGGAAAACATACACTAAAATATTGTCCCTGAGACCCACTAAGAACTCTGTGATACATTTATGATTACTTAGAAATAATGAAGGTAGAATTTCAGAAGGAGAAAAAGCATTAGTGTGCAAGGATATTTTTCTCAGTCATAATAAGTTTACATATTTAAAGCTGTAATTCCAAAGAAAAACATTACATTTTATGCATCTGTGAAAGTTTTAAATGAAAATAGCTTATGATTTATTTATGTTCTCCTCTCTAGAAAAGCAAATAAAATTTGTTTTAAAATGCCATGTTGCATTTTTAATAAACTGTATTGATTATCCCCCTTACACCTTCCAAAAAGAGAGCATGCAACAAAAAGCTACAAAGATATAGGAGAAAAAGGCAACTCGGTAAGGTGAACTTTGGTGCTAATTTTTTTTCTAGAGATACGTGATCTTTTCAGAAGAATTGGGTGAGAGACTGAAGCTTTTAACAACTATTCAATTGATTCTGAGCAGAGATTTCAACAGACTCATAAAGCTATTGGGTTGTCAGAAAAGTCATGATGCATTTTTGCTTGAAAAACAGAAAATTACATCATGACTTTCCCAGCAATCCAATAGGTAGACAAAATAAGGAAGGTCAAACTACAGATTTCAAAATATTCCATGAGCACTAAAAAGTATAAATACAACAAACAACTCACTGTTGGGCACACCAAGGTAAAATGACTGAAAAGCAAAACCCAAAAGAAATCTTTAAAACATCCAGAGGAAAAAGTTTCACTAACTGGAAAGGACAGTCAGCCAAACTTACGGCTGACTTCTCAGCAGAAACAATGGAAGGTAGAACATGACGAAATAACTTCAAGGTGCTTAAAAGAAATGTAGATCTTAATTCTACACCAACGGAAAAAAAGCTTTTAAAAATAAAGACCACCCCCACCCCGGCCCAAGAAAAGATATTTTCACAAAAAAAAAAAAAAAAAAAACCCACCCAGAGAATTCATTCTCAGTAGGTAACAGAAAAGATAATTCCTCATGGAAAAATAACATTAACTGAAATACAGAGATGCAAGTAGAAATTAAGAATAAAGGAAATGATGAATAGAATACATGGTTAAATCTCAATAATATTTATAGTAAAATAATTATAATTACAGAATTGTATCTGTGGAATTTAAAATCGCAACACATAATACGTAAGTTGAAGGGGGGATAAGTGGTCTTAAAATATTTTAGGACTTATGTACTCTCAAAGAATGGGTAAAAGTCTGAGTTATATTAGACAGTGACAAGCCTAGAAGGTATTTTGTAGTGGGGTAAACACAACGTAATTTCAAAAGCATAAAAATGCCAAGCTACTTGGAGAAGGGGAAGGAAATAGAATAACAAGATATTGTTTACAGGAGACATTGCTGAAATAGAATTTTTTTAAGTTGGAAAGGTTTGACAAATAGAAGAAAAATTGTAAACACCATACAACATACACTGCAACAATGAAAAAAAGATTAAATGCAATACATTAAAAGTAAGAAATTCCATTTATAAAAAGATACCAGTACGAGAGAAAAGGCAAACTGCAGAGTGGAAAATGTTTAAATGTTAAGCCAATAACTGATAAAGGCTTAGTTCTGGAATATTTAAATGTTTATCTACAAATAAAAAAAGACTTAAACAATTAGAAAATATGCAAGATAATTCAACAGACACAAAATGAAGTATAACACCCATTTAACCATTAGACACATGTAATGATGCTCAAGTGGTACCGCTGTATTGTAGGTTATCAATTAAGCAACATCCCCACCCACACTGAAGTTCTCGCAATCAGAAAAAAAAAGCCAACAACTATATTTTTGAGAATACCCTACTCCCTATGATTAAGTTTGGTTTAGAGTCTGCCAATAAAAAATACTTGCATTAGAGTTGAAAAGAAGCCAAAGAAATGTCAGAGGACCAGATAAGTGACATGATAGGGGAGCTTCATGAGAACTCTTGACAAACACTCTGAGGTATGTACCCAACCAAATTCCATGTGTCTGTGCACTAAAAAGCGTATGTAAGAATGTTGATGTGAGCATTGTTCCTAACCTTAAGTTAATGAAAGTGACCCCAATGTCTATCCACCTTATATATTTTATTCATAAATTGGAATCTGTCAGTGAAATAAATGAGCTATTGATTATGTACCTACAAATATTGCATTCCTAGATATGTAAGTTTAAAACCAAGTACATTTCTTTTCAATTTTCCCCCTCTTCCTGGTATAAAGACGAGATGAAATATCAACCCAGAGAACCAAATTAGAAACTTAAAACTATGTTTTTTTTTTTCCTTCTATATCTTCACACTATGCATCCAGTTAGTCTGCAAATACGGCACAGCTTAATATACAATAATGTATAAAATAGAATAAATACTTATTATGTGCCAGTCTCTGTGAGAAATAGTATGTATAAAAATCCGATCCTGGCAATGATTCTATGAAATAACTGTTGTTAGTCCCTTTTTCTGATGTGGAAACCGAGATACAGCATTCCTAAACATCCTGCAGCTAGACTCTGGTACAGCCAGGATTCAAACCCAACCAAGTTATCTGAGAGACTCTCTTCTTAGCCGATTCACTAGCAAAGCTCTGATATAATCCTCAAAATCTATATTCCTGCCCATTTCTCAATGCAGTTAAAACCATCTTATGATCCCTTTGCTTGTTACTACTCTTATCCAACCTTCTATTTGTTGTTGCTATCTTTCTGAATATCTACATTAATTGCCGCTGAGTCTACTGCTGTCTTTTAAACTTCTAATGGGCAACATTATCAGGAATTAATAGCAGTATGGAATTTTCTTTGAAAATTATTTTGAGCTGAACTACATAATTCCATCCATTTGGGTTAATTACATTAGTTAGCATAAGTGCTTGTGAAAAAAAATTTAGCTTTAGTAAATGGAAAAAAAATTAGCTTCAGTAAATGGATTTGTCAGTATATTTGCCCTTTAAAAATTGTTCTCTTATTTTCTTCTTTGAAGCTTAAAATACATAATCTGTGTCTACCCCCCAAAAAAACTTGTTATAATTATGCTCACTTTATGATTTTAGTCCATTTACTTCTGAGAAGACCAGAAAGGGTTATTCCATTAAAATAGGTATGCATGGGACAAAGATCAGGAGAAAATATGTTACTGTGCATTTGCAACAGCTGAACATCCATCTGATTAGTTTAGTAGCTAAGACAAATAGGTGTTATGTCAGTTTACTTTTGGTCAGAGGAAGCAAATATGCACTCAGAGTTAATGTCACCATTTCCATGTCTATAGCTGGGACTCCTCAGCCATGGGATGAATATGAGTGAAAAAAACTGCAGTAAAAAGCCAGCAGTGGCTCAATTTACTGCTCTCTTGAGCCAGTTGGCACTCCATCACCTGTAGAGGCAGACTATGGAATAAACTGCTAGCAGTACACTAAGTCTTCATTTACCATCTACAGGTTCTTGGACACTGACTTTAAGCAAAACAATATATAACAAAAGCAATTATACCATAGGCTAATTGATATAGACAAGAATCAAGTTCCTACTGCAAATTTCTAATCACAATCTGGTCACATTACAGAACTTCTAAGTAAAGACCCAAGACAGTTCTAATGTTAAATAATAATTTGCATTCAGTCATTCATTCATTTTCCAGACTACTTATTCCAACTCAGGGTCTCTGGGGGCCAGAGCCTATTCCAGGTTAGGGTGCAAGGTAGGCACCAACCTCGGACAGGACACTCTTCCTTCACAGGTGTGTATGCATGCTCACGTGCTCTCGCTCTCGCTCTCTCTTCTTCTCTCTCTCTCTCTCTCTCTCTCTCTCACACACACACACACACACACACACACACACACACACAGACTAGGACACTTGAGAGATGAAGTGAACCTAAAGTGCTTATCTCTGGGATGTGGGAGGAAACCTGAATACCTGGAGAAAACTCAGGCATCCATGGGAGAATGTGCACACTGCACACAGATGATAGTGGTCCAGGCATGGAATCATTTTTTTTTTCCATCAACATTATAACAAAGCAATATTCCAAGACCTGCTGTATGATTTAAAAGGTTCCATTTTCTGGCCCCAAGCCAGCCTCTTAGCTTTATCTCTACCCAACTTCCTGCCCTGATTCTTCCTCCTTGACCTGGCCTACTGTATAAACATCCTAATTGGTTTCCCTGCTTCTAAGCTTATCCTTCCTACAGTTCTCCTTTTAGTATAAAGGGTTATCCTTTAAAAGTATAAACTTCATGTGCACATAGCCATGGTCAAGGTCCCCCAACATTTTCAGAATACTTAAAATTGAATGTAAACTCTCTCCCATGATCCACAAGCCCCATGTTATGACTGCTTGGCTTCCTTTCTGACATCACCTCTACCACTCATGCTTCACCACTGCTGGCAGATACCAAGCATATTCCTACCTCAGGACCTTTCCATTTGCTCTAAATGAATTGTTCTTCCATCAATATTCTTGTTTTTCTCTCTCATTTTTTTCCAAAGAAACTTCCCTTAACCGATCTAGGTATCATAACATTGAACATCATTTCCATGCCCTATGGGTCTGCTAGACTTAAGCAGCCTGTTCAGCCACCATGATTGTTACCTGCAGTCCTGCATTCCTACACAAGGTCAGAACTGCCCTTCAGAAACTGGACAATCAGTCATAGGAGCCAAACCTTATAAGTGCCTTTCATATCAATCAAGAGCAGAAAGCTTGATCACTCTGGGAAGGCTATGCATCAAGAGATATGACTGGGAATGTCCAGGGGCACTGAGGACAGATGCATAAACTTACTCCTGATTTATACATCATGACGTATGACCAGGAATGCCCGGGGGGCCAAGGACCGATGTATGACAAGGGACATAGAAGCCGATCAGTGGAATGCCTTATTGGTAAGATTAGGACCATGGCCAGGGTCCTGGGGTATGATTTCGATTACAACACTTGGTCATCAAGCTGATAATTATCTGGTCAGCAGACTCGTGTCCCCCTGAAGCCCTAGATGAGAAGCACATTCTTTAGTTTCACCCATCTTTTCTCCTTGTCCTCCTACCCTACATAACTGATGCTGTATGATTATTCTGAGTAAAAAAGGCCAGGATTGTGCTCTTCAGAAGCATCCTGCATTGTGCAGCCTAGTCCACAACTTTATCAGTGTGGTGTTGCCAGACACAACAATGTCCTTGCCCCACTTTATTTTACTATCCAGCACTTATCACATTCTCCAAGAATATATTGTTTGACAGTGTTTTATAGCTGCCTTTCCTCTTTGGAATATCAGCAGGAAATTTCTTCTGTTTACTAGTGAATTCTAAGCCTTACAATAGTGAATGCCATAGAATAAGTTCTTAATAAACTCAAAATGAATGAATGAATAATGAACATATGATTGAAGCACATGATTCACCTACTTAAAAAAGTTATTGTCTTTAGACAAAGGCAATCTAGGTCTCTCACAAAGATGCTCCAGCTATTTTTGAGTGTCAGCATAGCCTTCTCACTTACAACCTACAGGGCTACCCTAGATCACTTGATTTTTCCTAAGATGTTTCAAGATGTGTTTTTATAGATTTCCTTAAAAATAAATCCTCTAAGAAAGAAAACTGTATACTCTCTTTTCTACTCAGTAAAATTCTACTCATCTATCAAAATTCACCTCGACCTTATTCCTTTGTGAAGACACTACTAGAAAACTTTATCTTCAATTAGTAATATGTATGGTTTTACCTGTGTAACACCTGAATGCAAAAGATATACACTATTTTTTTAATATTTACTTCAAGTTCACCTTGGTTTGGCAATTGAGACACTTATTTATTACTGAGATTTTTTTCAAGGCTGTAAATTAAGGTCTTAGAATAGTAAAATTCAGGCCATTTTTATAAATTTTCCACAGTCTTCAGATCATGTTTTTCTCTGCTAAAATGCCCATTGTCTAGGGACTCCCCGGTGGCGCAGCGGGTTGAGTGCCATGCTGTGAAGCTGTCTGCAGCCTCTGCAGCGCCAGTTCCATTCCCGGCCGGCCAGGGAGAATCCCACATGGCGCAGCAGACCTCTCCTGTCTCACCCGCTGCTCCCCTCAGCAGTGCTTCCGGTCAGTCTGTCTGCCTGTTCTGCTCCCCGCTCTGTCTCTGGTGAATCCTCTCATTCCCCACACATCTGGCCTGTACCCCAGTTCTTGTATAAATAAAAATCTTAAAATCTTAAAAAATAAAAAATAAAATAAACTGCCCATTGTCTAAACGACCTTTTGCTGGAAAGGGACGGCTCTAAGGCTTGCAAGTCAAGTTCAGGACCAAACTTACAATTCTGGGATAGTTAGTGCTCATTGTTTCTATTTAGGAAGAAATTCCCCATTTAGTACCCTGGATATAAGGGGGTCTATATATATATGGGTAGATCTTTAACCCCAGAATCCCACCACTTCTGCCATAGTTACCCCTTTTCCCAGTTTCAGAGAGTCTTCAGATATTTCACTTTCACTTAAATCTGGCCCTGAAATCTAATAGTCACCCCCCAATCCTTTCCTTTCTCTGGGACATTCCAATATACACTCACTAATTAGCTAAATCAAAGCCAATATGGATGAAAGGCTTAAAAGTGCCAGGCTACATTTTTGTGATGTGAGAATAATATAAACAGTCAGAACAAAATAGAAACTAATACCTCAAGAAATTACCCTTGCTACCTAGCACTGAATAAAAGTGAATTTTAAAAAATTGTAAACTACTTCTAGATCAACAGGTAGAGGTAGAAAAATCACTTAGAAGTAAACTTTATTATTAAAGAACTATTCTACTTCAATGCAAATACAATTATTGAAAACTGCCATACCTTATGACTTTGGTATGCTCACACAATTATGAAGGATCATGAGGAATGGATAAGAAAATCTGTGTATGGGGCCTCCCCTGGTGACGCAGCGGTTGAGTACTGGGTTGCGAGGCTGCCCGCAGCCTCTGCAGCACCAGTTCCATCCTCGGCCACCGGTGAGGGTCCCACAAAAAAAAAAAAAAAAAAAAAAGAAAGAAAGAAAAAAATCTGTGTATGGAACAAAGAGGTCTGTTGAGGGAGAAGTGCCTGACACCTTAATCACTTCTCCAGGAGACTGATAATTAAGAAAATTAGTTAAATAAGGTGGTCATGATTAACTTCTGCTGCCAGGCTAGGACTCCAAAATTATCACAGGGAAATAAACATGAGGAAAGAAGGAGTCTGTGCTTATGCCCGAGGCTCAGCACAACATTCAGGTAGTACAGGGGCAAAGGCTGGCTCCAAGCACATACAACTGACCCACGAGCTGGGAAACAGTCTGAATTAAAGATGAACAAAATGCTCTCAATGAATCCCCGGGAACAGGTAAATGGTTGACGTTGTGGAAAGGACTCTCTCAGTACTCATCAGACACGAAATGTGAGGCAATTTAAGGAAATTGTGGACCTTGTGAGATGTGTTTTGCCTGTCTGAACAACGAAATTGGATAACTAAGTTACCTAGATTCTGTTTGAACAAGGGGACTGGATCACCAACTGGGTTGCAGAGTTTTCCTGGGTTTCCCAGTCCCTATTTGTTCTCCAAAATGATACAGATAATAATGTTACATATAGACATGTCTATATGTCCAAGCAGACTGAATTAGGTCTAGACTAAATTTTCTCCTTATTATGTAATTCCAGTATGGGAAAAAAAAAGTTTGCTAACTTTATCAAAAGAAAAATTGAGTATTTTCCATTTTAATGTTCTATATGAGATAGACTATATCACCTTATTTTATTGGGTCAATATTTTGTTGTTCAATGCTGAGAGTTTTCAAACCTATTCATTTCAGTAACAAGACTCTAGATGCACTGTTAATTTTTTTTTTCTCTTACCACTTATACATTGCCTTTTGTAATTCTAAAATCTTGGCTTGACTCAGCAAAAATATGGTAGTAAACTGCTTGGATTTTCACTCTCAATTTATGTTCAATTTAAAAATCAGATTATTTGTGTTTCATTAAAATATTAATATGTACAACTAATAAAGTTTTCTGCCAAATATTAGGAAAATATAAATATTTGTTTTGCCCAAATTGCTGTCTTATTATAGAAAGGTTGTTTATTGTAGAAGAGATCTATGAATTAGTTCCCACTTCAGTTCCTCTGTGTTTTGAGTTAAAGCCGACTTTGAGGCTCCAGGTCTCCACAGATATTGCTCATCCACAGACTCCTAGAAGCACTCATTTGTGTTCTGCTTTGACTGAGGGGTTTTTTATGAGCAGCCTACTCAGAGCAAAGCATCAGTTCTCTCATTGCCTGAGACACATTGATCTTTGGGGGGAGAGTGACACAATAGTGAACAGAAGGTAAGCAGGCTCTAAAGTGAAAATATATCACCCCCATGAAACACACAGAGAAATACTCAAGCACCATGTGGGATCTCTATAAATCAAAATGGAAATTCTTTGCAAGCTTCTTCCTACCTGTCAATATCTATCACCCAAAGAACCGGGAAAGCCTTAGGCAAGCAAAATTACTTTAGACTCAGCAGGCTAACTGACACCCACCACAGGAAGTGATCCCATTCCAACATTATGAATGTCTTCCTTCCAAGTTACCCTCATATAAATGTCTGTCTTTCACAGTCTCTCTGCTCAGATGTAGAATGAAAAATGGTCCAAGTTTTAAGCTACTCTTTGGTAAGACTAACTCTATTCATGCTTCTATCAAAGCAGAACTAGCCAAAGGTCTAATGATTCAGCTTGACTTATAGTTCCATAAAGAATAAGAAAGTGGCCCTGGGTTCATCAAATCAAGAAACCCACTTGCTATATACTGAAGGAAAACTTGTCAGTACTTTTTTCTTTCATGTCTTAGAATTGCTTAGTTTCCAATTAATCTGCTAACCATCACAAAACCCATATTAACCCTTTGAATGATTTAGGAGATATTGGGGATTATTACAATATCTCTTATAATATCATCTATAGATGACTTTCAAGGAAACAGAGCATGTAATTTGACTAGGTAATGCCATCTAGTTTATTAATAAATACATATGCTGCTGTCATGTTACAGTTATTGCCTACATTTTCTTAGGTTGACTTATTTGTGAATTTCCTTTGTATATACGGTTGAACCATTTTATATACGGTTGACTTTAGAAAGGAAGTGCTGATTTTGCTACAGCACAAATACTACATTTAGACTTTGGTGGGAGGGGAATAATCAACCTCTTTCATGATTATCATTTTCACATCATCTTTTCATTTCCATAGAATTATTTTTGTTGCTTACTTATGTAAATACCACCTTTTCCCTCTCTTTGTTTAATACCTCCTTCACTGATGGTTATTCCATTTTTATCAAGCACTTGAACACTGAATCAGCGTCATTTTTCCCCTGCCATAATTTTAGGTAGCAGTAATGTCCTATATGCATAATTTATTTTCTACATCATCAGCTCTTTTCTACTTAACAGATCCTCACACTCCTTTTCAATCATCTACTCAGTGGGCTCAAAACCAGAATATTTGTTATTCTAATTCATTCTCTTAAATTTTAAACTGGAATATTTCCCCTCCAGCCATAAATTGGTAAAGGTTAAAGCAAACAGTGTAAGCAAACACTCTGCCTGCAGGTTAGTTTGACTAAAATTAGGTTTAAAATTAGCCATCAAGAAAAAAAAAGGCAGGTGAAGACTGGCCTGGAGAAGATGAGGGAGAGGGGTAGAAGAGAGGCTGGAGGGGATGAGAGATGCCTTGAGGTAGAGGGAATTCTATTCAATTCAGATTCATTAATAATGAGAGAGGAAGAAAAAACTTGAGAATTAATTAAATGAGTTTGGTGAGGCTGGGGATGAAAATAAATGAATGTGGAAGGAAATAGAGTAGGGGTCTGATCAAATGTCAAAGAGATTTTAATCTTTTTTATGGAAAACTTAGTTATTGAAAATAGCTGAATATAAAAATAAAATGGACATATCTTGGGTAATTATACGCAGCTTGAACGGTAACATTGATGTCTTTCTTTAGTTCTGCAAAATTGTCATCTTTAATAGCCTCAAGAATTTTATTTTTCTCAGTCTCTATGCTCTATTTCTTGGATTCCCAACAGTCATTTTTAAATTTTTTTGGTCTCTGTCTCTTATTTTTATATTTTCCACCTCCACTTCTATGTGTTGATTCCAAGTGATTTTCTCAACTATATCTTCAAATTCATTATTTTTTTCTTTTACTATATTCAGTCTGTTGCTTAATCCATCTATGGAATCTTACATGTCTCTGAAAATTATCTTTTAATTTTTAGAAATACAGTTTTTAATTTAACTGCTTCTTGTTTACTTTCATAATGTTCAATTGGTATAGCATGGAGTTTATTAAACCTGTATTTCTTTTGTTTCCAGATTTCGGAGATCCAGATGTTCCTGAGTTTTGAGTTTCCTCAATCCTTGACTACGGTCATGAACTAATTCAAGACCAGGTCTATGCAAAGCAAAGAAAAGCTTATAAAGAACTAGCACATGGGAGAGAGATCTGGGTAGGCAGAGTCCAGGGAAGAACAACTCCAGGGAAAGATGGGGGACTCCTGACTTACATGGTGAGTTCAGGATGCTACTCACCCTGTCCTTTCCTGGGGTCCATTGCACAGGTGCTCCCTGGGTGTTGGGTTATCAATCCAGGTAGCAATTTCAAAGTCACTCCCCCTTCTACTGTGCACCCCAATGTGTAGTTTTATCACCTGGCAGCAGTTTGGAGCAGAGGTCTCCCTCACCCGGACCCTTTGCCATTTCTTGCTTTCCTAGGGCTTTATTGGCCTTGAGGTAGGGGATTGTCTTGTCCCCTCTGGGCATTTTTCCAGGGCTTACTGACTCTGGCAAGAATTTCCTGGGGTCCTGAGTATGCTGGCCATTAATTTTTCTTTGTTAATTTATCTTTATGAATTGTCCTCCCTGCTCCATCTATACAATTTAAATATTCTTTTAATTTCTCTGCATCTGATTCCTAGAATATAATTTTCTTCTAGTTTTTGTTGTTGTTTTTGCTGATTCTTATGACATTAAGCTTGCTTATATTCTTTATAATTTTTTGCCTTTGATCTCAGTTTTACAATACAGTATCTCCTGTGTCACTAAGCATGGGTGTGGGCTTAGCATGGTATAAATAAATTAAATTTCACTGTGGGATGATTTGTTTTGTAACTTTCACTAGAATATTTTGGATTTTATTTTTACTTTATCATGTTTATAATTGGAAGGACTACAGAAGAATTTAAGGCCCAAGTTGAAGACAGAAAGCCTTCTTTGATATGTTTACCTTAAGATAATACTTTGGCTCCTAGAAAACAGCCCCAACAACTTTATTTCTGATGTGATCTTGCTCTTCTATATCTCCCACATTTATATATCTCTGTATCAATACAATCCCCCAACAAAAAAGAAATCTCAAATAGATATTAGGATCAATGTGTCCACATATTTATTTTATGTATGAATTGAAGTATATATATATATATATACACACTAATTTTAACCCTTAAAATATTTTTACTATTGCTTTTTAAAAATTCCACCTCAATTTAATTTTGGAAGATGATCCTAAAATTTTCTGTATTCTCCAGTAAATATATTGATTTTTGAATATTTTATAAATATATATTAAAATAACTATAGCATTATATTAATTGGTTTTATTAGGATAGCTTTAAAGTAGCCTTCCTTCAAAGATTAAAAAAAAATCATTAACTTTTGTAAGATTCCTTGAAGTCAAAATTTCAAAAGAAATCCTCACTTGGGCTACTTTGTTCAATGTTATTCTACCAGGAAAGGCAGCATTATTGCTTGGAGTTTGACTAGTTTCTATCACAGATTTTTTGATAGACCTGATAGATTTTATGATAATCCTATTGATATATTTTCTTCATACCTTTCTGAATACCTTCAGAAAGACCTAATAGAGGCCTCGTTAGAACTCAAGAAACCCTCAATATAAATACTGAATAACCACTCTGCATATTCTGAATTTTATCCATTTCAAAGATACCTTTAGATATCTGGGAATCAAAGAACATAATTGCCCTATAATATGTCTCTCTAGGGCTGTTATGACAGATAGATTTAAAATATTCAAAGAAAACCATAGTTCACACTCTCACTGGAATTTGCACAGTAATATTTTTACCATTGAAAACTGTTCAGTAAGTTTTTCTCTAAAGCTGTCTTCACATGCATACTTACCTAACTGGCTATCACTATGAAAAGTTATTACTGTTTCCCTCATAAATTTCACACCTGATCCATCTAATATCGTATATATGGGTAGGCAGATTAAAGACACAATTTTTGAACAACTTATCACTGTTACATTTTAGGCAAATTTCTAGCAATAAAAAAGACATTTTTATAGTGATCACAAATCACTCAGTAAGGAAAAGTTCTTTTTAGTGGAATGAAAAAAAATGCAAGCTAATAAATAATAGAGGAATAACATAAGGAAATGCTATTTTGTAATTCCAAGTAATATAAAAGAAACAGGCAAAATAAGAAATGTATAGAACTCTCACTGAAAAAATATGATATCACAGATAACTTGCTAATTACAAAGAGGAGAACATACTTCTTTCATTTGTTCTTATCTTCACCCAGCTTCCCTTCCCAACTGGCTACCACAGTGATTTAGGCTCAGCAGGAGACACAGGGTCAACAACATACATAGATCACTCCTTTAGCTCCCACAAATGCAAAGATCTGTTTTCCTTCTTCTATATCTCACTCTCGGTGGTGCCTTCCAATAGTTAAAAATAGTACCATTAATAGTTAGGGATCACCAATTAGGAATCATTAGGTAAGACACCTGATGTGATGCAAAAGAAAAACACAGCTTTGCCTTTGAACTATTCTTGCATAAAATATTTAACCTGAATTGAATCAAACATAGGTATAATTATACACTTATAAAAAATATAGGGCAAAGCATAGAGGAACTCCATGAGAAATGGACATATTTTGAATGTGGAATGCAACTGGCATTATCTCTTCAAAAAGCAATTATGAATACAACTTTGGAGATCTTTCCAGATTAGAGACTTAAGGAGGCATAACCAAATGTATACATGACCCTGACTGGAAATTTGATTGGTTAGAAAAATCAACTATAAAAACATTTAGGGGGTAATTAGAGAAATTAGAATATGGCCTGGAGACTAGATAATTTGGGAGGATTTGTAATTTTTTTGTAAGTGTGTAACAGTATCATATTTACAGGTTGATGTCACTTGCAGAAAATGCATGCCAAAGTATTTAAGCAAGAAGTAATATGATTTCTTGGCCTCCCCGGTGGCACAGCAGTTGAGTATTGGGTTGAAAAGCTGCCCGCAGCCTCTGTGGCTCCGGTTCGATCCCGGGATGCTCCCCGGCCAGCAGAGGAGGGTCCCACATGGCGCGCAGACCTCTCCTGCCGCCCGCTGCTCCCCTCAGCAGTGTACTTCGGTCCTTCTGCCTGCTCTGCTCCCTGCTCTGGCTCTGGTGAATTCTCTCACCCTTCCGCGCTTCTGACTGTACCCAGTGCTTGTACAAATAAATAAATAAATAAATAGATAGATAGATAGATAGATAAATAAATAAATAAATCTTAAAAAAAGAAAAAGAAGTAATGTGATTTCTATAGCTTATATCAAATGGTGCAATTCCTTTCTCATCCTAAAATGGTAATTGGGTAAATAGAAAAAGCAAACATGGGAAAATATTAGTAATTATTAAATCCAGATAGTGAGAATGTAAATGTTTATATTTATGTCCATCAGTGTTCAAAGATGCAGGAAAAGCAAAGAGTGACACTGAATGAGGGAAACATACCTTTGCATTTGTGGGAGCTGAAGAAGTGATCTATGAGTGTTGTTGGCCCTGTTGAGCCTACAGTCATTTTGTTTTAGTCAACTGAGCTGTTGGGAAGGGAGGCTGGTGGGGATAAGAGCAGGTACAAACTGGAAGCCAGAAGAATGAACTGGTAGCCCCGCATTTTCCCAGCAGCTCCAGGGAAACTGCAGGAAAGTTGGTAGTCTTGCCACAGAAATGGACATGAACTCACTCAGAGATGGGGCAGCAGAAAATGGAAATCTAGCAGGCAATGGGGGAAGGGATTGATCTAGGTGCTGCCCACTAGTATAAAGTGAGCTGTCAATTCACTAACAGAATATCTGGCACCCTGTTTAAACTTCAGAGCATAAACATTAAAGCAGGTGCTTCATATCTGCTTTCCAAAGGCACAGAATGCCCTTTATTGTCAAAAATAATCAAAAACCATATAAATGAAAAATTTAGCTGATAACATAAAGCCACTAGTATTCATTCACCTTCTGTACTTGTTAATATTGTCATACAAAAGTTAAAAATCTCATTACCTTTTTATCACACAATAGAGAATTTTATAACTTAATGTTTACAATCTATAAAAACTAGACTTTTCAAATTTTCTACCTTCCTAATACTGGTAAATTAGAAAGGGAGGGAACATTCCTCTGACAAATGAAATACAAGTTATTATAAGCTTTGGTTGTATCTTCCCTACCATAAATAAAACTTGAGTATAAATACACTGACACAGAAATTAGTGGAAATGTATTCATGTCTGTCAAAGAAAATAGTTAAATAAGAACCTTTCATCTTCCTGATGATCTAAATTAGAAATTGTTATTAATGTGTATGGATATGTCATTTTGGAAGCAAGACTTAACATCATTTACCCAATATAGTGAATTTGACCAGCCATCCCTAAATAGTTCTAAATCATCTCGTGCAAATGAATTGAATGATCTTTCAAGCAAGTGACTAAAAACAGCACAGGCAGTTTTCCTGAAAATTAGAAGTGTTACCAGGGGTGCTAAGTCTTGGATGCATTTTAGAATCCCCAAAATAAGTCTGTGCCCTCTCCCTCACAGGACTACCTGAAGCACCATCTCGGGAAGTTGAATCCTGACATTTGGCATCAGGTTTTGTTGAGCTCACTCATAATACATAAGGAAGGCTAATAAAACCTGGAAACCAGTGGTGGAAGTGACTTGGTAAGACCAAGAGGATACATACTATAATTCAAGATAAAAACAAAGTGGGAGATGGAAGAGATTAATCATAAATAACTCAGAAGAATTTATAGTGTAGACAGAATTTAACTTTGACCTTGAAAGCTAGGTATAAATTCATCAGATGGATTTTGAAAGGGAAAGACATCTCTAGAAATAATGAGTCTAAGCGAAAAATTGTAGGTAGGAAAGCATGTGAGAGACTGAAGAAAAAGCAAAGAATCCTAGTTCCAGGTGAATGGGGAGAGAAGTGACAACATAAGGAATCCAAAAGGTGATTTTGAGTGGGGACTGTTTTTCTTATAGTGAAGGGGAATTTCTAAGATAAAAGCAAGAGTTTTATTTAAAGCATAAGCAGTGTTTTCATTCTAAAGACATGGAGTAGGGGCACTATCGATATGCTCCCCAAAGCTAGGTTAACATGAGTGTGCCCACAGGCTGGCTGTATTATCTGTAAGTAGTCTCATGTGTATCCTATTATCTGTAGAGATCATGTCCTCTTGTAAATGCATCACAACATGAGAAAGTTTGGAAAGCAGTGAACTACCTACACAAATACTTTGATTGATACATAGGAGCAACTGCCTGATTTTGGAATTCCCATTTCCTAATATTTTTCCTAAATATCTTCAAAATTAAATAGAAAACTGAAACTTAAAATGTTAATTAAAATAACCAAATACATAAAGAGAAAATACAATAAAATATGAAAGGAAAAAATCCATTTTAACAAAAAAAAACCCTGATTTCTTTTCTTTTAAATAACATTCCTTGATAACAAAATTAAAGGATAGACAAGGGTAAATGCTGAAGAGAGGATCTTTAATTAAATCTCCTCTTGTCCTTCAGTCATTTAATTATTTCTCATAGAGAAATCAGTCATTTATTAATTGTATTGCTCCAGAAATACTCTATGCAGAAGCTAGAAAAGAGATGACATGAAATTGCTCACCTAAGAAAAATAAGTTAGCCATTGGCCATTGGCTGATGTGCGGCAACTTGGATTTGGGGATTGCTCTGACCACACCCTCACTAGTAAGAGTAGCTTACTGTATCTAGAACATTAGTGCAAACACGTGGTTTCTGCTGAACATATTCCTTCCAGGATATGGACTTTTGATATTTGTTAGATAGAGGGTACCTGTGTGAGCAAGTCACAAGCTTCCCTGGTAGATAACACTTCACAAGTGCTGTTAACAATTTGTAGCTGCAGGAAATAGTGTGCGCTGCATGACCCCATGGGGAGAGGACCCTTGGAAGTTTGCACTAACTTTCTTCCAGAGGTTACACTGACTGCCCTTTACCTTTGCTAAATGTGTTCCCCATCTACTGCAGTAAGGAAACCCAGTGAGAAAGATGACTATACTGTCTTCTGAGTCTTCTTAGTGAGTGAATCACATCCATGGGATGGCCTTGTAGGCTCTGCCCATAAACAAGAATAGACAAGCTATATTTTCACACAGAAGCAGCACACTAGATACACTGAATCTTTACTGTTTTATACTTTTCTTACTGGTGCCTATGGGGATACATTATCTTTCTTAACAAATAGCATTTCATTAAATAAATATATCATAATTTATTTGTTAATTTATTTAGAATATTTGGATGTGTCCAGTCCTTTGCTATTGCAAAAACTCTTCAGTAACAATCTTTGTATGTAACTATGTATGAATGAGTATCTTTGAGTAACTATGATATGAGTAGATCCATCTGTTTGAAAAAAAAAAAAAATCTGGATGGTATCGCCAGGCCAAAGGTGATGTACATTTTTCTTTTAATAGCTTTTGACAGTTGTGCTCCTTATAAATTGGGTCAACTTTACCTTCACCATTATATGAAAAAATCTGTTTCCCCGTGGTTTGTAAAAAAAAAAAAAAAAAGTTGATCTTTACTAATCTGAAAAGTGAGAAATGATATTGTGGTTTCAACTCAACTTTCTCTTATACTGAAGCTTAAAGCTGAGTATCTAATATCTTCTTTGTATGTAAGAGCCATCTGTACTTTTTTCTGTTAACCCCCTTATGCTTTGTTTTCATTTTATGCTTGGAATTATTTTTATTTATAGAAATTCTTTATACATTAGGGAAATTAGCACCTGTGGTGTGCTGTGAGTTGCAATATTTTCCCCGGGTTGTCTATTCCTTTGGTTATGGTAAATCTAAAGCAGAAATATTTTATGGCTATATAAACTTTTGTGGTTGCTTGGATTTATGTTTAAATGTGATTTTCCTTAGCCACAGTCTCTAAATGATAGAAATAGAACATTTATGTTCCAGTCTTTCTACCTGAAATATGAAAGTATGTAAGCAAAATAAAATTAAAATTAAATGTACAAAAGTATATTTGTAAAAAAAAAAAAGATGAAATTTTCAGAATTCCATTTTAAGTAAGGATGAACTGGCAGGTTTCCGTCACATCTAGTCTTACCCATTCCTGAGCTACCATTAAGAATATCAACATTCCAAATGACACTTTCTAAGGACACCGTATTTCAATTGCTCTGGCACTAGTGCATAAATAAATCTTAATTTCAGGCTCTAGTTGACATTTCACTGGCTATTATAAATTACTTGGATTGTTTTACAAGTGAATTGATTTAAAAGCCTCTAAAAGAAACTGATGGACAGGATATGACAGTGGCCAACCTTATATTCACTACAAATTTTAGATACACATATCTGAGATCTCTTAATATTTGACTGTGTCTTGAAGGAACTGCATATATCACCTATTTACCCAGTATGTAATAACCTATCTTCAGAGACTCCAAATTAAAACACAAATAAAAATATTTTGTTCTATTAAAGTAATTATTTCTCTCTCCTTCCTGCTTCCTACCTTGCTTCATTCCTCCATCTCTCCCTTCCCTACTTTTCCCCACTCATTTCATTCTTCATTCACCCAGACACCTATTCATTCTTGCTGATATTTAGTCAGCTATAAAACCCTATGAATTCATAAAAATCAGAGGTAAATATTACCAACATTCCTCACAAATACCAATCCTTCAAGTTAGTTTAACCCTTGAAAGTAACCCTTCAAGTTAGTTTACATGCACCCCCCCCAAACAGTCATAAATTAGTGAATATTTTAGTCACACATAAATAGTTTACTATCTCCCTTACCATTAAAATATAATCTTCTGCTTAGTTTAGACAGGATTAGATACTCATTAGATGCTCACAAAATTGGCCTAGCTCCCCTAAATTGCCAAGTGTGAGAACTTTAGTTAACAGCACCATCTTGACTATCTTTAAATTGTTCTTCTCTTCTTCCTAACTTGTATGTTCCCTTCTTCACTTAACAAAAATCCCTCTCTCTGATCCTATCTTCTCTTCCCTCCAACCCTATTATTCTGAATTGTTTTTCCTTCTATCTCTAACCTTGATAAGTTATTTAATGCTTGAACTTTAATTGATGGTTTTCACATCAGTCCTTCTATTCTTTCTTTCCAGTCTCTGAATTTCATTTATTTACTCTAACTTTTTTGAAAATGTCTAATTACACAAAATTTTTATATACCCAGTAGAGTATGAATCCTAAGTTCCTAAGCAAAATCATTGCAAATAGTTCCCTTCACATCCACCACTTACTGAGAAAAGAAATGAACATATACTGATGGTCTGTCACCCACTAGGAATCTTAAATACATTACTGCAACCTCACTTAAAAGAATGAACTAAAACTGAAGCTCAGATAAAGGTAGTGCATCTATTATTATACACTTAAAATATGGCTGGGTCAGTGTTTGGACCTCTATATTGCCTGAAGCTATTTTCTGTTTACTACTCTGCCCAAGATAGACTTCTGTTTTTACTGGATTCCAAGTAATGAAATTTTTGTCTGCCTCATAACTATATGAGTCCTTTGGGCATTTACTTGTCTTAATTCTTAGACACAAAAAATATTTTTATATCTATTGGCTATTTTTCTTTTTCTTTTTGAACATGGTAAGTAAATGGTAGGCAATTTGACAGATGTGTTGAATACTATATTTCTGATTTATATAGGGTTTTTTGTTTGTCTTAGACTACATTATTATAGAATTTTTCTAGTTCCTCAAATTTGGAAAATATATGTACAAATATTAAACTCTCCATTTCCCAGCTTTGTTTGTCTTAAGTATCAGCATGCACTCTAGATTCATTCAAGCTTCATACAGAGGTTTATTCATAAAGTGACTCATACATTATTTCCATTTTCCCAGTGTTATCATTTATAAAACTTCACATTTTATAATTGATCTTAATAACTTCAACAAGCAAGAAGCAATGTTAGAATGTCATACTAAAGCAAATTCTTGAATATGAAATTATACTATTAAAAACATAATTGAAAATTTTGCGATTATCATTCTAACATCATTCATTCTGAAAATAATTATGTATTTAATAAGTTTTTAAATTGTTCATAACAATATTGATATTCCTAAAATTCAAATCATTGATATGCATAGAATAACTTGTTAGCTATACTCCAAAATTTCTTAAAGGTTATCACATAAATCCTGGTAAAGAAAATTCAGATGATTAATAAACCACATCACCACACCATCTAACATAATTTAAATTGTCAGAAATCAGAATAATTAGTGATTAAGCCTAAATTCAAATCTTTTTTGTTTGAGAAATTTCTGCCAATCCCTCCATAATACTTGGCCAATGTCTATGGCCACTTCTGCAACCACAGATAATGTGATTTTTACTGAAATGGATGCAGCCTTCATTATGTTTTCCCTTTTTAATTCAAAGCACTATCACTTTATATAGAATATTTTGGTTTTGGCTTGCTCTTATCCTCTATTAGCTAGAGTAATATGAAACAACAAATTGAATCTTCAAATAAGTGCCCTTTATACTTTTCATAATTTTTATTTTAACTCACTCATCTATAAAATGAATTCCTGGACTAGATGATTTCCAGAATCCTTCCAACTTGAACACTTCATGTGCCTCAAATTGATGGAAAACAGTGCACTGCCCAAGCATAGAAAACAATTTTCAGGCTCAAAGACAGATTTCAAAATTTCAAGCCCAACAGATACTGCCATAAATTTTTTCAGAGTTTAAATCTTACTATATAAGTAAGGACATTTCCATTGCAAAATGCAACAAATTCTAATGTAAATGTCTTATTTTCATTGTGGAATTAAATATAGAGAAGTAGTACACCAATGTTATCATATAGTTCGATTAAGAGTTAAAATTTAAGAAACTTTAAAAAGGAGTAGCTGAAATTTGCCTTATATCCATTGCACAGCTACCTTTCAATCTTCCTTGACAGCTTCCTTTCCTTCTCACCTAGATTCTTCCACAGAAGTAATGTGTCATTTATCACAAGGGAAAACTCCTACGGGTGTTTCACGAGAATTCAGTCAGGGTTTACAGCTCACTCTGTTTGTTTACTATATTCTTTGATGTATTCCTTGGCAGATGGTAAAAGCAAAGTAATTAAGGAATACAGCTTTATTACTGATTATGGATTTGATATTTATCACCAGAAGGTAATTTATAATCTGATTCTAAATACCATTATCCAAAGCAAATGTCTTATTTACACATTCAACAGGACAGTAACAAGATATTAAGGTTCACTGCATGAAAACAAAAACACAGGCTTGTGAAATTTTGACATTCATCCTCAAATACTCCTAAGTTCTGAAAAAAAAAAAAAAATTGAAGTCATGAGACTTCATTTCCTCCTTGTCAAGGTGATTTCAAGACAATTGAAAGAGAAAGAAAACTAGATGAATAAGGGAGCTTTTACATGACAAGAAAGCAGGAAGAAAAAAAGTAAAGGGTAAAATACAAAATGTGTCTGGAAATTCCTCATGAGAGACAAGGAGTCAAACAGCAATTAAGATCAATGACCCACATAGGGAGGGGGAGAAGAAGATCAAGAAAGTGTAATTCAGAGAAATCTTAACTTGTATGTTCACAGTGTAAGGAAAAACCAGCCAACTAAACTCAAGATAATATGGATATGGCTAGTTTTGTTTCTAAGGAAGGCTTTTGTGCATGATACTAGTATGGTTATGGTTAGTGGGAATGTTCCAGTAAAAGTTCATGACTACTATAATCATAACAAAGTTGAAAGGAACATGCAGTCATACATATCTTTTCCCTGAAAGATGTCATGTTATCTTTTTTCATGACTGGAAATTTTTTTTTTTTTGAATTGAGTACCTACTATATTTTATTTTTTTTTTTGAAATTTTTTTTTAATATTAAATTTTATTTTTATATTCCCCCATACAATTGCAAACGCCCCATTCTGACCCCAATCCTTCCCCTCCCGCCCCCCACCCCCCAAAAAGTGTCTCTAGTTCGTAGTTTTTTGTTGATTTTGATTTTCACTTTCTTATATTCATTTTCCTGGTCCCTTATTTAAGTTTTCTAGATTCCTGCTATGAGTGAGACCATCCGGTATTTTTCTTTTTCTTTTTGGCTTATTTCGCTGAGCATGATCCCTTCCAGTGCCATCCATGTTGCTGCAAATTGCATGTGTTTATCTTTTTTGAATGCTGAGTAATATTCCATGGTGTATATGTACCACATCTTCTTGATCCAGTCATCTATTTTTGGGCATTTGGGCTGTTTCCAAAGCTTAGCTATTGTAAACAGTGCTGCTATAAACATAGGAGTGCAGGTGCTCTTTGGAATTGATGTTTCTGTGTCCTTTGGGTAAATAACTAGGAGTGGAATTGCTGGATCATATGGAAGCTCTATGTTTAGTAGGTCCAGAAATCTCCACACAGCTTTCCACAGTGGTTGGACCAGTTTGCACTCCCACCAACAGTGCAGAAGAGTTCCTTTTTCTCCACACCCTCGCCAACATTTGTTGTTGCTAGTTTTTTTAATATGTGCCATTCTCACTGGTGTAAGATGGTATCTCATGGTAGTTTTGATTTGCATTTCCCTGATGACAAGTGATGTTGAACATTTTTTCATATGCCTGTTGGCCATTTGCATTTCCTCTTCAGAGAAGTTTCTTTTTAGCTCTTCTGCCCATTTTTTGACTGGATTATTTTCTTTGTTGTTGTTGAGTCTCATCAGCTCTTTGCAGATTTTTGTGATCAGTCCTTTATCATTAGTGTTGGGTGCAAAAATGTTCTCCCAGTTGGTGGGGTTTCTCTTTGTTTTTGTTATTGTCTCTTTTGCTGTGCAGAAGCTCTTTAATTTGATGTAGTCCCAGCTGTTTATCTTTGTCTTCACTATCACTGCTTTGGGTGATGTGTCTGTAAAGATGTCTTTGATGTGCAAATCCCGTAGTGTTTCGCCTATATTTCCTTCTATGTATTTTATGGTTTCAGGTCTTATGTCATGACTGGAAATTTTTAAGAGCAGTTTTTCGGTTACAGAAAATTTGAGAGGAAGATACAGAGATTTCCTATATGCTCCCTTGTCCCATATATTCATACCCCCCCCCATTATCAACATCCTCCACCAGTGTTAAAATTGTTACAATCGATGAACCTACACTAACACATTATAACTCAGAGTCCATTGTTTACATTAGGGTTCCCTCTTGGCGTTGTACATCATAAGGGTTTGGGCAAATGTATATTGACATCTATCCACCACTATAGTGGTGGACCTAGAGAGTATTTTCACTGCCCTGACAACTTCTGTGTTCCATCTATTCTTCCTTCCCTCCCTTCTAACAGCAAGAAAACACAGATATTTTTACTCTCTCCATAATTTTGTCTTTTCCAGAATGTCACATAGTTGGGATCATAGAGTAGGTTGCCCTTTGAATTGGCTTCTTTCACTTAGTAATACTATTTAAATGTTCCCTTTGTCTTTTCATGGAGGAGGATGTTAATTCTTTTAAATGTCTTTATAAGCATAATATCATTCAGAGGATCAACATGATAACACTGAGGCTACCTGAAGAACAGTGGATTCATTTCTCAGTTTCAGGGCAAATACCATTAAGTAGGCTGGTGTGCAGACTCACTCACCTTATTTTTCCTGAAGGATCATTTTGCTAGTTTCACTTTTAAACTTCTATTTCACTGTTTCATTCTTTCTTAACACTTATGTTTAAGCTTAGCGCAAAATAATGTGAGTACACACTATGATTATGGTTGTTTAATGTCTCAATAGAGTTATATTAAGTGACATTATGAGCAAAAACATAATAGGAGAGATTTGTGCACAAAGCTTCTTCCTTCTGCACACTGTGTAGAAAAGAAAGCAAGGTGAAGTAAGCCTGAAAGGTATTTCCTTTCCCTGCCTCCACCAGGCTGGACATTTATCGGTACAGATCTACACAGTAGAAGTTTGAGTGGATGTAGGAAATGGGTTTCCACAGACACTCAGGCATGCTGGTAATCTACAGCAACAGGATTTTTGACGTAAGAGATGTTTTATTTCCTTTAAACATGCTATAATAACAAGCGGTAATGGGTGTCAGGGTCAGAAAGACAGTAGGAAAGGTTTGGGTGTGTGGAAATTGGCAGTACCTGCCCCATTCAAAAAGAGCAGTTGCTATCCAGCACTAGTGATTTGTGCTATGCTGGAACATACAATCCCAGCCTTGGCAGATCATTGTTTGAAAGAACCTGGAAATTCAATTTTTTTTTGCAATATGCCTCTAAATTTCTAAATTTAAGCAATTAATTCTTCTAAGCCAACACTATTCCAACCAAATAAAGCACATTTTCAGGTTGGCAACTGCCTAAATCAGAGGTCAGTACAAAGATGTACTGTTGTAACATCCAAGTAAAATACTCTAAAAGGAGACTCCAACCCTGAAGCCACTTCTGATCAAAGCTGTGTTTCCCTGAAGAAACACTATCAGAGAAAGGACCTTCCTGGAAAATCCTATGCCTGTAATCCTTTGCCTGGAGACTTACACGTAAACTGAAAGCCCGCCCTACTAATAACAAACATATAGAGTGACTAATACACACCAGACAAGTGCATCTCCCATTGCTCTCACTGTCTCACTAATATGTACCCCAGGGCAAAAGAGTAAGAGAATGAGGGAAAACTAGATTAGGAGATAATGATATAGAGACAGAAGTATCCAATAGTTGCCTATAAGGTGAAGACATGATATGGTGAAGTGTTCATTAAGCAAATTGTGAGAGCTCAGCATTTTTTGTGATTTTTTTTTTACTATTTCTTTGAAAAATCATTTTAAAAGCTGACTTTAGTTGTAACTAATTTATACTTAAGTAGCTTATAAATTCCTTTTTTACCTTGTTGCCCTACCTGGCTTTATATTTTTACTAATATTTAGCACGATACATCCCATATGGCAGATCTTATACTAGGCTGATAAACTCATTTGTCAGGAGGAGACAGAAAAAGAATATTTACAAAAATCCTAGTTTTCTATCTAAAGACTTAAAAATCACACAGAAATATCCACACATTTAATAAAAAATTAAAGGATAGGAAATAGTAAAAAAATATTTTATTGTAGGTTTCTTTTATTTCTAATTAAAGGTATTTTAAGTCCAAAAGTAGTTTTAAATGGCAGAAAATTAACCCTATTTTGCCTCAAAATAGTAGGTAGATGCAATGGGGAAAAGACAGGTGTGAGGAGCATCTAATAGTCTTTAAACATGTATTTTCTCATGCATATGGAAGAGTTACAAAAATAGCACAGTGCTCCCCTAATGTTAACAGACTATATAACCATTATGAAAACTAAGAACTCAGCCTTGTTACAATTCTCTTAATTAATATATAGACTATATTGGAATTTCATCCCTTTCTCCTTTTCGGTCCTGGATTCAGGTCAATGCCTCACACCTCATTTAGTGGTCTTATCTCCTTAGCATCCCACAATCTTTGACACTTCCTGAAACATTTATTGTCCTTTGTGATGCTGAGACTTTGAGTAGTACTGGTAAGGTATTTTGTACAATGTCTTTTGATTTGGGTTTGTCTGATGACTTTTCTTGTTTAGATTAAGGACATGCATTTTGCATAACGAAAACACAGAAGTGATACTGAACCCCTCACAACACATCATATCAAAGAATGGCTCATACTTTTTAACAATTGCTAGTATATGAAAATCCACAAGTTAACAACTTTGTCTTAGTCATTTTTTTAAAGATCTATTTATTTATACAAGCACTGGGTACAGTCAGAAGCACGGGAGAGTGAGAGAATTCACCAGAGCCAGAGTGGGGAACAGAACAGGCAGAAGGACCGAAGTACACTGCTGAGGGGAGCAGCGGGCGGCAGGAGAGGTCTGCGCGCCATGTGGGATCCTCACCCAGTGGCCGGGAATCAAACCGTCACTGCAGAGGCTACGGGCGGCTTTGCAACCCAGCGCTCAACCGCTGTGCCACCAGGGAGGCCCCTGTCTTAGTCATTTTATAACTACTGAGACTAAGCCATAATAAATGTCTTCACAGAATATATAATGCCTCTCATGTGGAAAAATATCTGCCAATATCCCAAACTAGGATTTTCAGATCAAGCAGAATTCCTGGGTCTTCTGACAGATATTGCTAAATAGTGCTCCATAAAGTTAAAACAGTTTACAGTTTCATCATCCCCACTAATTTCTGAAGTCTGTCCATCCCCTCTAATTTGAAATGTGCCTATTGTCCTATTTATATTATAGTAATTTCTACACAGATCTAGCTTCCTTAATATATTGTCTACCTATTGAGAAATGAATTTGTGTCCCTCAGTGTCTCAAAAAAAATGTATTCCACACCTGAAGAACACAAAAGTAGTTATCAAATGGGGATGAGTACAAAGGATCAGCATTAGACTTATCCCAGGTGAATTTGCTATAGGCCCTAGTTCACAATAGGTGAACTGTTATTTCTGAATAAACAATGGTCTAAATAGGCAATGAGGAGATGTGCACCAGGCAATCATTTACACAAATCCTCATCAGCAACTAACATTTGAGTATCAGAGTCTCATTGAGCTATAGGAGTTTGACATAGCTCTTTCACTATTTCTATTGAGCATTTTACTTGGGGTGGGAGGTGGTTAAGGAAAGTAGAACTGGTTCCAGCAACTAGAAATGCATTTTAGTTAGCTTCTCAATTATTACAAGGGATTACATGCAGAAAGATTTTAATAAAACGCAGCCAAATTTCACATTATTAAGAAAGAATACATTCAACTGGTGCCAATTTTAAATAATTTTGTTCTCTCCAGTAATTAAGGGGAATTGTTCAAGCAGGTAAGTTATTGCCTCTCTGAATTCCATCTTGAGTGACCTGCCCTTAGTGTGAATTGTTTAAGTTTAATGTTTAGAACCACCTGCTAATGCTGGATTCTCATTCAACACAACCTGTTCACTACAAAGTTACTGCTCTATAAAATCTGCTTGAGAAAGCTGCAGTTTTCTCTTGCATATATTCTCAGTTTTTAATAACAATGCAATAGCCCCTAAGGGATGATGGACTGATTGGTTTTTTTTTGGGTTTTTTTTTTTTTGGTTTTTTTTTTAGGGCACAGGTCAGAATTGTTATGGATGTATAAGCCCTTTAAAATGCTTAGAAAAGGGTACAAAAGAAGACTAGGTACAGGTAATATTAATTATGGAATTACACATCAGCATTTCATTTTCCAAAAAGCCTGTTTGAGACTCATCCTTTAGCCAAAATGATAGGGTAAGAAATCACCTAGAAATGGCTCTGACCAGGATTGTCATCTTGAAAGAGAAAGGTATCCTTTATGATTAACTTTTTCAATGATGCCAGAAACCTGTCTTAGAAATCTTCAAACTTTAAATGTCCTCAAATGAGTATCTACTTTTTTGTTAATGTTATTTCTTTTATTACAGGAAAAATAACTTGTCAAACTACACTATGCCTAATTAAAAAAAAATGTGAGGGTTCTCAGCAGTAGTTTTGACTTGATATGGGGCTTTAGTAATATTTGATATAGCTCCCAGAGACTTTCCTTCATTTATAACCATTTTTTCTTCATTTATAACCAATTTTTAGAAGTCTATTACTCCATTTTTTTTAAAAATCTCCTTAAAATCTGAGATTACTTGAACAAAGAGAGCAATTATTAAATGATTGTGTCCTCTTTTGATGTCAGACAATGATATTTGAAAAAGAAAACAGTCAGATATTTTACCTTGAGAGTTTCAGATTTCTAGCACTATACTGTTAAAACCACAGAGATGACCCTTCATGGAAACCCAACTCAGCCTTTATTTCCCTGAAAAGCAGTTTTAAATGGAATGATCCAGATTAAGGTTTCAATATTTTAACTTCACACGGGCTCTGTACCCACTGGCACTATAATTTAGAAAATACCTTCTCTCCAGTCCATGCCTCAAATTTACTTCATTGATGGAAAGTTACACATGAAAAACATTTTGTTCCTGTCTAAACAAAATCAAGAACTTGGAATAAACGAACAGTTTAGTCATTTGGGTTTTAAATATTTGAAAGCTTATAACTACCTCTCAAAGCTATTTAAACCTCTAAATATAGTAATGAGCAATAAACACACACAGTTTGATACTTAATAACCCATATGTACTCTCGATTAAAGTGATTGCATCATAATGAGTTTTGCCTCATAGCAGGGAAAACTTGTCTAAATATATGTCACTGGTATTGCAGATTAAAGGCAGGGTTTTGCACAACAATGCCACTGGAGATTGGAAATTCTATTGGTATATACTATTGTGGAAAATAGTCTTTATCAAATAATCTTTATTCAATCTAAGCTAGAGATAGTAGGTCGAGAGGATGAACTGTTTTTGCCCATTATTTGCCTGCAGACGGCTGACCAATCAGTCTGCCTAGAGCCAAGGAGCCCAAGAGTCAGAGCTAATTTTGAAGAATGTAACAAGGGTTACTAACTCTCAATCTATGTAAGCACAGAAGAGCATAGATTTCAGCAAACAATTCTCTATCCTGATTTTATAAAATTTTATACGTAGAAATAAGTTATTTTGGGGCCAGGCGTGTTCTTTTGGAGGGATATTAATTTTATCCAAAAAGAGATAACTTCATGGGAAAAGAGGGGGTCATCGTATGACCACCACTTACCAAAAACTTGAAGTGAAGAGGACCAGCACCACTCACTATGAAGGAAACTCCACTTTTCTCCTCCAAAGAATATAAAAGGGTAGCCTTTGCTAAAAGTAGATGATCACATATGTTCTCTCTTCCTGACTTTCTTTGAGCCCTGTAACACAGAGGTAATGCTAAAGCGCTCCTGGCATGTGTACTGGAGAATGGTCCTCCCTACTCTACACCCAGAGACATGTGTGAAACGTCCTTGAGCTACCTAAGAAACAGAGAGTTTGACATGATTGCATGAGAAACTGAGCTATTTCAACTAAGGAAGGCATTTGATGATTTTACATAAGAGATCAAAGTTTTTTCAGCCACAGAGCAACTATTGTCAATACAAGAGTTCTGGAAAGTTCTTGAAAAAGCGGCATTCAGGGATTCTTACTGAGCCTTCCTTTTTTGACAGACATTCTACAAACACCTATAGGAGATGCAAAAAGAAAAATAACACATGGACTCATCTTTCAAGATCACAACTTAAAGGGCACATTTCCACAAATAGCAATAAGAAAATGGACATAAGAGAAAGTTAAGCTGGCTTTTCTTTAAAGTTTATACACTATTTGAACTTCGCCAAAGAGTCTTTCATCTTCTAATCCTGAAATTCTTCAGCAGGAATATTAAAATGATTCCAAATTAAAATGAACAAAATAATATTCTAAATAAGTTACACATATTTAGGACAAATACGATGTTGCATTCTATTTATATGTATGCCCAACATAAAAGGCTGTCAGTGTTCTCCCCAAATTAGTTGCTCATTACAGTGAACTTCTTGGCATTGATTCCCTGACATAGAATGTTCTCCAGGCACTTTTCAGGGAATATAACACTTGCCTAGTGCAAAAATAAATTTAAAAAAAAAAAAAAGCAAATCTTGATCAAGAAAATAAGAATGTGGGGGCCTCACTGGTGGCTCAAGGGGTTAAGACACAACCTATGAAGCTGTCCACAGCCTCCACAGCATAAGTTCAATCCCCTGCCGGCCAGGGAGCAACCCACATGGTGCAGCCAAGAGCAGGGATACCGTCAGAAGCCAAGAGCAGGGATACTGTCAGGTCTCAAAAATAATTCAAATCTATGTCCCAGATGTTTCTCCCTATATATCTGATTCATGGGTCCCTCTATCTACAGACCAACTTCCACTACTTTGGTTCTTAAAACTGGCTAAAGATGTAATCTTGGGCCTCCCTGGTGGCGCAGGTGGTTGAGCACCACACTGTGAAGCTGTCCACAGCCTCTGCAGCACGGGTTCAATCCCCACCAGCCGGCAAGAATCCCACATGGTGCGGCAGACCTCTCCTATCTCGCCCGCTGCCCCCCTCTGCAGTGTATTTCATCAGTCTGCCTGTTCTGTTCCCCACTCTGTCTCTGGTGAATCCTCTCACCCTCCCGCACATCTGGCCTGTACCCTGTTTCTTGTATAAACAAATAAATCTTTAAAAAAAAAAGATGTAAATCTTGACTATACATGTGCATCTTTTATAGATTCAGCCCCCATAAAAGATACTCTCACCTCAACCTTTTTTCCTTCTCTCAATTCCTCTTCTCTCTCAATTCCTCTTCTCTCTCTGTCCCTCCTCTCTCTCCTTGAGAATTCTAAATATCAAGGCAAAGGACCATGATTTCTCAAGATGTAGCTGATTCATGTTAAACTAAATAAAATATTAAGGGCAAGGAATAAGATCCAGAGTAAATACCAATTGGGGTTGGGAGAGGGGAATATTGCTAAGGACTTATTCTATGAATCACAGAGAAGAGAAAGCAACCAAAACATGTGGGGGGAGATTTGGAACTGAAACAGCAACACATTAAGGGCCACTACAGATGTTCACAGCATCCATCCTTATAGAAATTATAGAATGTAGTGCTTAGTTAATAAAGGGCTGTTTACTAGCTAATATTGGCAAGAGCCACATGTGCAATGAGTCATGGGTGGTGCCCTTAGCCTACTAGGAAAGTCTATGAGAAACATCCTCATGGTCCTCACTGTGAAGGTTGCATTGGAAGACCTTGCTTACTGTCTCATGAAGCCCTGGGTGAAACATGGCTCCAGCTTTTCAGTACTGGAATCAAATGTCTTTGTTTTATGAATTCTGTTGGATGTGTAACAAATCATGCTGTTCTTTTCACATTTGCTTCTGGAAACCCAGAAGTATAAAGTGTCTCTTCAGAAGTCTTTCTTACTTTCCCTTCTACCTTAATTCAACTTCTTTTTTCTAAGTTTTTTATTTTTTACCATGTCCCCTCATATATTGTAAGTCTTTTTTCCTTGTGATTTTATGTTCCTTAAAAACCGTCCCTTCTAACTTATTTACCTAATTGGTTGTGGCATAAAAACAAATGTTTGAAAAGCACTTATGTGCCTATCTGTACTTAGATAAAATGATTATTTTAAACGAGAAAACAATACAGATTTTTTAATATAAAAATTCGGGAGTTTTCCCAGCACTTGCTCAGCAAACTTCAAATTACTTTTCTCTTTTTTTCCAGTCCTCATTAGAAATCCTTCCCTTCCTCTGTATTTTCTCATGTTCTGTTGAAAATACTGCTTTCTGGTCCCACAAGCCTTCAAGTTTCTTTCCAAAAGTATAGATAAAATGCGAAAAAAAATTCTCACGTGGTTAGAAATTTCAAAACAAAATGAAAGCGTACAAAAGGTACAAAATGAAGAGTAATGCTGTGTTTCAAGCACCTTTCATGTATTAAGAAAAGAATACCTACCTGTGCTTCACTCCATAGGGAACCTGTTACATACGTGACCCTCCTATGAAATACCAACTCTATATAAACTCTTCAGAAACTCTCTTACCACACCCCTAGATCAACTTACACTTGAAACATAAGCCATTCAGGTAAATTCTCAGCATAGCCTGTGTAGCCAGATTAGAAAGTCCTCTACCTGGAAGTGCTACCTATTATCAGAAGCACGGCAGGTAAGTTGAGCTCCTTAACTCTAGAAAGAGAGCAGTTCTTGCCATTGTTACTTCAGATAAGAGGCAGGAGGGCCAGTCCTTTCACATCTCTAATTGACTCACCACTGAAGAACTGGGCATCCTGGCTTGGCCTGGTCAAGAGTTTCTTTTCTAGAGAACATCCCAGCCCAACTGAACAAAACATCTGCTTTCCCCTCAACATCAACATATATTTGACTTGTTTAAATGGTTGAAAAATGATAAAATAGTGATGCAGTTAACTGTTAAGCTGATAGGTAAGCAGTTTCTCTTGGAACTCTGCTTCAAGCACACCCAATTTCTTTTCAGAAGTTCAGTAATGGTGCTTTGGATTGTATCAGGAGTGATCATCTACTGAAGTGGAGGCTATCGACCTTTTGACAGTAACTTACTGCTGGCATTTTAGATATTAACCATCTACTTTTCATCATTCTCTCAACAACATGTATGAAGCACTTACTATGCATCAAGCCTTGGAGTTATAAAGGTAACAAGACACACTTTCCATGTCCTTGAGCTACTAAGAGACCAAAGCAAGAGACAAAAATGTAAGGAATTAAGTTGTAACTTTACGTGTAAGAGGAAAAATAAATTGAAATAATAAGTAATCACTTTCAGGTATTATTTGTAGAACAAAGGAATTATTTTAGGGTACTATTTTAAAGAGAAACTCTCTGTTGAGCTGAACATTAAGATAGTCAATCAAAGTTTGGTAACTAAAGAAAAGAAAGGAAAGACTGTGACAGCAGTTGTCTAGGCATGACCTGTCGAAGGCTCCTAGCAGGAGTTTCTCAATCTCAGGCATATGGGGCTGGATAATTATTTTGTTATGAAAAACTGCCATGCACCGTAGCATGTTTAACAGCATCCCTGACTTCTAATCACTACCTTTAGTATCAAGCCTCACCCACCCAGTTTCTACACAAAAATGTCTCCATATGTTGCTAAATATTCCCTAGGATATAAGAAAAGTTGCCCCTGGTTGAGAACAACTGACCTATAAGGAGCTGAAAAGTGTCAAATATTGGCAGGGACAGTCTGGTGGAGACTGAGGGAGACTGAGGTTCTATTGGGAAGGGCAATATATGCCACACTGCAGTTATATGGAATGATCTGGAATATTTTACAAGTAGCCCTAGATTTATATTTATATTAATGGGCATGGTTTCTCCAAATAAACTGCTTTACATAGACTTGACAAGCAGTCTAACACTGTGTATATCAGAAATGTTATTTTTCAAATGTGCCCTAAGTAAGGTCACTTCTAGCTTCCCATATGTATCTGGGTGTACAATTTTTCTCCCCAAATTACATAATCGTATTTCTAGGTATTTCCTGCATTGCACCATTATCATCACTTCATTCTATTGCTTTCAGCCAAAAGAAAAAGAGGGTCAAAAAAGGACATGAAATTAAAATGGACTGAAAAAGAATGACTTAATAAATATTTTTTATAAAGAATTGAATGGATAAATACACTAGCAAAATAAATAAATGACTAAGTGAGGGAAGGGGAGAAATTAAGCAAAAGAAAACAAAGAATGGTAGGAGGAAGTCTTTTGATAAAATAATAAAAAAAGTCATTTTTCTTGAGTAGCACAAAATTGGTTTTGAAGAACACTAAGCAATGGCAGCATTTGCTGGGCAAGATACGTGTTCTCCTAGGGGATTATTGAAGGGATTAACAATCACAAGGGCATAAAAATTCTCATAAATTCCTGGAAAGTCAATCTCACTATGTTACAGTTAAACCTTGTATCCATTCCTTTAAAATGACTAACAATAGGGGGGAAAGAAATGCTAAATTGCGAACTGCTAACCACAGTTTCAAGGCAAAGGGCAAGACTCTTGGTGGAGTTCGAAAGCCCTGATATTATATACTTAGGATCAAACTAAATATTGTGTGCTTTTGAGTCTGGTCATCATTCAAGCCAGAATTTTGAGAGTCTGACACTATGAAGCAACCGCCTGGTAAGGATTAAAGGATAGAAAATACAGCGCAAACAAGTTTGCTGCATTTTAAAGGCAGGATCCTTGTGCACATCAAAGTGTGAGAGGAGAGCAGGGGCAATGGTGCTGAGAGGCAGTTCAAGGGAGACTTTCTTTTTGAAGATTGTGGTTGAAACAATTTGGTATTGAATGCCTCTGCTCACCTCAGGAAAATTTAAAAGAGGAAAAAGGGCAACAAAAACAGAAATTTGTGGATACATTTTTCCAAAAAGCTATTTGGTGGTTTAGGAAACGCAAGCATCTCCCTGAAAACAAGGTCTTCTTGAATCCTTTGACTGGCAAAAGGGTGTTAGCACTTCCTTTTTTCTAGAAGTAAATAAGGAAATTGTGAAGAAAGAACTGTCATAGCATAGCATGTTATATTCAATATTCCATAATGGTTTTACCTATTACTTTGCTTCTTAATCTTTTTTTCCCAATTTTTATGTGGTAAAATATGCATAAGTTAATAGCTGCCAACTTAACCATTATTAAATGTATTCAATCTCAGTGATATTAAATACATTTATAATTGTGTGCAACCATCACTATCATCCTGCTCCAGAACTTTTTATCTTGTAAACTAAAACTCCATACCCATTAAACAATAACTTCCTACTTCCCCTAAATCCTGATGACTACCAATCCTCATTCTGTCTCTATGAATTCGTCTACTGTAAGCACTTCACTTATGTGTTTACAGTATTTTCCTTTTTGTGCCTGGCTTATTTCACTTAGGATAATGTGCTCAAGCCCCATCCATGTTTTGACATATGTCAGAATTTCCTCCCTTTTAAAGACTGAATAATATTCCATTTGAACTCTCCTTCAACTACATGCAATCTCTCTTTTCAGAAGTCTACTGAGTTGATGTTTTAGATTGGTACCAGGAGTCTTAATGAGGATTATACATTAAGGGCATTTGAGAGTGACATACTGCTTTTGTATTTGACATTATATGATAATAATTTCCTCAAGTTATTGCAGCTGTCCTGTATTGAATATTCATGGATTGAATCACTCATTACAAATACACTGATTTTCTAATCCAGTCAAAAAATGGGCAGAAGAGCTAAAAAGAAACTTCTCTGAAGAGGAAATGCAAATGGCCAACAGGCATATGAAAAAATGTTCAACATCACTTGCCATCAGGGAAATGCAAATCAAAACTACCATGAGATACCATCTTACACCAGTGAGAATGGCACATATTAAAAAAACTAGCAACAACAAATGCTGGCGAGGGTGTGGAGAAAAAGGAACTCTTCTGCACTGTTGGTGGGAGTGCAAACTGGTCCAACCACTGTGGAGAGCTGTGTGGAGATTTCTGGACCTACTAAACATAGAGCTTCCATATGATCCAGCAATTCCACTCCTAGGTATTTACCCAAAGGACACAGAAACATCAATTCCAAAGAACACCTGCACCCCTATGTTTATAGCAGCACTGTTTACAATAGCTAAGCTTTGGAAACAACCCAAATGCCCAAAAATAGATGACTGGATCAAGAAGATGTGGTACATATATACCATGGAATATTACTCAGCATTCAAAAAAGATAAACACATGCAATTTGCAGCAACATGGATGGCTCTGGAAGGGATCATGCTCAGCGAAATAAGCCAAAAAGAAAAAGAAAAATACCGGATGGTCTCACTCATAGCAGGAATCTAGAAAACTTAAATAAGGGACCAGGAAAATGAATAACTATAAGAAAGTGAAAATCAAAATCAACAAAAAACTATGAACCAGAGACACTTTTAGGGGGGCGGGGGCGGGAGGGGAGGGATTGGGGTAAAAAAAAAAAAAAAAAAAAAACAAATACACTGATTTTCCCTAAATCAGTCATTAGGTAGTGTAGGTCTGCTAGACTTAAGCAGCCTGTTCAGCCACCATTTTTGTTACCTGCAGTTCTGCATTCCTATACAAGGTCAGAACTGTCCAGTCAATCAGTTGTAAGAGCCCAACCTTACAAGGTGCCTTTCAAATCAATCAAGAACAGAAAGCTTGATCACCCTGGGAAGGGTTATGCATCATGAGGTATGACTGGGAATGCCCAGGGGTCATTGATCAAAGCTTAAATGTACTCCTGATTTATACATAACAAGGTATGACTGGGAATACCTAGGGAGCTGTTGACTGATGTATGACAATGGACCCCAGAAGCTGATCAGTGGAACGCCTTGTTGATAAGATAGGAGTCATGGCTGGGAGATGGTTTCTATTATAACACTTGGTCATCAAGCAGATAAGAATTATCTGGTCAGGGCCTCCCTGGTGGCGCAGGTGGTTGAGCACCACACTGTGAAGGTGTCCACAGCCTCTGTAGCACTGGTTCGATCCTGGCCAGCCAGCGAGAATCCCACATGGTGAAGCTGACCTCTCCTGTCTCACCCACTACTCCCCTCAGCAGCGTATTTCTTCAGTCTGCCTTTTCTGCTCCCTGCTCTGTCTCTGGTGAATCCTTTCACCCTCCCATGCATCTGGCCTGTACCCTGGTTCTTGCATAAAAATAAATAAATCTTTAAAAAAAAAAGAATTAACTGGTCAGCAGACTCATGTCCCCCTGAAGCCCTAGGAGACAGAAGCACATTTTCAGTTTCACCCCTCCTTTTCTCCTACCCCATACCACTGATACTGTATGATTAGTCTAAGAATAAAAAGGCCAGGATTTTGGGCCTCCCCTGGTGGCGCAGCGGTTGAGCTCTGGGAGGTGAGGTTGCCCACAGCCTCTGCAGCTCCAGTTCGTTCCCTGGCCGCCAGCGAGGGTACCACAAAAAAAAAAAAAAAAAAAAAAAAAAAGCCAGGATCTTGCTTTTTCAGCAGCATCCTGCATTGTGTAGCCTGCTCCATGACTCCTGTATATCAGTGTGGTGTTGCTGATGCAACACTTAGGTTCGATGCAATTTCAGTCAAAATGTAAGCAAATTTTTGGTGGAATACAGGCTAACTATAAAACATACATATAAATCCAAAGGGCAAAGAATAATCAAGGAGATCTTCAAGAGGAAAGAAAAGGCTGGATGGCATAAATAAACTACGTAAAAATATTAAGTGTAATTATGGCAAAATAAAATGTCAGTGAGTTATTAATGTTAATACAAGCAAGTGGATCAATGGACCAGAATAGAGAGTCCAGAAACAGACTCATACATATCATCTACTCATGACAAAAATGACAAAAGAACATGTTTGGAAACAATAATATTCTTAATAAATGGTGTTGGGCCTATTAGTCAGTGAAAAAAAATTAAATCCTGACCCCCTCTTTACTCCATAAGCAAAAAAATCAGTAACAGTTTGAGTTTTAACCAAATGTGGACAAATGTGTATTAAAGCAATACAACTATTAGGAGAAAAGAAAATAAGCTTTTTATGAACTTGAAATAAGCAAAAATTTCTTAAATAAGGCATAAAGAAGTACTAACTACAAGTAGGCATCTTAAAAATTAAGAACTGCTCCTTTGCGGCATCATTTACAATGATGTGAATCAAGATAAGACATGGAAACAACCTAAGTGTCCATGGAGAGATGAATGAATAAAGAAAATACACTATGAACAATGGAATATTATAGTCATAGAAAAAATAACAAGGAAGTTCTGCTTCTTGTGAGAACATAGATGAATCTGAAAGCATTATGCTAAATGAAATAACTCAGAAAAAGACAAATATGTGATTCCATTTCTGTCAATATATGGGATCTAAAAATATATATCATTTAAACAGAGAATAAATTGGTGGGGTGTCAGTGGGGGAAAATAGATGAAAACTGCCAAAGGCTATCAATTTTTGTTTATTAGAAAAATAAGTTCTGGAGATCTAATGCATAACAAGGTGACTATAATTAAGAATGCTGTACTATATATTTGAAAGTCACTAAGATAATAAATCTTGAAAGTTCTCCCCTCCCCAGAAAGCTAACTACATGAGGTGATGGATGTGCTAACTAACTTAATTGTGGCAATCATTTCACTATATTTACATATGCCAAATCATCACATTGCAGACCTTAAACTTACAAACTATTATGTGTCAATTTTATCTCATAAGCTTCAAAAAGAAAAAAAGAAGAAAAAAAAAAGAATCTGGCATTCAGGAGGTACTTGATTTAAAAGAAAATAAGGATTGAAAATCACAATATTAAAACAGTGGAAATGTAAGTTCACATTACGAGATTTTGCAATAAATATATACCACAAAAATACATATTTCTGTATTAGTTTTCTATAGCTGCCATAACAGATTATTAAGTCAACTTAACTCAAAATTACTATCTTCTAGATATGTTGGTCAGAATTCAGACAAAGCTCTCAATGAGCTTAAAATCAAGGTGCTAGCAAGGCTGTGTTTTTTTTTTTCTGGGGGCTCTGAGGATTCATCTATTTTCTTGCTCATTAGGCTTGCTGAAAAATATTCAGTTGTTTTGGGCTTGTCTCAATTTCCTTGCTGGCTGCCAGCTCACAGGCATTCCCTGATACTTATGGCTGACATATTCCTTCCATGCCTCCTTTTGTTACAGGGCAGGGAGAGGGGCAGCCCAAACCCCACAAACCTGCCTATTCTAAATGGGTTCTGCCATCCGCCGCATCAACACAAAACATATGAGACTTTAATGGGAAGGAACTTTAATACAATTTGGAAACAATACAGGAAAGGCAAAGAATCTAGCTTCTAAATCAATAACCCAAAGTTACCCATCCCCTCGTGGGTAAAACTCCATCCAAATGGGATTGGTCCAGAGCAAGGCCCCAAAGCCTGCAACAAGTCTAAAGCATCTTCCAGTGGGGACCCACAGAAAAGGGTCAGAAACAACCAGACAAGCCCAGAAGGAAAAGAGCAAAATCAACATCAAGATAAAAGCTGCCATGGTCACCTCCCCACGGGTCTCACCCACATCTGTGTCACCCAGTCCACGACCAAAAGACAAGCGCAGTTTCTTCATGTGTCTCTAGGCTCCATGCGCCTCCTCCAGGTCTCCTTCTGGCTCCATCCTGCTTCCTTCCTCAGTCTCCTCTGCAGCTTCTTCTCTCCCTTCTCAGCTCTACCCTCCCTTGGGTGGGGCAGGGAACCTGGAACCTCCCCCTTTCCTGGGGACCACCCAGTTACACTTTCTGCCACCTTCACAGCTAGGAAGGGGATAGATCAGGCCCTTCTCTCCTCACATCTCTCTAACTCACTCTTCTGCCTTCATCTTCCACTTCTACTTTGAAGGACTATTGAGTAGATTGGGTCCACTTGGATAATCAGGCTAGTCTCTCAATTTCAAGGTGATTAGCCTTAATCACATCTGCAAAGTTCCTTTTGACAGATGCAGAAACGTTTGCAGGGGCCAGGGATTTGAATGTAGACTTTTTTGTAGGTCATTAATCTGCCTACCACAGATTCATCCTTAGAGTATAAAAATAACTTCTATAAATCAACATGGGAAAGAAAGATAAACCAATAAAAAAAAAACTGAGACTTGAATAGGTACTTCACAAAAGAGGACATTTAAAGGACTATTAAACTTATGAAAGGTTCACAAATTCCTAGGGAACAAATGACTATTAAAATTAAATGCAATTCCACTTCACATGCACCAGAATGATTAAAATGTGAAATAAAGACAATTTTAAGGATTGGCAAGGATATGGAGTAATTATAATTCAAATCTTGTTGATAGGCATGTAAATTGGTATAATCACTTTGGCAGTCTCTGGCAACATCCACTAAATTGAGCATAAGAATAGTCTCCAACTCAGTAATTTCACTTCTGAGTGTTAAATAACTTCTATGTTAAGCAAAAAATGCATATATACATGCATTGTAAGATGTACAAGACAGTTCACAGAAGCACTATTTATAAGTCAAAAAGTGGCAACAAATCAAAGGATAATTAACCAGAGAATGGATAAGGTGTGGAATTACGAATACTATACTAGTTAGTAATAAGAATGTAGGAACAGCAATTAAAATTCACAAATACTAAACAAAATATGCCAGATACAGAAGAGCATGTGATTTTGACATTTTATATCATAAAACTAATCCTTTGTGTTAAAAGTCAAGATAATGATTTTCCTAGGTAGAAAGGAGTGAGAGGAGGTAGAAGGGAAGGGTAATAATACTAGTAATGGTGTGTTCACTGACCTGGATGCTGATTACACAGTTCAACTTACTTTGTAAAAATTCAAAGATTTTTACACTTACGATTTGTGCATTTTTCTATATGGGTTCTACATTGAAAATAGACACACACATAAATTCTTTGCTCAAAATTCTGCACTGACATCCTGTTTATTTATAGTAAAATACAACATGCAAAGATTCATGCCAACTCTTGCCTTATCTTTTTTGTTCTTCCTAGATTGCTTTGTCCATATATGTATCTCTGTATCTTGCTAACCTCCTTCAAATCTTTGCTCAAATCTCAACCTCTCAGTAAGTGCTATACTAACATCATCTTCTAACATACTATTTATTTTACTTATTAAGTCATTTGCATCATCTTCTAACATACTATATATTTTACTTATTAAGTCATTTGCTTAACGTCTCTCTCCTCACTGTAAGCTATTATCTCATCTCTGCATGAAAATAGAGATCTTGAAGATCTATTGCCTAACATGAGCTGAATGATGTGAATGAATTAATTAAATAAACAGCTCAGTCTGAGTTGAGTTTCTCTGTTTAATGCTTAGTCAAGCTCTTAGAGATAAATGACAGGGTTTACTTCAAACACTATCCAAAACTAGCTATTTTCTGAAGGAAATAGCTGGGAATTCCTACTGGGAGGTTTCTATCATTCACTAACAAACAATTTGGCCTACAATTAAGTACATGCTTGTCAGAACAGACTAATTTAGACTTTCTCACTATACAAAGGGTTAACACAGCAGGTCTGATAATGATCTTTAGAAAGGTCTGCTTAAAATGTTCCTGGCTGACACCTAGGAACTTGGATTTCAAGAGTGTTCCCACACTTCCCGATAATCATGGTTCACATGTCCAGCCTGTGCAAAATGATCTATACTACATGCTTACATTTCTTCTGGAAGTATGGAATTTTGGTACTTTTTACTAAGAGGGTACCAACAACCAAGCCCTAGTAAAAATCTTGGGACTTAAGTCCTTAACAACCCTCCCCAAAAGACAACATTTTGCATGCGTTGTCACAACCATGAGGCAAACAGGTCTCATGTGACTCCATGAGACAAGACTTCTAGAAGCTCACACCTGGTTTTCTCCAGACTTTGTCCCATCTGCCTTTTCATTTTCCTAATTTTATCTTGTATATTTTTGCAGTAATAAACCTCAGTCATGAGTATGACTATATACAGAGTCCCACAACTCTTTCTTGAAGATTATTGAACCTGATAGTTCTTGTGGATCTTTGGGAACCCTTGACACAGTCATTATACACAAATGAGGTAGTAGAAAACATTAAAGTACTATTCTCATTTTACAAAGGCAATCAGGAAACAAATGTCTGAGTTGGAAAGGAAGGCAGACATTGTGATACATGGACTCATTCACTAGTGAACAACTACAACAACCAGAGGAGAACTTGGCCACTGAGAATGTAAAGAACATAAAATCAGTGTGAATGCCCTGGCACCAAATGCCTCTAAAAATAAGGAGATGACATTTATGCAGAGAAATGGAATAAATCTGAAGCTGCTTCTGATCTTCTGTACTTGGTGTCCACAAGACTAGGAGCACGCTGAGCAAAGTGAAAAGGGTCCAGAAGAATCTGAAGCAACATGGAGTATGACCATCTAGACCCCCAAGAGATTGTTGCTGTCCAGCCATGGCTGACTACAAATGGGGAGGAACTGGAGTCTGGTGCTGCCAGGACTTTGAATTTTCGACAGATGTCAGAAAAGCTTATTTTTCTGTTAAGTCTTCTAATGTTTTAAACTTTGGCATCTAACACAATTTTTAAAGTGGCCCAAACAAAACATGTACTATGTTCAAAATCTCTCATGTCTGACATTTAAAAAGTTCTGCATGCATGTATTTAGTTCATTTCCTAAGACTTCAACAAAAGGAGAGAAATATAAATCAAATTTTAATTAAAAAAATACTGCAAATTTCTGGGATCATTAAACAAAAGAGCATTAACTCTTGCTTAGCAGTGAATAGCTCTCAGGCAGTGCAATTAAAAGAGTTCATAAGCAATGGCAAGTAACAGCAGAACCAACAATGTCATCAGAGTAATTTGAATGAACTAACAGAACCAGAGTGTGTATTATTTTATCCCCTAGAGTGGCAAACTTTACTTTTTCACAGATGCCAAATGATGTCTAATTTTTTTTTCTTTTTTAGCCCAACACACAAATAAATACACATGCAGCTAGGACTTCAGCAAAAGGAGACCTGTACTCATTAAGTCAACCTACCCTCAAGCCCAAGATGAAGAGTTCCAAAATTATCACTGCACCTGGCCTTGCCAGAGTTGTGAAAATACACTCAGCCATTTTGAGTTCTCAGGTATTTTAACTATAGATTTAAGAACATCATTTTGTCCCCTTCTCTTTCCATTTGCCTTTTCTCTGAGCTATTGATTTCTTCTCCAGATCAATTCAAGAAAAATATGCCTTTGTAGAAATGTTTATTATCTTTTCAGTGGGCTCCCATGGAAGTCTGAATTTTCTAAACTGGGCTGTTGGTCAAAGCATGAACTCATAATCTTATTCATTTTGAGTGTGACATGATTCTAAATGGACTGTTTGTTTTGCTTGTCCAGAAAAAGCTGAGGAGATAGAAAAGCAACATAATCAAAAGTAAAAATGCTCATGTCATTATCTCAAATTCACATGTTGATGGTAACTACGCTGGGCAGTTTATTTTGCTTTCCCTCCTCATTTTCAAGGTTGTAACTAATGACATAATTCTCCTTACCAAAAATAGATATTTGTATTTCAGAAATCAACTGAATATGCCCCAGAATTTGTGCAAAGTCTTATTTTTCACAATAAATAAAATATCCAAAAGTTGAACTCTTCAAAAGTTCTAGAGAAAATCAAATCACTCAAGCAACTCCACCTGGTGTTTGTGTGTATGCACACACACACACACACACATACACACGTAATACACTATTCAGTATAGTATTCATAATATATATCCTAATTCAAGAATAGAAGACATTCACTTTATTACAAATTGTGGTGCAAAATATAATTTAGAAACTATTACCTGCTTTCATAAAAACTAATTCAAGTGGATAAAGATTCAAATGTAGGAACTAAAAACAATAAAACTCTGAAGGAAATACAGATGACAAAGTCCTTGATGTCAGTCTTAGCAATGATTTTTTTGGATTTGACACCAAAAGTAAAGGCAACAAGACCCAAAATAAACAACTGGTGTTATAGCAAACCAAAAATCTTCTGCCTAGCAAAAGAAAGTATTAAAAAATGAAAAGGAAACCTAAGGAAAAATGGGAGAAAATATTTTGAAATCATGCATCTGAGGAGTTAATATCCAAAATATATAAATAACTAGCACAACTCAATAGCAAAAACAAACAAAAAATCTGAACAAAAAATGTGCAGAGGAATTGCATAGACATTTTTCCGAAGAAGAAATACAGATGGACAGTGAATAGATGAAGAGGTGCTAACCATCAGGGAAATGCAAATCAAAACCACACTGAGATATTACCTCTTCCCCACTAGAATAACTTACTCAAAAGACAAAAAATAGCAAGTGTTAAAGAGGATACAAAGTAAAGTGAACTGCACTATTGGTGGAATGTAAGTTGGAACAGCCACTATGGAAAAAAACGATGCATCAAAAATTAAAAATAGAACTACCACATGATTCAGCAATCATACCTCTGGGTATTTATTTGAAGAAAGTAAAACACTAATTCAAACATATATATGCATCCCCATATTCATTTTTAGCATTTATAAGATAGGAAAACAACCAAATATACACAGATGAATGAATGGAAAATATGGTGCATATGTTTAATGAAATATTACTCAGTCATAGGAAATACCGCCATTTGCAACAGCACAAATAGAACTAAGTGAAATAAGTCACGGAGAAAGGCACATACTACATGATCTCAGTTACATGTGAAACTTAAAGGGTAAACAAAAAAAATGGAGTTCATGGATGCAGAGGACAACACAGTGGTTGCAGAAGAGATAAAGAAAATTTGAAGAAACTCAAATAAACTACTTACCTCATATATCCACCATGTTTGCAATAGTGAAAGATTTGTCCTAAATATAAATTATTACCTCTCAGGTTTTCATTTGAATTATTTGAATGATAATGAAATTTTATTAATGAAGTAAAATTTACTAATCAAATCATGAACTTTACTAGTAGATGAAACCATTTTTTAAAGTTGCATTAGTTTTTATCCAAGTAATAAAAAATATTTACAATTTTGTATATGGTTTATAATTTAGGGGTATAGGATCACACCTCTTCAGATGTATATTACCACACCACACTCACCACCAAAGCACCAATAATCCTTCATCAGTTACAATTAATTTTTAATATGTTTTGTTCTGTAGATGGCTTTTTCTATGTTTTGAGTATAGCAGTGGTGCAGGTTTCTTTCAGGGTTGATTGACAAAGAACAATTGCATGCTTAAAAGGAAAGTAGATTTGCTCTGAACACTCAAGGGTTAAATATTAGTGAGGAAAATATTGTCATTAAACACAACTGACCCTCATTCTAGTTTTGGTTCATTTCCAGTTCTAGAATTTTACAGATATTCATATTTTATTACCCAGAAAGTTTTATTCCAGTTGTATTAAATACATAATAAAATGTCTCTTCCTGGGGTACATGAAAAAATATCTATATGAACAGCATAATTTACAATTGAACTGGGAAAGGTCTATCCTTAACTCTGGGGACTCCAGATGTCAACTTTGACCTTTGGTCAAGACAAATGCAATGGGATTTATGGTGTACAGTTTAAAGCTCAAAACTCTCCTTGATGCCAAAGGCCATTACTGATGGTTTTTACTTGGTTTGACTACATGACTAGATGAGCATAAACACCCCTACTGGAACCTTCCATCTTGACCTCTCCTTAAAGGCAAAATTTCTGACACAGACCATGACCTGGTCTCAGATATTTAATTCAGAGACAAATAAAGGTCCCCCAAATCTTGCTCCTGGATGTCAGATCCCCCATGATTGCCTGCACTTTTTCTTGCTACACAATAAAGAAAAATTTACATGAATATGCTCTGTTGAATTTCTGAGTCCTTTCAGACATGCGCTTGTACAATCTTTACAGCACCTTATAGTATCTAATCAACAGGCTCTAATTATCTTTTACCATCACATAATCCATTGAAACCCACCTTCACAATTCCTCTTTCTCACTTAGAGGTGATGATACACAAGGTTCTACCATCTAATTATACTCTACCCTTCCTTGGTTCACAAATATTTCTTATCTTGTGAAAACCTACCCCCAAATTAAATAAATATGTATTTTCTTTTCTGAACTCTTCTGAACTTTTTAGCACCTGCATATTTTATATAGTCACAATATTTATAGATATATTTACATACCACACCTATCCCTGGCAGGTAAATACTAAGTTTCAAAGTTCTGATAGATTTTATATTTCACTGATTAAAACAGTTAGACTAGGGACTTCCCTGGTGGCCCTAGGGGTTAAGCACAGTGTTATGAAGCTGTCCACAGCTTTTGCAGCACAAATTCGATCATGGCCTGCCAGGGAGCTGACCCACATGTTGCAGCAGACCTCTCCTGTCTCGCCCGCTGCTCCCCTCAGCAGTATATTTCAGTCCATCTGCCTGTTTTGTCTCCCCACTCTGTCTCTGGTGAATCCTCTCACCCCCAGCACCTCTGGCCTGTACCCCAGTTCTTGTATGCATAAATAAATAAATCTTAAAAAAAAAAAAGAGTTAGACTAGTAGGAAATAGCTTTGCCACAGAGTGAATAGAGACATGAGGATAAAGCTCCTGACAGATTAAGAATTTGAGGGCTCTACAAAATAGCAATCAGCAAGAATGTATTTTCTTAAAAATTAAGAACAAAAGGGCCTCCCTGGTGGCGCAGGAGGTTGAGCGCCACACTGAAAAGCTGTCCACAGCCTCTGCAGCATGGGTCCGATCCCCGCCAGCCGGCGAGAATCCCACATAGCAAAGCAGACCTGTCCTGTCTCACCCGCTGCTCCCCTCAGCAGTGTGTTTCGTCAGTCTACCTGTCTACCGTCAGTCTACCGCTGTCTCTGGTGAATTTCCTGTCACCCTCCTGTATATCTGGCCTGTACTCCGGTTCTTGTATAAAATAAATAAATCTTGAGAGGAGACTGAGGAAGGAAGAAAGCAGGATGGAGAGCCAGAAGTAGACCTGGAGGAGGCACATGGAGCTAAGACACATGTGAAGAAACTACAGTCACCTTTTACTGGATCAAGAAGATGTGGTACATATACACAATGGAATATTACTCAGCAATCAAAAGAGATAAATTCATGCAATTTGCAGCAACATGGATGAAGCTGGAAGAGATCATGCTCAGCGACATAAGCCAGAAAGAAAAAGAAAAATACTGGATGGTCTCACTCATAGCAGGAATCTAGAAAACCTAAATAAGGGACCAGGAAAAAGAATATAAGAAAGAAAAAAATCAAAATCAACAAACAACTATAAACCAGAGACACACTATGGGGGGAAAGGAGAGATTGGGGTCAAAATAAGGGGGGTGCAATTGTATGGGGAATATAAAAATAAAAAATGAAATTAAAAAAATAAATAAATCTTAAAAAAAAGAATAAGAACAAAGGGCCTCCGGGCTGGCCAGGAGATTCCCACATGGCACAGCAGACCTCTCTTGTCGCATCTGCTGCTCTCCTCAGCAGCGCTTCAGTATGTCTGCCTATTCTGCTCTCCACTCTGTCTCTGGTGAATCCTCTCACTCTCCCCCACCTCTGGCCTATACCCCAGCTATTGTATAAATAAAAAATAAATCTTTAAAAAAAATTAAGAACAAAGAGCTGAGAGAAAACAGCTTGCACCTGGAATACCAATGAAAACAAAGGCGATCCCTTATAGATGCAGTTGGCCTGGTTGGATCAATTTGGTATTGCATGTCCTCCAGCATGCTGGGGTCTGCTGATCTGATTGAGTGGGAAGTGTCTGTTCCTTCCAGATTAACAGCTCTACCAGCTCCCTCCACAGACACGGGAGTTCTCAGTGAATGACTGTGCTGGTGGCCAAACTGCTCTCTGGCTATAAAGAGTGGGAAAGAGTTTACTCTTCCAGAAAAGAATTGATGAAAGTCAGCATCTTCTCTTAGGAAAAGAGAACAATGAGGTGATTATAAGGCAAGTAAGGAAATGTCGAAAAGTAACTGCTGAACTTCAGAGTTAACTCTGGGACATCGAGGAAGAATGCACAATCACCCAGGGAACAAAAAAGGAAAGCTATCCCACAATCATTTTGAAGAAAGAGGCATTTTCCAAATATTGGAACTCCGTTTCCATCACCTTTCCCATCTCCTCCTCGGAATACCTCAACAAAAAGCCATGTTTTGCTCTGTCACTAAAGAAAATTCCATTCACAGGTGTATGGAAATCTGAGGAAGATCAATTCCCTTGCCAACATTCTCCCTTTTGCCCACTGAAGTATTTACATATACATGAGAATAAACAGAATTCAGAGTTTTGTTTATAGAATTTAACAGCTTTTTAAATTGCCTTAATTATCATAAAACATTCGTGTCATTTTGGTTTGATGTTTTCTTATAATAGTTATTTTATGATCTATCAGTATTAGTGTCTCAGATGGGATAGTTTGTGGTGGTACTGCTCTGTATAATTGCCTGCCCAGAGTCCTTGAGCAGCACTGGTTGAATCAATAAAGAAGATACCCAAGCTGTCCATGTTTAAAGTCATATCATCACATTGTACTAAATCTCATTATCAAGTTTAGTTTCATATTTCTTATGATTTAATAATACTAGTACCAAATATGGATTATAGAAGGAAATCATTCTAAAATTTTCAACTGGAGTATAGTTGCTAAGCTATATATGCTGATTCATTTATCAATTATAACATTGTATTATTTTGTTGAAGGTAACATTGGTTTATAATATTGCTTGTGTTTTAGGTATAGGATCTCCCCCTTCAGGTATTGTTACTATACCACACCCACCGCCTAAGCACCCATTATCTGTATTTTAATCCAAGCCACATCCATCCAGTTACTTTCCTGGAACAGTAGACATCTGTGCACTCGTAACTCTCTCTTGGAACTAATGAGCAATACCACCTGTGGGTATCTTGGAAAGAATCTTGGCAGTTACACATACTAGAGATGAAGTGCCTTATACTTCAGGCACTAAGAGACAGTAGAGGCCCTCAATAACTACATTTAAAAAAAAAAAGAGGTTGAATGACTCACTATTAAACCTCTTATGTATTGTGAACCTATTGCAAAATTTTCTGGGCTCCCTTCTCTCCCCAGCCTAGCAGACCATCTGCATGTCTGAAACAGCTATGCAAAATCTGATGCCTGCAGTTTGATAAAGATACCTACTGATGACCAAGGTGGCAGGTAAAAAATAATTTAAAATTGAGTTCCTAGCCTTTGCATTTCTGCATTGCATTTTTAAGAAAGGAAAAGATTAAACCCTGCATTATTTTCCTCTAGCATCAGCATATCTTTAAGTCTGGCAACTTAGAACGAGAAGCAGGGAGAGGGCACAGTGGACTTTAGTGGAGGACTGTGGGTGCCTTGGTGGTAGGTGGGGTATGGTGACATGTCTCTGAATCACATACTATATTGTAAACCAATGTCACCTCCATTACAATAAAATAAAAGAATAATTGCGTTCTTAAGGTCAACACTGTTACTACTCACATAAACTAAATTCAAACTTGTGTTTATAAAAGCAGATTTCACAGAGTAACATCTGCTGGATTGTTTCCTGGGTTAGAATCCTCACTTTGATTATCTGATAAACTCTTTATCTAACTATCGCTGAGAACTTATTTCCAGTTAGTAGACATAAAGAGTTTATGTAATGTATCATTTATACTGCATGCCTTGAAATAAAATTCCAGTTCCCATCAAGGCCCTCTTTTCTGTGAAAATCTCCTCACTCTTCAACTTAGCCCCTTTCCTCCCAACATGCAAACCAGCCAGTGCTTATGTGCATGAATTTTAAACCCTTCTGTAAATGTACACCACACACCCAACTTCAACTGCTAATTGCTTCTCTTCACCTGCTTCTGCTACACCATGAGCAATGGGTATTTCAAAGGGTTTTACAGTATATTTTCTACTTCTGTACTGCCTCTCCTTTCATTCACTGAACTCTATCAGGCCTGGAGAAAGGTGTTGTGAAGTTTACTCTTGGAAGGGACTGTTTGTTTTTGCCAAAACTAGTCATTGTTTTCTAACAAATTTGTTTCTAGGCCACATTAGGAGGTCAATTTGATGGTGGGAATGGCACTAGGAGTTTGGTGGTGAGTGTGGTGTGACTAATACACATATTCATGTGTGAAACCATAATCCCAAGATTTATATAGAATTGCAAGCCAATAGTAAGTATTTAAAAATTAAGAAATAATGGTGTCTTGCTATATAAATGAGTTCTAACATAAATTGTCCATAAATTGATAATCTTAAAAAGCTTCCGAGGAAATAAAGGGTCATTTAAATGTAATATATAGGCTTAGAAACAAAAATACAAGGGAAATGACAAAATAAATCTGAAAAAATATTGTATGATTTGGGGCACTATATGCATGCACACATGTATGCACAGGAGAGGGTGTTAAAAGCGATCACATAATCACAAATATCATGTTAAGTAAGGGCAAATAGGTTTTGCTGCTTTAATGTTTTCTCCAAGATAGATAAAAAAAGAAAAAATTATTAAAAATTCGCTAAAAAAAGAGTAGGTTAATTTTATTATTCCCTCTTATTACAAATTTTCTACACCACCCTGAGAAAATACTATTACAAATATGGGGAGAATCTAGTTCTCCCAAGAACAGGGCAAAAGCTTCAGGCACAATTTCAAAGAGAAAGTTTGATCTGCATATAAAGTTCAAGTTAGAGATGTGACTTCAGTTTAATATCATTATAAAGGAAATAGAAGGCTTACTCTTAGAAAGTTCATTACAAGAAATGAAATGTTCACAGTGCCACACATACCAAAAAAAAAAATTGTTTCAATCACTTTAGGTCTTCTTAAAGAAGCTTTTGCAAATGTAAGCTTTTTCTATACTTTTCTAAATAGATACCTGCAGGTATAAAGCAAAGCTATTTTTCTGACCTGACTGAACAACTGTGAAAAACTATTCAGTGTAATGAAATCATTTCTCTTTACAAAATGTACTTCCAATGTCTTCTTCTCTGTTACTTTATTAAGTAGTTTGGTTAATAATAGACAAAACTTTGGCTGACAGTCTCAAAATCATTCTTCTGACATGAATTCATTGAACTGGAAGTGTGTTTATTTTTATGCATGCATACATTATCCCAAAATGGATATGTAAAATGTAGTAATTATTGTTCTTGATAAACATGAATTAGAGAGTATTCATCCACTTGTCTTTTTGATTCATGAATACTTATCAGATATCTTCCAGAGAAATGAACTGTTTAAGACTTAACTATTGTCATTACTACTAATGAACCTGACCCATAGGGATCAGTTGAAAGAACTCAAACATTCTCACATGGAGAGGGTATTCATATTTACAGCAAGAGAATCTTCAAGACTACCAACTTTTTTTTTAAGTCTTAAACATACACAGTCACTCCTCTTATTCTCTTCCAGTTTAAGTCAGAAGTGAGTTAGGTTTGATAAAAGTACACAGTCACAAATCAGGTACATATGCCTGCTGGATGTGAACAGTTACAGTCCTGAGGATGTAAACACTCCAAGGGAAGAAAATAAAGTCTTCCTTAACCTACTTCACAATATATGTGTAACTGTAACATTGTGTACAACACCCTCTCCTCCACCTTGCAAAATATTGTTCCCACAAATCATATCTCATTATAACTCAGTAAAACAACCCCAAATTAACTTAGAAAAAATATTTTCTTATAATTAAATGTAGTCTAATCACACACATTTTTATCCACTGGGTTACAAGGACCTCTCACTACCATTCAACATATATAAAAATATTTGCACAAGTACATTTTCATATTGTTTATACTTCAGCTGAATTCTAGAATGCAAACTTATTTTAAGTGACAGACAACTTTCAGTCCTTCAAGATAAAACTTTGGTCATAATTCAGATGAAATCCTTATAAAAATATTTAAAGTTAGCCTTTCACTATTTTAAGACTATCATAGACAAAGTTGTGTTTTCATAGCAAAGAATATAAGATGAGAGCCTGTATTACAGAAAATAGAAATGGAATTCAACAATTTCCCAATGACTATTAGCATTAGCACACAAGTAAATCATTCCCTTGTCCAAAAGAAAACATACACTTTAAAATCAAAAGAGCTCATTATTTTTAGTTATTTATAATACATATTTATTGACTGCTAGATTTGAAATGTCCCATAAGTCTGAATTTCTGACCTGACATCATGTTGTTTATTGCTTCTCTGTAATCAATAGAGAAGAGTAAAGAGTAAAATTTCTGCTACTAAAAATGATCCCATGAGCAGTGGCAGTGAAGAAATAGTAGAAAGGCATGAGAACTGAAGCAGCAAAGTATCTTTCCAGGGAATTATCCTGGGATCTCTGCAAATCAGATATATTAGTATCACTGTCTACATGTCTGCTACTCCATAAATATCTTGGGTAGCATTAGCATCCACTCAAAATGTGGTCACCTGGGAGGTTTTACAAATGCAGAATCTCAGGCCATTTTACTGATCTAATGAATCAGATTCTACATTTTGACAAGAATAGTAGGTGATAGATTATATAGTAACATTTGAGAAGCACTATTGCAAAGCATCATGAAAATTCTGAGACTTTTTTCTTAATTCAGAGCAATGATGTATTACAAAGATTACCTCAGACAAACCACCTTTTCAAGAAATAGAAGGAATAGAGAAATTGCAGGGAGATACAGATTTTTTTTCAGTAAGTGGGATAAAATATCACTGTCCTAGGTCCTCAGTAATGACTTCAGAATTTCTGTATGAAGGAGGGGTTAAAGAATTTATCTGGAAGTGTGCATTTTCCATAAGATTGAGAAGACATCTAATATCCATACAAATAATGCAAAAGCAGTCTGATTAAGTCACCTAGAAAAATCTTATGACTTTTAAATAACAGCAACTATTTTTACCACATCAAAGAATTTGCCTTTCATTTTTGTTCATGAATTGTGTACAGGTATGCTCAAGAAAGGGAAAATGATAGCAGTAATTTTATTCAGATACTATATTCATGAAAAATTCTACCTGCAAACTTGAATAGCATTTGAGGACTTCCCTAATTGTTCATGATTTATTCTAGGTATTTTCCATTGTTGTTCTGAAATCATATTTTCAAGAGCTGGCAAAGCCTGAATTAAGTAAAAGTACTTGAAATACATTTTAGATTATGTCTCCCCCTCTCCCTTCCATAAATGTTTATGGCATATCTACTATACTTCAGATAATGTATATTTGCTGAGTGCTAGAAATACAATAATGAAAAAGACATATTCCCTACCCACTTCACAATATGGTCAGTGGAAAGGCCATACAAACAATAATTACATTGACATATTTTACATGCATAGGCAAGAACACAGGAAAATAAAGTATATAGCAATCTTCATAAAATGTTCATGAAGGAACACCTGATTTGTTACGTTAACTTCACTACTATCTGTATGTCACTAAATTCCATTATCCTTTGTATGTCATAATTATTCAAATCTGGCTTACAACCATCTCAATGCATGCTTTTAAAAGCAATCCATTATTGAGGACTATAAAAAGCAACCACAAATTAGTAACATTTTTTTACTAGGAACACCCAGAGCTGAAAATTTTGTAAATAGACCAAATACACAATGACAACTAAATGTCACTCTTACCAAACATATTACCTGGGAATGTTTACAGTTGTTCAGTTTGTGAATTCTAAACTACTTACTGTGATTTTAAATCTATAATGACAAATTTAACAATGGTTGGCTAAAAATGCCACTTATAGGTAAAATATTATAAATATAACTATTAACACAAAGCACAACACTGCTAATAATGATTACATAGCAAAAGTAAATTAAATCAATTGTAATGAATCAGGGAAAAAGTTGAAAGAAAGGAAAACATTTGTATGACCCTTTGAACAGTTGATTTTACAGAAAACACAGAAAGAATGACCAATGTAATCACCGGACTAGAGCAGTTCTCAAGTCCCCCAACTTCATCTGAGATAAAAGATACCTTTATGTCAGTTGATAAAATGGATCAACATCCTGCCATATGGAAACATGCTCTGGCAGAGTCATATGTTGGTTTATGTAACACATTATAGTTAGAAAGAGAAATAAGAGGCAGTTTTAACATGTTTCTTATAATTATGAAATTGAAACACACTTTATTTTTTATGTTTTTTTTTTATTTTTTTACATCATTGTTCATTTTTAAACAATACTTTCTTCCCCCCTCCCCCTCAGGTGTAGTCCCCATAGAGTTTCCTTCACCAATGCACCTGTGCACCATCACCTCAGTCCCCTGTGCTCCTCCCTTCCTCCCTCTGATCCCTCTCCCTCCTCCTCCCCTGCAGGATGTCTCTGATTTATAATTGTCTGTTTTTGTTTTGTTGTGTTTTGTGCTGTTATTGTTTTTTTACATTGATGTCTTTGGTTCTCCTATATTCCTGCTATTACGTGAAACCATCCGATATTTTTCTTTTTCCTTCTGGCTTATTTCATTGAGCATAATTCCTTTTAGTTTTATCCACACTGCTGTGAATGGCATGGGTTTAACTTTTTTGATTGCTGAATAATATTCCATTGTGTATCTATGCCTCATCTTCTTGATCCAGTCATCTATTTTGGGGCATTTGGGTTGTGAAATTCATTTTAAATGATGCCCTAATGAAAATCCTCCTGAAGGCACCTCTAGCTATATGATGTTCATATTTGGCCATTCTATTGTGATTCAAATGATGTATTATTATTGTAGGAAGCATGAATCACACATAGGCATGTGTGGGGGGGGCGGTTCTTCAGACTCTTAGATTGCATTTTTAAAATACCATAGAGACTTTATTTTTCATATTGCTTAAATTTATTTTAGAAGGTTCTTTTCTAAGCTATCCTAACTCATCAAAAATGAAGCAAATTACTTTTCCTCTCTGGATATATTTGATTTTTTAAAATAGCAAGAGTCATTCATATCCAAAGCTGGTGAGTTATATATGTAATCATGAGAGTTCTGAACAAAATCAGACCATAGGAAAAAAACATGATTACAAAAATACTTATTTTCTTATAATGCTTACAAAACCAATTTCAAGTTCAAAATAATGATAGCACTATTGAAATAAACATCATTTCTGAAGATCACCTCTAATAACTTTGTTCTAAAAAACTGATTATGTGAGTTATTATGCGTACCAAGACATGATTTATCCCTTCCACCTGATATAAATTATCTGATAGCAAATACAACAATTGGTTTATCTGATAACATTTTCCTCTAGATTGAGTTTGTTAAATATGGGAATTGTAACTTAAACACTTATTTCTAGTTTCTAAAAAGGCTCCTGGCACACAATTTACACTCAAAAATGTGAACTAAATAGATTAAATAAGCACTTGACAGAATTGCTTTTATACACGATAAAATGTGTATAAAAGAAACACCTCAACATAATAGAGACCATATATGGCAAACCTATAGTTAACATCACAGTTTATGGTGAAAACCTAAAAGCTTTTCCTCTAAGATCAGGAACAAAACAAGTATGTCCACTCTCACCACTGTTATTAAACATAATAATGGAAGTCTTAGTAAGAACAATTAGGAAGGAAATTAAAGGTAACCAAATTACAAAGTAAAACTAACAGTATTTGCAAACTGAAAAGAAAAGCCTAAAGAGTTTACAAAAAAGCCTATTAGAAATAATAAATGAATACAGTAAACTGGCAGGCTACAAAATCTGTATATAATAAATAGAGTAAACTGGTAGGCTACAAAATCTATACCTAAGAATCTGTTGTGTTCTATACACAAGCAACTAATATAAATTAATTACACATGTATTTATAATCACATCAAAAGGAATAAAGTGTGTAGGAATAAATTTACTCAAGGAGATGAAAAACTGTATGTTGAAAACTGTAGGATACTATTTAAAGGAATAGAAGACTATGTTCATGAGTTGGAAGAACATTGTTAAAATGGCTATTTTTTTCTAAAGCAATATAATGCAATGCAATCCCTATCAAAATCTCAATGGCATTCTTCACAGAAATAGAACAAAAAAACAATAGTTGTATGAAACCACAAAGATGCCAGATAGCCAAAGCAACAGAAGAGCAAAAATGGAAGTGTCACAGCTGAAGTTGAAGTGTCCTCAACTTCAAACTGTTTTTTAAAGTCATAATAATAAAAACAGCACAGCGCCTCCCTGGTGGCACAGGGGGTTAAGCATAGCACTATGAAGCTATCACAGCCTCTACAGCATGATTTCGATCCCTGGCTAGCCAAGGAGCAACCCACATGGAGCAGCAGACCTCTCCTGGCTCGCCCATTGCTCCCCTCAACATTGTTTTCACTCAATCTGCCTGTTCTGCTCCCCACTCTATCTCTCGTGCATCTCTCACGCTCCACACCTCTGGCCTGTACCCCAGTTCTTATATGCATAAATAAATAAATCTTTAAAAAATAATAAAAAAATTTAAAAAATAAATAAAAACAGCACAGTATTGAACTAAAAGGACACATAGGTCAATAGAAAAAAATTATATCTCAGAAATAAACCTACACATATATAGAAAAGTAATTTTGGCAAAGAAGCCAAGAGCATAAAATAAAGCAAGGAAATTCTTCTCAACAAATAGTGTTGGAAAAACTGGGCAGTCACATACAAAAGAATGACATGGGCCACTGTCTTATACCATACACAAAAGTAATTCAATATTCAAAATAGATTTGAACCTAAGATCTGAAACCATAAAATAAAGAAGAAAACAGGTGATAAGATCTTCAGCATTGACATTTGTGAGGTCTTTGTGGATTATTTCCAAATCCACAAAAATCTATAAAAATCTTTCTCTAAATAAATGGGACTATATCAAACTAAAAAAACTTCTGCACAGAAAAAAAAAAAAACCATCATCAAAATGAGAATGAATGGGAGAAGATATTTGCAAATCACACATCTGACAGGGAGTTAACATACAAAATATTCAAGGAACTATTAAAATTCAACAACAGAAAAACAACCTAATTTAAAAATGAGCAGAGCATCTGAAAAGACAATTCTCCAAATAAGACATACAGATGGCCAACAGACACATGAAAAAAATACTAATCATCACTTATTAGGGAAATGCAAATCAAAACCACAAGATATCCTCTCACATGTGAGAATGGCCTATATCAAAAAGACAAGACACAATAAGTGGAGAATAATCTTGCCACTTGTAACAACATAGACTTAGAAGGGATTACACTTAAGTGAAGGAAATCAATGGAGAAAGACAAATACCAGGAATGCCATTCATATGTGGAAAATAAAACATAAAGGCAACAAAACAACACAGATATGAGAATAAATTGGTGGTTACCAGAGGGTAAGGCAGACAGAAAAGGGGCAGGTAAATTGCACAGTGGCAGTCAATTTCGTGGTGATGCAGAAAATGAGACTTCAGGTGGTGATCATAATGTAGTATATACAGACACTAACAAAACCAAAGTTGCTTTAATAATTTTTAAATCAGTAGATGTTTTTCTTGCACATTGAGAAAAAAAATACCATAAGCTTTGTAAAGTTTAAAAGATGCAAAAATTTAAGGGTCCAAAATCCCTACCTAGTCAAAGCAACATGACTCATCCCAGGCATTATTATCACATGACAGGAAATGGACCAACTGTTGTAGCTGAGTGTCTCCACTTTATCTTTATACCCAATGTCAATAAAAGCATCATCTCAAAGGAAAACATCAAATTTAATTCATTTCACCCTAGTAAGGTGATTATACGTGGACTTACAGATTTTATAATTAAGTTTCAAGGAATATGAACATCATTGGACTCTGTATATACAAGAAGCTAACAGCAATATACGTAAATTTGCTCTAAGAGCTTCTGTTCACTCATAGCAAATGGCCTGCCCTGGTAGAACAATATGAATATTAAAGAAAATGCAGCAATGGTAATAACTCATGTCTATAAAAGGTTCAAAGAATTATAAGACTACATATATATTCATATTCCTGAAGCAAGAGGATAGAATAATAATCATGGATATATTAAAACTTTACTCTCTTTCAAAAGAAGTGTTACATAAAGGCAGTGGGGAAAAAAAAATCTATAAGCTCAGTTATACCAAGATAAATGAGAGTTTCACCACCTAGAGATAGCTTTTTTCCAACACAATAAATTCCACAGGGAGATATAAAATCAACAGAAATCATGAGAAAAGTATTGTTCTAATCTCTCCTTAGAGACTTCAGCGAGAAGGAACTCAGACTTACAAGCACTCAACCTGAAAAAAATTGGATGGCAACCCAATTTCAAATCATTTAAACTGCCATCTATCTATAGAAAACCAAAACTGAATCTCATAGAGAGCTCTCTGATGTGTGTGTCATCTTCAGTTTACTGTTGTAGAAATGAGTGCTTAAAAATATATATACCACACAGGCTGAACACCAAAGTGCAATTTGGAAAGAGTCCCAAATATAAGAGACACAGTCCTAAAGATGTTGAGAAAATCTTCATGATTACAGACCAAAGGCCACTAAACCATCACGGACACCTTGCTCCTCACATGATTACCAGTCCCAAGAGTATTGAGATGTAACAAGGGTTAACACAGCATAGCATATAGCAGGAGGTCCTATTTTTTTAAATAACATTTAAATTACATTTATAATGTACTGTGGGCTCCTAATGAGAACTCAAAAGATACCTTGACTAGAAATATTTTCAAGGTTGGAAAGCAACCATTTTTATGTTTTTCATCATAAAAAATTGGACAGTAATCCAAAGCTTAAAGATATATCCAAAATTCTGTTTCAAAATCTGGCCCAACTTACCTTCATCTCTTGCCAGTATTATTGAAATAACCTAGAAATCTTCAAACATGTTTGCTCTAAACATTTTTTTCCTCCCTGCTTCCCTGCTCTAGACATTTTTAAGTCAACAACTAAAAATTTTATTACACTTTAATTCTTGCAAAGGAGGATTTTTTTTTTACATATATCTCATGAAATCTAAAAGTTTATAACATCTTTCAATTAAAAATAAATACAAAAAAGCACATTTTAATAAGCAGAAAAGTTAAGTTTTCTAATAAAATGTTCCCATCCTGTTACCCACACAAAAGCTTATATTATCCATCATATATGTCTCTATATACATCTATAGTTAAAATTTAGGCCAGTGGTATACAGTGTATTAGCCACTAGGCACTAGCTACTGGCCATTTGCAGGAGTAGTCCAAATTGAAATAATAACGCTAAAAGGTAAAATGTATAGGATTTCAAAAAAAAATATGAAATTTGAAAATAAACAATCTCATTCATCATTTTTTTCTATTGATGTCATGATTTTTAAAGAATAATTTGATTAAATAGTATTCATTTCTACTGTATCTTTTTATTTTTAATATAATTTTAATTACTGTGTGGTTAACTTATAATTCTATTAGAATTATATTATTATTGGATAGTGCTGGTTTAGAATCTTCATCTTCTATAGATCACCTAACAAACTTCAATAAAAACATGGTTATATTTGAATTTTTCCATTTTCTGGGTCTATACCATGTTCCTAAATTCTTTCAATAGACATTTTGAATTAAGCTATCTAACAAGTAGAACACATTTGATGAAAACAAACAAAAGTTTCCATGTAGAAACAATCTTTTCTGAACCTAAATTCTAAGACAGATATAGATGAGTAGATGGATAGATGACTAGATGAAAGAGACATCATAAATATGTGACATAATGAAATAGAGGACTTTCCTTAATCTCACATTGTTTTTGCTCTCAAAGAGAACTCTCACAGAAACACTGGTCTTTCTCCCTATAAAGAGGGGGTAGAAGAGGTGAGAATGTCATATTAAAATTTTTGGTATTGTGGACCTCCCTGGTGGTGCAGGCAGTAGAGCGCAGCACTATGAAGCTGTCTGCAGCCTCTGCAGGGCCAGTTCAATCCTTGCAGGCCGCGGAGGTACCCATATGGCACAGCAGACCTCTCCTGTCTCACCCACTACTCCCCTCAGCAGTGTGTTTCATCAGTCTGCCTGTTCTGTTCCCCACTCTGTCTCTGGTGAATCCTCTCACCCTCCCGCACATCTGGCCTGTACCCTGGTTCTTGTATAAATAAGTCTTAAAAAAATAAACCATTGACACCCAGTTATAAAAAAAAAAATTGGAATTGCCCCTTCATTTTTTCCTCTGGAAGCTTTATTTCCTGGGGAAGGACACCACATTAAAATGTGGAATGAATGAGAAATAAACCTTTTTTTTTTTTTGAAATTAGAAGGAGAGAGCAAATGGTAGATGGGAATTGAGAACAAGGACCTCAGGCTCATTGTCAGGCAACTAAATTTTAGGCAGTTATTGATCTAGGATTTTATTCCCTTAAAAGAGACTTATGTTCCTATAAAGTTTTCAGGTAGCCTCAGAGGTCACTTATGACAGTTTGATCCCCACTCCATTATCCAATTGATTTTTGCCCTGCTTCCATTCCTTACTCCTATAGTCTGATCTCAGAAAATGACTCCTCCATTCAAAAACCTTCCCAGATTTGTCCAGTCTCATACATAGTAAAAGTCAACTATTTGACAATAGTCTACAAAACTCTTAGCAATTTGTCCTTCAACTCCATTATCCCTGGAAATCCAATCTTAGGAAACTCCCTTGCCTCATTTTTTCCAACCACACTGGCATCTTCACTGAAAATTTCACATCAGACTATCAATTCAGAAAGATATTCCCTCTGCTAAAATGTTGTCCCCCCACCCTCCGACTCCTGGTACTCACTAGCTCACTTTCTTTACGTTGTTATTCAGATACCTTCTCAGTGAAATTTTCTTTCTCTGGCCACCCTATTACATCCTATTCCCCTTTACTGCTTTATTTTTTCCAACATACTATTAAAATATTTATTATTTGCTTCTTCACCCTCCACAGAATATAGGCTCATAATATGTCTGTTCCATATTCTACCATACCCCTGAAATAATACAAGGTAAATATGAAAAGCCAATACATATTTGTCAAGTGAAAAAAATTTGTCTTCTTATAAATGAGGCAAATTTCCATGCACATTGGAGCATAAAGTTATTTTATTTACTCAGGTATGATTTTTGTTTATGTATAAAATTGGAGGAATATTTAATGTTCAAAAATTATGTTCTCCTGCACAACCTCAGCTGGTTCTCTGAAATTAACATCACATTTGCTGAATTCATCTGACCCTGTACATGTCACACAAGTGTATGGTTGTATTACTTGGAAAGTCAATTATTTATGGATAGTCATTCAGTACTTAACCCAAAAGAGTACATATTCTTTTCAAATGGTTTCTCTTATGTTCACTAAAATTAATTGGTTTTTCTTTGATTCCAAAGCAGTTTCCTTAGATTTATAAGATATGATTAATGGAAACATTAACTTTATCAGTGACAACATATTGATTTCTTTTTTGTAATTTTGTAATTCCTTTGTAAACTATCACAGGTTCACAGAAAAAAATAACTGTAGGAGGTACCCCTAAAAATAAAATAACTTTTCCACATGAAAATGCCTGAAAAGAATGTAGCTAGAGTGTTAATCAATAGTAAATATATACGGTTGAAAGCACATTGGAATTGGGTACCCTGAACTGTAGCCAATCGTGGATGTTATCAATTTTGTCCTTAAAAGCATTTCAGGCAAGTTTGCCAGCTGTCACTACCAGACTATAACTTTCCGTCTTGTCTTTTGAGTCATTTAAAAATCCCATTGGATTTCATTTTATTAACAGGTTAACAGATCTATTACATTCCACTAGAGTACTATTGACTAACTTTGAAAAATTATACACTTTGCCTCATGTCACTTGTGTAGTTTTTTTCCCAGATATCAAAGAGAGAAATGCTATCAGTCTTGAAGCATGTTTAGTATAATTTGATTGCCAGTGCAACCTCAGAAAACTGTGAACTATAGATACATATTACATCTACATACACAGATGCACATATACATGTTAGCATATGTTCATTCAACAATATTCATAAAGGGATATAAAAGCAAAAACATCTATCTTATGATCAAAGATCTAAGTTAAAAGAATACTAATATAATAGACTATTTATGAAATAATTTAATTGGGAATCAGTAACCAAAATAGGATTCATAGTTAAAATTGCAAGAAGTCAAATAAACAAAAAAGACTTTAAAGATTATTTGTCCCATGGACAAATCATGATACAAACTTATTTCAAAATCATGCAACTCAATAGCCTTAGAAAGAGAATGATAAAATATTAGTGTATCTAAATTATTGACTCTTTATGTTCTGCAGATGGTGTCAAGAAAGTCAAAGAGAAACAGACCTAGAGACAAGGTCACGGTACAAGACTCTAAATATTCCTAACATTCTTTTTTCTTTTTCTCAAAGAATGTTTGTACAACATAAGATTTACAGGCTTAAAAAATGTGATTTTGATAAATGATTTAAAAAAGTAAGTGTTCTACTTGAAAACTCAGCGTTACCAAAAGGAGTAGTATCCCCATATCAAGCAAAATACTGACACAAACCCTTTCATTTTGGAAAGCAAGGTCTTTTCTCAATTTTCCCTGAAGGGGGCAATTCACTCTTAATTAACATAAAGTTCATAATGGACAAATGAGTTATGATTTAGACTTGAAGCTCTAATGAGGTTTTCATGAAATAGTGCAGTAATCACAGAAATATTTTCTGTCCTTTGTCTAGAATTAAATAAGACGTTCAATAAAAAGTTGCTAAGGTTTTTCTTCTTCACAAAAGGTAACATACAAAGAATAAAGATACTTTCTAAATACTACCAGCTTTTTAAGTGCAGTTTTCAAAAACTACGTAATTAAAACCAACCAAAAGGTATATTCGTTTAATTTGAAAAATCTAGAGAGCTTTTGCAAATGAGAAGTTTGGCATTTTTATTTTGAAAAACACTTGAAGTCTTAGCTTTCTTCAAAACAGTATTTCATAGCAAACTATCAATTTGTTGATTGCATATCAATTTGTTATTAGATATTTTAACATATACATTATCTTAATATCTAAATATTAGTGTATCACAGTAGAATTAATTTAGTAGTGTCACAGAATAAAATATAATACACATTTTACATGAACAAGAGAATATTTTTCTAAAATATTGTTTTAAAGTATTTATAACCTATGCTAAAAGCAAATGTAATACATTTTAAAAATACATTATCACAACTATTTCCCCCTACAGTATTTAAAGAAGGACTAATTTACATTCAAGGAAAATATAAAACTTGGAAAACACTTTTGAAATATCAAAAAAATTATATATTAAACATGATTATATTACCTGAGCATTATAAAGGTGGAACTTTTAGATCATATACAATTATATTAAATTTTCAGGATAAATGCTATTACTTCAATTTTTAGATTCTTAAAATTATAACTGACTGAAACATTGAATAAAGTTTATGCTACTCAAGCACCAGTCTGCAGAATGCACATTCAACCAAGGTAGGAAAAAAATACATATAAAGCTCCATAATTTTATTCATGCAAAAATTTAAGTAAAAGTAATTTGTAGGCAAGAAATAAAATACGTTGGATAAAAACAAAGCAGCTCCATTTTTGCCAATGCAAAAACTGCTCACCCTGATTTGTGACTACATGCCCATAATGTCCAATGTACAGATATAATTAAACATCTGAAATACCATTTTATCAGCATGACAGCAAACACTCAATTATTTGAAAATTTCTTAATGATTAATTTAATTATTCATAAATTATTTGCAGCTTTGAGCAGCTCTAAGATATAGGGATGGCAGCAGCTGAAAATGGCCAACTTTTCTTGACAGTCAATTCAGTGAGAAAAAAACTAGGAGCTTTGTCTTAATCAACACTTTCCTACTAGTCTGTCTCTCTTAATACCTCTACAACAAGCAACTATAATTCCTGTTTTTCAATTCACTAAATATGGCTGATCTATAAAGCATTATGACAAATATCCTACTTCCAAACAATTCTACTGCTACTCTATACTTTTTCTGCAACCTGGAAAGCAGACACAAAAGTTGACTTGTTTGGTGGGTATTCCATCAAAACTTTTTAGAGTTGAAAGGAATTTCAGAGACTTCCATGTTATGACCAGCTTTTGAAAATGGTTGAGAAAAGAATGTATTTTCTGAAGCTAGAAGATATCCAGAATGTAAAAAGTTTTTTTTAATCAAATAACCCAAGTATTAGACGAAATATTCATATTAAAAATGAAATTCAGAGGAGTCAGAAAAGGAAAGCTAAATCTGTTTTTCTTTTTCTTGAAACCCGCTTTTCATGAGGTACCTACCCTTATCTATTCTGCAGAGTAAGGGGAATTAATCAGCCACCAAGGATGACTGTAAGAATCAGTAGTTGTGACTATCTTGACAAGTTTCAGTAAGAAGGTATATTCTACAGTATAAAATATTATTTTGCTAAAGTGCCTCAGATACTCTATGTAATGGCTACTTATTCCCTGTGGTCATTCTTTGCTTCTAAAACTAGTTTCTCTATGGAAACTCTTTTCATGAATAACACCTAAACCATGGTCTTTTTAAAGCTATAGAGCCTAGCAATTTTTCTTCTAATGTTAAATAATACCTTGCTGCTGAATCCTGGCATCCTAAATACACAAACAGAAAAGCGTGGCAGAATTCAGTAAGGGAAGGAGATACACACCTCACAGCATGAGATACAAACTCAAATCAGGGTTCCTTGAACTTAGTCTGATGGTCAAACATCATCAGAATTGGTGCTTGGTGGGTATACCATCGAATATTTTTAGTTAGAGTTAAAGTTAAATTTTAGAGAGCCTTCTGTGTTGTGCACATATATTTATAACTTCCAAGTTCAAATTAAGTCGTTTAATTCCAAGGTATCTTTATTTTTCCTTCTAAGGAAGATGAGATTGAAAAAGCACTTTTGCAACTTGGACTAGTACAGAACTCTGAAGGCAAAGTTGTGCTTCTCATTTTTCAGTGGTAATTCTCTGAAAATGTTCTTTAGTTTACAAATGTATAGATAATGGGTTATCCTTTTTTGGAAAGTGTCTATTTCATTCTTTCATTAGTCTCACAAAAAGTATTTTTCAGATTTCAGATACATAACCTTGCAAAAGGAGAAATACTCTAATTTCTTCACATTCTCCATTCTCAACCAACATGTGAATTTGTTACTAAAAACAATCATCTCCCCTGGGCCTCCCCTGGTGGTGCAGCAGTTGAGCGCTGGGTTGTGAGGCTGCCTGTAGCCTCTGCAGTGCCAGCTCGATCCCCAGCCACCAGCAAGGGTCCCACAAAAAAAAAAAAAAATCATCTCCCTTAATACCTACAATTTCCTTTATCTCAATTCCTCTGTGTCATTAGTCTTTGTTTTTATAGTTGTTGATATTCTGAAGCTTTAAGTGGCTTATTTCCAGTTTCTTTTCTCTATCCCCAGCCACATCAGTTTTCTTTTAGAGAACTCAGATTTTGAATTTAGACTCACTTTCAGTTATGAATCACTTTAGGACTGGGCCACTGCAGGGATAAAACATACTCTTAGAAATATACCCATTATTTGGATGTATCCATAACTGCCACTGTTTGGAGCCAACAACCTCTCAGTTGGATTCCTGTCATGGCCTCCTAATTGGTCTTCTAATTCTGTTCCCCTACAATGTGGAGATACTGTTGCCAGAGCAATCTTTCTAAAACATAAGAAAAATGTCAATTACTCAAAATCCTCCAATGAGTCCCTATTTCACTCAGCACAAATTCAAATTCCTTTTAATCAAGGGTTTGTCATCTGGGGGCCTCTGTAACCCTTAATATCTTAATATTCTCCACCTTCACTCCCTTGACAACTATTGTTCTCCTGGTTGTTTATCAAATGTACTTCCTTTGAGTTTTCTCCCTTCTGGCGAAGTCTTCCCCAGAAATGTCCATTCTTTCATTTCTTCTAGGTCTCTGATCAGTCATCATTTCACTAATGAAGCATTCCCTTATTGGCCTATAGTCAACACACCATCCTCTTTCACTCTCCATTCTTACCTGGCCTTTTGCCCTCAGAGCACGTACATGTGCCAGACCTATTACATATCTATTAGTGTATTTATTTCTTGTTCCATCTCCATTTATTAGAAGTCGAGCTTTTTAAATAATGACTTTTCTTCTTCTATATATCAAAACTGTATAAAATCACCTGATTCATAGAAAATAGCACTTAAATATTTGAGAGGATAAATCAACAGGTATATTCCATTTGATGATTTGTGCCATCCAGCCATCAACAAATTTACATGCATTACCTCTTATTAATTACATTTAATCTCTTATTAATTACATTTTCATGTGTCTCTTGTTTTAACACTTCAAAAATATTTCATAATTCTAATATTCAATAATAACAGTTATTTCTAAAGACTTTTAAAACTTCCAAATGAACTTCAGTTCTTTAAAAGTAACTAAAAGTCTTAAACCAGAAGATTAAGGATAGTAGGTTAGATTCTTAAATACATCATGTTATCCTAAACATAAATATGAAATGCAAACAATTCAGGTCTTCCCAATGAGAATGAAACTTAGTCCAAAACTTAATATAAAATACAGAACTTTGGGCCTTCCTGGTGGTGCAGCGGGTTGAGCGCAGGGCTGTGAAGCTGTCACAGCCTCTGCAGCGCCAGTTTAATCCCCGGCTGGCCAGGGAGATACCCACATGGCGGGGCAGACTTCTCCTGACTTGCCCGCTGCTCCCCTCAGCAGTGTCTTGGTCTGTCTGCCTGTTCTGCTCCCCACTCTGTCTCTGGTGAATTCTCTCACCTCCCCCACCAGGCATCTGGCCTGTACCCCAGTTCTTGTATAAATAAATAAATCTTTTAAAAATATATAGAACTTAATAAAACTTAATATAAAATTAGGACTAGCTGAGACCTGAGTTGATTTACTTTTTTTTTTTTGTTATTGTTATCTCTCTGGGTTTGCAAGCCCTTACTAAGGAAATCATACTTATCATTCCAGGCAAACCAAGGTTACCTTCTGAAGCCATTCGAGAACACTGGATGAAAAATTTTTGACAATACACATCGGTTTTGGCCAGAGATTTATGACCAGGAAGATGCACTTTGAGTTTGCATATATCCAATAACAGATGAACATCCTGAGTCCTTTAAATCATATGACAATAGCAATTCAGAGACCAGGTTTTGTTTGCTTTGTCCATTTCAGTCCTCTGGCTCAATCTAAACCTTGATGAATATCCTTTTTGGCTGATTGCCTGATTTTGGTAGTTGTATATTTGTGATCCCCACATTACATAATTCACAGTCTTAGTGTATTCAATCCATTTATTAACCAACTGACCCTGTTCATCAGCCAGAACTTTAAGGTCATTTCAAAGACATACAGATGGTCAATAGGCACATGAAAAAAAGCTCTTCATCACGTGTTAAGAAAATGTAGGTCAAACCCACAGGGAGATGACACTGCACTCCTTTGAGAACAGGCCATATCAAATAAAAAAATCAAATAAATGTTGATGAAGGTGTAAAGAAAAAGAAACACTTATATACTGTTGCTAGGAATTTAGAATAGGCCAGCTGCTATGGAAAATAGTATAGGGGTTTTTCAAAATATTATAAGAAAATCTACCACATGACCCTTTGGATAAATACCATTAGTTGGTATTTATTCAAAGAATTCAAAAACACTAATCCAAAGGGATATATACACTACTGTGTTCATTGCAGCACTATTTTAAATAGCCAAGATATGGAAACAACCTAAGTGCCCAATGACAGATGAGTGGATTAAGAAAATGTGTTTACATACACAGTGGATTACCAAATTATGAAAAGAAATGAAATCTTTCCATTTGCAACAATATGGATGGAACTAGAGGGGATTATACTAAGTGAAACTTGTCAGCAGATGAAAGACAAACACTAATTTTACACATGTGGAATAAAAAAATAAATAAATAAAAACAAATCCTATAAAAGTGACTGAAGAATTGAGGCTTAGAGGGAAACAATGGGGAGTAGAGGACAAAGTGGGAGAAGGGCCCCAATATTCTATGGTGGAGGATGATGTGTGCTTTAGTGGTGAATGTGGTATGGTCACATAATTATGAAGAGGGGTGAAAATATTCCCCCAAATTGTATGTAGTTTTGCAAACCAATGTTACCTCAATTAAAAAGCTATAAAATAAAGTCAGAATTCATTTTCCTTATAGAGCACACCTTCCCTCATACCACTCCTTTTCTAATCTTATTTTACTTAATTGAAGCGCTGTGGTTTAAGAAGTTCACAAATTCAAGTAATAAAAACTTTAGCTTAATTAGTGGCTCCTGATTCTCCTCTTTTACCTTCACCATTCATTCCAACTTTCTAGCTTCTCAGGGATATAATGTAAATTTCTCACTACCATAACTATACAAAAGCCACTAAGGATAAAGATTGCTCCCCCTGTTATTCTGACCAACATGGAAAACAATATCTATTTTGCTCTTGGTTCCATGAAGGAGATGTGATTTTAGCTTTACTAATAAGAATTAACATCTATTTAGTAACTGTTATGTATTAGTCACTTTACACATGATATTCCATTAATGTTCATAGTGAAACAGGCATTCCCTTATTTTACAGATGAGACAACTAAGGATTCGAGAGTGAAAGTAAATTACTCAAGCTCCCACTGACAGAGCCAGAACATAAACTTGGTTATGTATGACTCTTATCTACCACTACAGGATGAGGTCACACACATAAAATCCTAGAATTGGTCATGAGATCAGGTTTACAAAGCACATTTTTTTTTATAATAACCAAAACCGCAAACTAAGTTACATCAAACAATTTGCAATATATGCTGTCCTGCCTGATTCCTTTTCAATAGTTAGTTCCATCTGTGTGGATAATGACAAATAGAGAATTGTCACAACTACTCAAACTTCCAGTCTCAGAAAGATTTTGGCTGGCTCAGAAATTGAAAGAATGTCAACTTCAGTACTTTTACTGAATGCAGACCCTAAATCTTCCCCTCTGCATCTGCTCTTGCTCAGCACTGGCACAGGGAGCTAGACTCACAGTCCACATGACCTTGAAGAAAAGGTCAACAAGGGTCATCTTATCCAAAAGGCTCACAGCAAGGTACCAGCTTTTTCTAATGACCAAAAATCATCAGAAGCAAGGTCTGGATATCTGTGTTAGAAAACAAGATTCAGGGCCTCCCCAGTGGCACAGCGGTTGAGCGCTGGGTTGCGAAGCTGCCCGCAGCCTCTGCAGCGCCGGTTCGATCCCCGGCTGCTCCCCGGCCACCGGCGGAGGGTCCCACATGGCGCGCAGACCTCTCCTGCCGCCCGCTGCTCCCCTCAGCAGTGTACTTCGGTCCTTCTGCCTGCTCTGCTCCCCGCTCTGGCTCTGGTGAATTCTCTCACCCTCCCGCGCTTCTGACTGTACCCAGTGTATGTATAAACAAAACAAACAAACAAATAAATAAATAAAACATGTCTCTATTAAAAAAAAAAAAAAAGAAAGAAAACAAGATTCACAAAATTAGGAATAGTCATCTAAGAAAGTCTCTATAGTGGAAATAGAGGAAAGACAGGAAATAATATATAGGAAAATGACCTTAAGCCAATCATCCTTAACCCAAGCAAGAAAGCAGAGTATATTTGGGTAATGTGCCAGCAGGTGGCATAAAGCCACTCACCAGAATGAAGATATAGGGGATGTATTAAGGTTTTACAAAAGACTGATAAGAGGGTAATACAATTCCAGATTGTGGGGGATCTGAGTGCCTAGGGAATTCTAAATAGGAAGATTGAGGCAAAGCAAAACCCTTGTCTCCTAGTTTCTATTTCAAAGACTGTGTATTTTTTTAAATGAAGTATATACAAATTTCACCTATAAAGTACCAAATAATAAATATTTTAGGGTTTGAGGTCTTTACACTATACCCTTTGTGGCAACCACTCAACTCTGCCATTGTACTGTGAAAGCAGCTACAGATGATACATAAACAGATGGCCATGACTGCTCCAATACAAATTTATGAATATTAGAATATGAATTTCATATAATTTTCATGTGTCATGGAAAATTATTCTTCTTGTGAGTATTTTCCATTGAATCGTTTTTAAAACTAAAAATATCCTCAGATTACATAAAGTACCAAAACAGGCAATAACCCAGATTTGACCTGCAGCCCATAGATTACCAACCTCTGCTTTAGCCATAGTGCCTTATAGTTTCCTGTGCAAATGTCATCTCTAACTCCACCATCATTTGTATAACAGGGGCCAGCAACAATTCCTTGACTGAACTAATGAGCAAGCTCTTTAAACGGAAATTTCCATCCAATGTACATATATTTCTCTTTTACATTTTTATAAATGGGAGGAACAGTGTAAGAAAATGTCCATATAATTTTATTATTTGTTTCAAAATGCCATACAGCAGCATATGGAATTGTACTCTAAGCAAACACATATGTACATAATCAGCCATTTTCCAGGTTATCAGCTTTTCTAATTTTCAAGGTTTTCTAATGTTTGTTAGGTTACCTCTCACCTTTTCCCTCCCCCCCAGAATAATATTTAATGCTACTTTATTATTAATCTATATTATCACAGGCACAGCCATATTTCCAAGCAAATAAAGGGACATTTTCTTTTGGCACATGCCCATCTGTTTCTTTTGGCACATTTTCTTTTGGCACATGCCCATCTAAGATGAAATCACCTTAGTCTGAGATCAGTTGATGAGCTGATCAAGACCAGAGGTGAAGCCAATGGAGGGAAAAAAAGACAATTCCTCACAACTGAAATTTTGAAGTTTTCTATGTGTTTCTCCATAAATAAGAAAGCTTTTTTGCACTTTAAAAAATTTCTTCCTGGGTTTCGCAATAACACATACTTCTTGGTAGGTATAATTTCAAGAACTTTTCTTTCCATCCTCATACACTTTTGTATACTTATAATGCTTTAAAGGCGCTTTGGGAGTCTGATTCATGTAGTTATTCTTTGCTACTGTCACACCTCTCACTGTAATAAAGTATGAAAAGGTTAAAGCACACATATCATCAGCCCTATCTAGAAATATCTTTTTTTTTCCTAAAGAGGAAGAAAATTAAAATCTACACTTGGAAAGTGAGAAGTAGGAGAGGGAAAAAAAGTAAATTACTGCAAAATAAATGCAAAATGAAAGGAAATAAGATTGAAACAAGAAGTGCCCTAACATAAGAGAATTCCCTTGTTTAAAAATTTTGTATGGTTCATGCTTAATTATGCATACTAATGAAATACAGAAGACATAAAAAAGTGGAGAAAGCAAGACTATAATTCTATTGAAGCTCAAACAGGAGTTCTCGAAGTTTGAGGGTTTATGTCTTCTTTAATTTAATGATCTCAACATGACAAAATGCATGCCTACATATTCACTGTATTTGTAAACAATTTGCAGAATCTTTTACAAAACTATTTATAAAATAGCTACCACTCAAGTGCATTCTAAGCTCACCAGTAGCTAAAACAAAACAGGAAATTAAGCGAGCAGATCTATCATTACACAGATTAAATGTAATGAAAATAATAATAATGTAGAACACACTTATTGGACACTCACATATATCACAGACAGTGCTATGTGATTTAAGTGCAGCCTTCGTTTAATCCACTCAAAATACCACAATAAGGAAGCAATATCTTGGTTTCTATTTTACAGATGGTAGTATGTTTTAGTTGCAATGAATCTGAGGGATTTTGAAGTCCTACTCTGTACTTTCATGAAGAGGGAGTAACTAGATCCCCAGAAGCCTGTCACCTGCCAAGAGTCACATCTCAAAAACAAAGCTGTTATTAGCAGAGCCCATGTCTTTAGAATCCACTCTTTCCTGGCACAATCTTGGTTCCCAGAGTTTTGCAGTGGGTGGCCTTTGTCCAGATCACCAGCCCAGGTCTGCATTGTAGCATTTGTGTTAGAGACCAGAGCCTAGTAAATTCTAAATGTTCTCACTTCCTTCATTAGGTATTTATTGTTCATTAACTATATGCCAAGTATGATTTTAAAAATGGTGGAGACAGCAGTGAACAAAATCCCTGCATATTTCACATAATGTTTCCCTGATTAACATTTTCTGGGTAAATCACCTCTAAGCTTTTCAAATGTAAGTTTCATTGAAAATATCTTTTAATAAAATATTTTGAGAGTTATAATTTTTAGGAAATAAAAGTATGTAGAAAAAAAATGTCTTTCCAAACAAAATTTTAAAATATTGTACATGGAGAGTCAAGTTATATTGTAAAATCAATTATGAAACATTAAAACCACATGTTGGGGCCTCCCTGGTGGCACAAGGGTTTAAGATGCAGCACTATGAAGCTGTCCGCAGCTACTGCAGCATGAGTTCGGTCCCCAGCCAGGGAGGTGACCCACGTGGCGCAGCACATCTCTCCTGCCTCACCTGCTGCTCCCCTCAACAGTGTATTTCAGTAGCTCCCCACTCTGTCTCTGGCAAATACTCTCCTCCCCCCACAACTCTGGCCTGTACCCCAGTTCGTGAATGCATAAATAAATCTTTAAAAATAAATAAATAAAACCACATGCTGATATTTTAAAATCATGATGTGCCTACAGGATAAGTTTCTAGGTACTTCAGGCTCTAAGAAGTTAGTACTCCTGGGGTCTCCCTAGTGGCGCAGCAGTTGAGCGCTGGGCTGCAAAGCTGCCCGCAGCCTCTGCAGCACCGGTTCTATCCCTGGCCCCACATGGCACACAGACCTCTCCTGCTGCCCACTGCTCCCCTCAGCAGTGTACTTCATCAGTCTCCCTGTTTTGTTCCCTGCTCTGGCTGTGGTGAATTCTCTTACCCTCCCGTGCTTCTGACTGTACCCAGTGCTTGTATAAATAAATAAATAAAATCTTCCCCCCAAAAAAATAAATAAACTTAAAAAAAAAAGTACTCCTTTACATTAGGTTACTACTAACAACTATATAGATTATCTCTTTCAATCACAGAAACAGATTTTTTTCCCTGCATTTTATATTCTAACATGATAGCAAAATGCATGATTTTTTTTTTTAAAATTATGCTTTAATTACCTGTTTGGAAATTGGTCATGAGCCCTGGGTTCACATATAATGTACTGCATTTTCCTCCACTTACAATGGAAAATAGGTTTCCAGTGAACATTTCCACATAGAACATGTGATTTTCTGGAATGGATTATTAACATTAAGAGGAAGATGCCCGGTAGGTAGAAATCCTTCTTCTGGTGGAACTTACATTCTAGGGGGATCAGAGAGCCTGTAAACATGATAAATGAATGTATTACATAGTATGTTAGATTGTGATAAGTATGAAAAAGAATAATTAAGCCAGAAGTGGGTGGAAAGTATGTCTGTATGTGGGTGGCAGAGGCCAATGTAATTTTGGATAGGGTTCTTGGGAAAGTCCTCACAGAGAAAGTGATAACAGTTAAAACCTGAGAGAGGCTAGGAAGCAAACTCTGAGTATTTGTTCGTGAAGAACATTCCAGGCATAGAAACAAGAATATAAGCACAGGAGAGAAGGGAAGGTAAAGATTTTGGGAAGGGCAGCGTGGGAGGAAGGAGAAGGACATACAGAAATAATGATGGCAGTAACAATGGAAAACAACAATTCTTTTTCTAGTATTGACCACTGTCAGTCCCTCAAGGTATTTTCATTTTCTTTCTACTCTATCTAAGATAGCAGCCTTGCACATAAATCTTCCTCCATCTGCTTTCTTGAGAACTCTGAGATAATAGGAAAACAGTTAATTATGGGAAAGGCCTGTTTTATGGTCACAGATACTACAGCAACCAACCAAATCCCACAGCAAAAGCTCCATTTGTGTCTTTTTATTCCTCATTTCCTAAGCTCATATCTAGTACAAATGGCACACGAAATGCATCCTCCTCTGAGGAGGCCCAACATACCATGATGCACTGAAACACACTGGCAGGCAGAATTCTGGACCTTTCTTTCCAAAAATCGAAAATAAAATCCCTCTCAAAAGACAAAAATCCCATCCAAAGGGCAGAGGGGTTGGTGGATGTTGATGAGTCCTCTCAACACAGTGACTCTATTCTAACTCTGAGTCTCTTGTAAGGGTAAATTGTTTAATGATTATAAATAAATGTTCTTTTCTTCACAGGGAAATAATGTAGAACATAAATCATACATGGATTGCTCTCAAGTTAAAATGTTGCTCAAAACTATATATCTCCTAACCAGGTAGTTTGTGTGTGCCTGTGTGTGTGTGTGTGTTTTTAATGTCAGAGGGATACTGTCATGAAATTTAATTTGATCCTGATATGTTTAACAAAGACCAAGACATGAGGGAAGCAGAGGTCAGATTCAGACACACGGGCTGGGAAAAAGAATGATGATACTGATTCCGATGACAGCTCTGTGCTGGCACAGAAGCAGATGAGGAGAAAGACACAAACTTTGAAGGTGAAAAGGAGGCTAAATCAAAGAGGGTGGGCTAAAAAAGGGAAATATCTCAAAATAGCACTTCCCAGAAAAGTGGTAGGTTGAATCAACTTTTGTGATGATACCAGGATGTTTCTACTTAAGAGCAGCTTGGGGTTAAAGATAGGAGATCATGATTCATAGAGTTTGAATAAGGAGGGACAGAAAAAGCAGAAAGCTAATTGGGAACTTACCTTAGAAAAAATAAATAATGAATGACCAATGATTATTACAAAAATAAGAGGAAACAGAAGTGGTAATAGTGTTACTGAGAAAATTAATTCTATTGTAACTTCACATTGTTTTTTATATGTGTGTGTATATATATAACAATTTTCTATATATAATAATTTTAAACTCAGAACCAAGATATTTAAAAACTAAAAGTTATAAAATATAACTGTTTTATAACCCTAGGTTTTTTTTCCTAAGAGGGAACGTGAAAAAAACTTCAATATATGACATAATGTAATGTTAGCTTTTAAAACAAAACTTTTCAACAGTAGCATGCTTCCAATGGTCTTTTGCTGGGGAAGTCAATTCCAATTTAGAAGCAAGAGCACAAATTACCTCTCATTGCTTGGCTTTGAACTAAAGTCTGGGTACATCTAAATAGGTTATAACACTAAGGAAGTCATGGATGAGTAAGAAATGCACCTTATAGTTAGAAACACTTTTCAATGATGACTGGGAATAAGGAGAAAAAAACTCCATAGATCAGATTGCTCTATATCCGGAGTTATTCTTAAAAATAACCTTGGAAAACTATTCAAATATTTTAGAACTCCACAGATCTAGGAATTGTGGTAAAGTCTATACTCAGAGTCCTTAATCATGAATTCACATCATACAGATACAGAGACAATTATACTTCCATAGAGAAGGAAATTCTTCTCTGATTGACAAAAAATTGAGTAAGATAATTTTACTGAGAAAAAGATATGCCAAAGAGTAGAGTACACCAGTCAAAAGGTGTAACTACTCTGATGAAGAGTTCTAAGAAGCAGAGAAGGAATGAAAGGCAAATAACTTAAAAAGTTGAAGGTGCTTATAAGTTTATACAAGCAGATGACACTTATGGCTTTATTTTAGCAAATAATAGTATAAGGTTTGTTGGAAGAAACAGACAATTTAGATACAATGAAAAATAGGGTTTGTACAGTCATTATCTGGCTATAACTTGTCCCAGCATCTCCTTTCCCATACTTTGAAGGCTTTAGCCACTTAGCTCCATGGCTGACCTCCTACATCTTAGCTCTGCCAGTAGCCTTGTGTTCAAGAGTCTGGACTAAGAGGCAATATTTTGAATACAATCATATAAAAGAGGTGACATTTTATTAAAATATATAAAGAATTATCAGGAAGAAAAGACATTTTAATGTTACATAGGTCAAAGTGTAAACTAGATACAGATTCAAGAACTCTTACTACTTCAGAGTTAAGGACATTTAGGCCTCTTATTTTCTTATAAATTTATAAATATAGAAAAGTGAGAAGTGGAAAATCAAATACCTTGTTCACTAAACACTTAATAAATATTTGATAAAGAACAATTTGCCCACATTGCCAGAGTTAACCATAGAAGACAGGTCTATTCAATCACATACCACACCTATGCCCCTCCTACCAAATCCAAAATATCATGGGTATAATTTCATCCACATGTGCACCATTAATTAAACAGGTGAATAAGGCTAAAGTAATCCCTTTGCCTCAGGAGTGTGTGTTATATATCCCTTAAAAATTTAAGTAATATATTCTCCATTTTAAAGAGTCTCACCTTGCTATTTTTACAAGAAATCAAATAAAAATGAAAATATATTTGGAAACATGTGAAAATGAAGCTATCAGAACCTATTGGACACAGGAAAGACAGTGCTAAGAGGGAAGTTTATAACAGTAAAAGCCCACATAAAGAAAATAAGGAGCTCAAATAAATAATACAACTTCACATCATCCTAAGGAACTATAGAAGCAAGAACAAATGAAACCAAAAACCACCAGAAGGCAGGACATAATAAAAATCAGAGCAGAAATAAATGAAATTGAAATTGAAAAGACAGTCCAAAATACCAATGAAACTACAAACCTGTTTTTTGAAAAGATAAAACAGACAAACCTCTAGCTAGGTTCACTAAGAAAATTCAGAAATAGAAACAGAAATGAAAAATGGTTACCGTGGACATCTCAGAAATACAGAGGATCACAAGAGACTACTATGAATAACTTTATGCAATAAATTGGATAATCTAGAGAAGTGGACAAAGTCTTTGAAATATGTAATATTCCAAGTTTAAATATAAAGAAATAGAAACTTTGAACCGATCAATTACAAGTAAAGAAATTGAAAGAGTAATCAAAAGTTCCCCCACACCAAAAGTCCAGGGCAAGACGGTTTCACTAGTGAGTTCTATCAAACCTTAAAAGAGGAACTAATATTTATTTTTCTCATTTTATGGGACCCAGATCACTCTGATATCAAAAGCAGACAAGAACATCACGAAAAACTATAGACCAACACCCCAGATGAACACAGATGCAAAAATCCTCAACAAAATATTACAAATTGAATTCAACAGTTCATTAAAAGGATGATATACCATGACCAAGTAGAATTTATTCTAAGGTTGCAGGAATAGATCAACATGTGCAAATGTATCAATGCAACTAACCACATGAACAAAAGAAATGACAGAGGTCATATGATTATATCAATAGATGCAGAGAAAGCATTTGACAAGATTCCACAAACTTTATGATAAAAACTGAGAAAATGGGAATAAAAGGAATATTTCTCAACTTAATAAAGGCCATATATGAGATATCACAGCTGACAACATACCCAGTGGTGAAAAACTGGAAGATTTCCTTTGATGAGGTATAAGAGAAGGATGTCCACTCTCACCACTACTATTCAAAATAGTATTAGAAGTTCTAGCTATAATCATTAGATGAAAGATATAAAAGAAATATAAATTGGAAAATAAGTAAAACTATCATTTACAGATGAAAAATTATCTTTATTTACATAATATACATGGAAAAACCCAAAGACTCAAAAATCTGTTAGAAAGGATAAATCAGTACAACAAGCATCCAGCTACAAAATCAACTTACCAAAAATCTGTTGCATTCCTATCTGAAAACAGTGAAGTAGAGAGGAAAAAAAAAATCAAGAAAACAATCACATTTACAGTCACATTACAAGAAATTAAATACCTGTGAATAAACCAAAACAAACCTTAGAAATCTGACTGTTAAATTGAAGCTACCAGAGGGGAAGCTACCAGAGGGGAAGGGTAGGCAGAATGGAGGGGATCCAGTCAACTATGGGAAAGGATTACCAATTTGTGGTGGATGTGGGCTTGTAACATATCTGAAGATGTATAACCCTATACCCCTAAAGCATATGCAGTGTTGTTAACCATTGTTTACTCTATAAAAATATCAATTTCTTTTTTAAAAAAAGAAAGATTAAATTGTTAGAAATTATGTTTTGAATATATTAGTCCATGCTAAACCCTAAGGAGCCCAATACTTGTGTTATTTGTTTGAATTAACCCTATTACCCTGAATATGGGTAATTTTTTAATTAAAGGCTACTTAAAACACAAGTAACACTGTAAACTAATGTTACCTCAATAAAGAAAAAACAGAAATATAAAAGACAAAATTTAATTTTTGAAAAAGCATTCTACTTTTCTCTTTGACAAAAATCTCATTGTCTCCTTTTCATTGTGTATTGATTTGATCCATTATCCTTAAGTTTTATGGATTTTTTGCTTCCCCTTATATAAAAATTCTGTTAACTTTAACTCCTTTGTATTATATTTTCACTAGACATGGAGAACATGCAATGATCTATGCTGTTTAATCTAAACTAACCATGAGTTTATGTTGACCTTTCTCTTTATATAATAGCAGAAAAACAACTGCCATATATAACATAAAATTGAAACTTGTAGCAAGCTAAGTCACTTTAAAGGAACTTAGGTCATATTTGGGTGTATCTAATGTGCTGGCTCATTTTCCTCTAATTAGAAACACCCTAGGAAAATCTTTAGGGGGTATTACTATGGACAACAAGAAGTGATTTTGCTTTGGTTATCCAAGCCTTGTCTTTTCAATTAATTATAGGCATGCTGGGGAAAGTATGACTCCTGAAGCAATTAACATACTCTTTGGACAAGAAGAGTAAAGAAATCAGCAAAATTATGGTGACTGTGTGACCTAACACAGACAGAAACCAACTTCTTACTAGACAGCAGTAAGGTGAGAAGAAATAGTTCTGATTTATAGACAGTTACAGATCTAGTTGTTATACCATCAAAAGATGTTTTAAACATTCTACTAGAAAAAATATTTTTAAATAGCAGAAGATGGTTGAGGAAGGGTAGTAGGTGATATGTAATTTGTATATATGCAGAAAGAAAGATAATTCCTGTATTTCATCTCACTTTATGCAGGTGAGATCAAAAGATGAAGTATTCTAGATTCTAGTCCTGAATACCTCACTTCCTAGCTATGCAATTTTGAGCAAGTTACCCATCTTTCTTCAGTTTCCTCAGTTTCATTAGAAAATGCAGGTAACATCAGAACCTTCCTTTAAGAGTTGCTGAGAGAATTAAATGAAGTAACATATGTAAAACATTTATAACAGCATATATAAATGCTATTACATAAATGCTGGAATATATAAATGCTTTAAAAAGTATTGTCTATATTTAGTGTTACTTTTTTCTGGAAAATTTCTTAAATAAATCAATTCCTGTCTTTCCCCATCATCCATCCTCTGTTTAATTCAATTAATTCCCTCTCTGCCCCAACATGCATCTTACTTTTCTGTCAGTAGAAGCATTAGTTTGCTCGGGATGCAATGACAAAGAGCCAGAACCTGAGTAAATTAAAAAAAAAAAAGAAAGAAACACAAAATGTATTGCCTCACATCTAAAGAACAGAATTCTGATATCCAGTTATCAGGAAAGCTGGATCCTTCTGGAGGACCTGAGGGAGAACCTTCCCCTTGCAACTCTCCTAGTTCTGATTTTTGCTGTCACCCTTGGTCTGTTGATGGACCAGTCCAATCTTATCCTCCACCGTTAATGGTATTCGCTCCCTGTTTGTGTCCATGTCTAAAATTCCCTCCTCTTACATGGACTCTAGTCATTGAATTAGGGCCAACTCCAATCTAACATGACTTTATCATCTCTAGACTATATCTCAAAAACCCAATTTCCAAATAAGGTCACATTTACATTTTCAGTGGTTGGGACTTGAACATATCTTTGGAGGGAACACAATTCCCCCAATGGGTTTTTGCCCCAATGGGTTTCATTCCTAGAATTTTCTTTCTATTGTATGCATTCCATATAAGAGAAATATGCATTCCTATCATTCATAGCTCTTCATATTGCCATGCAGTTGAGAACTTAATGTTTCTCATGTCTTTATTCCATTTGCCAAACTAGACTATGACCTATTAAAGAGCAAGTGGATTTTACATCACTTCCTATGGTCCATGGTATCTAACACTCTTCTGAGCAGAGCGGACCCTTTATAAATATTAATGATGGGTTCATTAACTTGTTAATTAAATATACTGAGAGAAAGAGAAAGAGAGAGAGAGAGAGAGTTTGTCTGTATATGAAGTAATTTGGGCAATGAAGGGACAACATATTCAAATTGTGTTTTATGATGCTTATTAGACCACAAATTAGCTTGAGAACACTGAGTTATTTTAATATCTAGCATACAGTTTTTGATTGCTGTTTAAAAGCAATTAAAAATCTACTTGGGAAGACAACGAATATAGAAAATCAGAAGGAAAGAAAGCTTTATGCATTCTGCCATTATGTATTTGTAGGCTACACTTATGGATTCTGATAGTAAAATAATTAGAAATAAAGTAATATGATAAGGAGCCAATTATGTGGACCAAGCTACAAATGCAACATATTGAATAGGAGAGAAAAAAATCAAAGTTACTTTTAAAACTACCTTCAGATATCTTGTAGGTCTGGGACATGATTTATTATATTTCCCCTTATTTCAACTACGTACTGAAAAAAAGATGATAGCAACATTAGGTTACTTGACAATTAAACAATGCCTCATCGTTTAGAGGGGTTGCAGTCATTGTCTTTCTAATCTATTCACAGAATGAGCATCATAAAGTTGATTTACCTGTCAAAATGTCATGGAGAATCACAGAACCCACTTTCACACCAAGTAGTTCCTCTTCTCTGGCTTCAGCAGGACTTGAAATCTTAGACCCCGAAGAAATCTCACAAATGTTCTCTCTTACAGTTGCTTTGACTGAAGAATTTCTACTGTGCATTGCAGTTGAAAGCTGTCTATTAGACATTTTAACTCATTGGCCCTCATTCTGTTGGGCCACACAAGACCAAGTTTAATCCCTCTCCCACATGACAACCCTTCAAATAGCTGAAAGCAGTGATCAGTTGCACTGCATTTTCCTTCTCTCTAGCTTAAGCTGTGTGACATGTTATCACGACTCTCTCTCTTCATCACACTTGCCTGTGTATGCCCCACCTTGTCTATCACCCTGTAGGAGGGTAATGCCCAGAACAAAAGGAAACTTTCAGGTGGACCCTGATGGCCACAGAATAAAGCAGTAACATCCCAGGAGCATCTCATATCTCCTCTCTGCTCCATTCTGAGAGTGTGAGCCCAGGTCACAACTGTAGAGAAATTACATTAATAGCCTCCTTATTGGAACTACTTACCACTACAGTCCTCATACATTTCTACTCCCTTTATAATAAAGGCAATAAAATGATAGTACTTCTATGATTTCAAAGTTTCTGTTGGCCTTTATTTTCAGCATAAACATCAATAAAATTCCTTAAGACATGAGAGTCTGGCAGTAAGTATCAATCTAGCATGAATTTGGCTCACTTCTATTAACTTCCCTTGTATTTGTTTGGGCTGAATTGTGTCCCCGGCCCCAAATTCATATATTCAACTCCTATCTTTCAGTACTTCAGAATGTGATGTCATTTGGAAATAAGGTTGTTGCTCTTATAAGTAGTTAAAATAAAGTCATTGGAGTGGATTCGAATCCAATATAACTATTCCTATAAAAGGGGGAGATTTAGACACAGGCCACACACAGGGAGAAGACCAGATAAATGAAGATGGTCATATACCAGCCAAGGAGAGAGGCCTGGAACAGATCCCTCCCTCACAGCTCCTGGAGGGAATCAAGCCTGCCAACACCTTGATTTCATATTCTAGTCACCAGAGCTGTGAGGCAGGACATTTCTTTTGTGTAAGCCACCCAGTTCATGATCCTTTGATATCGCAGTTCTGACAGAATAACACTTCTTATCTACCAAAAATAGTTCTGACCTCCAATAAATTATGACATGAAGAAACATTCATTTATTAGCTTTAGATTAACAAAAAATCCTAAAGTCGTCATTCAAAACCACCATGTTGATAACACAATTTGGGTATTTAGATTCAATGGACTACCACTCAGCTCTTTGAAAAGATAAAATGGTGACTCTTGAGACAAAATAGATGGATCTTGAGGTGATTATGCTAAGAGAAATAAGTCAGACAATGAAAGACAATTACTGAGTGGTTTTACTTATTGGTGGAATATAAATAACCAGAGAATACAAACTGATGAAACACAACAAAAATAATGTACTCTGAAAAACGTAGTGGTTATCCAAGGTGGGAGGAGAGTGTGGGGGGTGAAATGTGATGATATATTGACTGGGGCTTTGGTGGAGGGTGAGTGAAGCATGTACCCAGATTGAACCGTGAGGTTGGCACTCCCCAAATTATGCAGTTATGTAAGTGAGCCACAGTCAATAAAATTTCACTTGAAGAAACAAAAACTAAATAAAACACACTGTTCTTTTAGTTCATGACTGTGTATAGTGGCAAGCCTGGGCTGAGCTCGTGCTCCCTGACATCAGCTCGTGCCTCATAGGTCAGCTACAGTCCCCTGGGGATGGCTAGCCTCTTGGCCTGAATCACTTGAGAATGATACACACTCTCCACACAGTCTCTCATCCTCCAGCAGGCTTGTCCCGGGAGTTTCAAGAAACAAAAAAGTAAATTACAATGTGAAAGAATATCTCATATCCTCTTAAAATCCACTTGCTATGATCCCATTAGTCAAAACAAGTCACATGAGACCAGGTCAATAGAGGAAGATAAAAAAAGACCACCTTTTTAAAATTTATTGAAATATATTTGACATATAACATTGTGTAATTTTAATGCTAACTTCTTACATTTATATATTGTAATATTAATGAGATGGTAGGGACAATTCCACCTCTTCCATGTAACAACTTTTTTCATCATTAGAATATTCAAGATCCAGCCTCTTAGAAAGTTTGAAGATTATAAAACTATCTTGTTTATATTCACTCCATTGCTCATTAAATTTCTAGATCTATTTACTACTTGTTGCAAATCTGTACCCTTAAACATATGTGCTATCCTCCACATCCCCATCCCCAATAGGCACAATTTACTTTGTTTTCATGAGTCTGCATTCTTCTCATAAGGATATGGTCTATATGAAGTTACACTGCAAGGATGAGGAAATAGGAAATAACGTGCAAAATTGCCACCTTCCTCTTTTGTTCCTTTGCTCCTTCCTTTTCAAAACTCAGATTGTGAGTGACATGAGTCATGACTTATGTTCAACCACAGAAACTAGGAGGCACCATGAAGACAGTCGTTAAATTAAATCACAATCTTTCTTTTCTTTAGAAAATCAAACTGTTCCCTGCCCCCATGCCATCTATTACCTCAGGTAATGTTTAACATGAGGAAACTATTAAATGTTTCAGATGAAAATATGAAACAAAAGTATGCTACAGTAAGTGATTATAATCAATATACAGAAAACCAGAGGCAAAGCCCAGAGAGATCTATCCTTGTGCTGAGCAGTTCTCCAACAGTGGTGACTCTGCCCCCCCCTCAACTCCACCCCCAGAAATTTAGCAACATCTGGATACAATTTGTCTGGAGACAATTTTGGGCAGGGAGCCACCATTGGTGTCTACTGACAGTAGGTAGAGGCTATGGATGCTGCTAAACATGCCACAGCACACAGGATAGCCCCTCACAACAAAGAAATTTCCAGCCCCAAATGTCAATAATTCTATAGTTAAGACTCCAACAAATGCCCAAAAACCTTAGCATGACATTTTCTGCTGTCATTATTGCTACCTGCTTCCAGTCACCCCTTTTACTTGAAACTATCAGGAGAAATAAAGGCATTTCTTCAGCCCTGGTGGGCAGACAATCCCTCCCTTTCTTGATGGTTCCTCCAAGGCTCTATGGATACAATGACGAGAATGCCCCTGTCCAGTCACCTTCCAGAAGCCCAGAGTCCAGGAGGAACACCTTCCTGAGATCCTGCCCAGGTGGCTCCTACTCTGTGAGTCCAGGACCTGTGTGTACCACTGTGTACATCACAAAAGCTCAGTGATGTGAGTGCCTTCCCTGTAGAGACATTGTCTTTTCTTCATCTCTGGATCCTCAGCATCTATAAGTGTTGCTGAATGAAACATTTGATGGGCAGGTCATAGGAGCACTTCATTCTAGTTACCATGTTGTGAAATCAGTGCGGTGCACTGTGTGGAAACCCTCAAGATGCATGAAGGAGCATAAAAATTGGTTGCTGGAATCTACTGCACAGTTCAGATTCTAGCAATACCTTGCATCCATAAAGAAATGACAAAACTGGCACTGTGAATCTTTTCATGTAGAATTAAAATGCAATGAGGTATTTGTATGAATTGCTAAATCCTTTTCTCCATGAAATCCTGCTTTTTTATGTGATTGCCCAGTGTCATGTAAGGTGTTTGCTATTTCAGATGACTAAAATATTTGACTTTTGAAATCCTTTTCTCTTTTCACTAGTTAATGTGCCTAAAATATGTTTTTTTTTTTACTATTTGTTTGAATAAATAGTCTCCTAACATTTTACTCCCACATACTTTAATAGTCATTGAAAAGCTGTCATTTAAAAATACTTCCTCCCGTGTGCAAACATCTGGCTACCACTTAGCATTTAAAATAAGTAGCAATTATCTGCTTGGCATGATATTGGGTGACAGCTTAAAACTCCAGCCTCTATTCCTAAACCTGGTTGCTGTTCTGTTACTGAGCAGAATTCACTGAGGAACTTAAGAGTTAAATTTAGTATAGCATATTCCTGTCTCCCAAAATTTATAGTTAAACGCTTAGCATTGCTTAGCCACATATTAAGTGCAATCAGAAAAACTACAGGTGTCTCTGGTTATTGGGCACAGAAGGCAAGAAAATTTTACAGTTTAGATTCTGAGATTGTAACATCCTAGAATTAAAAACTGCTTTAAAATGTGCCTAAAATGGAGCAAGGGGGAGAGAAGAATCCACTAAAGCATTTCTAAAGACATTTTGAGAAGCTGAAATATGTAGAGTTCACCAATGAGAGTGCGCCCAGGCTTCCCTTCACTTCACCTATCTCTTTGGGATAAATCTCACTGGAATAATGACACTAAGTCAGATTTATTCTGCAAAGCTTCTTAAATGTGATGTGTCCATGTGCCATAGACTGGCCAGTTGCCAACCTACTTCTTTTGGGGGGGGGTGCCCAAAGAGGGTTCCGGTCAAAGGGACTGATTGATATGCTGAGGCAATATATGTCACATGCCATGCTTTGTGCCCTTTCCTCTTCTGGTTTGATGCAGAAAAAAGTCAACTTGAAGGCCATGTTAGGAGGGCAGAGCCAAGTGACAGAAGACTTCCAAATTATTCCTTGAAGGAAAGATGCCAGATGTCCATGAACACTCACTTTAGAATTTTTATGGAATTCTTATAAAAGTAAATTACTGTGCCAGGTTATTAAGAGTAGGGGGTTTAGGGACTCCCTGGTGGTGCAGGAGGTTGAGCACCGCACTGTAAAGCTGTCCGCAGCCTCTGCAGTGTGGGTTTGATTCCCACCGGCCAGGGAGAATCCCACATGGCAAAGCAGACCTCTCCTGTCTCACCCACTACTCCCCTCTGTAGAGTATTTCATCAGTCTGCCTGTTCTGCTCCCCGCTCTGTCTCTGGTGACTCCTCTCACCCTCCTGCGCATCTGGCCTGTACCCCGGGTTCTTGTATAATAAATAAATCTTTGGGAAAAAAAAAGAGTAGGGGGTTTATATATTGTAGCAGCTAACACCATCCTAATATACAATCTATCTTGTAAGACAACATCTAGAAAGATAAGAAGAAAGGAAGATTTACAAAGGAGAGCAATAGACAACAGGGAACTTACTTGTTAATTCTTTCAACAGATGCAAAGTTCCCTTTATGGTTTTGTTTATTAATCTGGAAACTACAGATGAAGTAGTGAACAAAACATACAATATGCTCAACTGCATGGAGCTTCCATTCTAACTGAGGTAAGGGGGACAAAGAAATATAAGTAAAATATCTCAAAGATTAAAAGTGTATGCAACAAAAATATCAGAACAGGGAAAGAGTAAGCCCCATGGGAGAAAGCAGTGGGTAGCAATGTAAGTGACTAATGGAACCATTCCTAGTATAGAATCCAAGTGTCACACAGGTCACTGTCTTATTCAGGAGAAAAAGCATAATGGGGACCATTTTTTTTGGGAGGGCAGGGGGTGTGCTATGGGTGGCCTAGAAGTGTAGGGGGCTACAAGATAAAAAAGACACTCAAGGATCGCTTTGTGTTTAGCTCATCTCAGTTATGGTCTTCTGTAAGACCATATATATGCCTTTTACAATTAGGGGGAAATAGGTGTTCATTTGAAATACAGATTTCCCATCAGGAAAAGTGAAGAGAAACTGAAAGCATTAAAAATCTTCCACCTGAAATGTTTACCTTCTACTTCTACCCATTCACATTAAAGAAATTTAAAAACTATATAGAACTGGAGGTTAGAAAAAAATCAAAGGAAAATATAATTAGAATTCAGAAATACATTAAAATAATAGTACAGAGATGAACACACATTAGTCACAGTTTCTACCTATCATAAGAATGAAGGTCAGAAGCAAAAAGAAGTGGATAATACTTAATATTCATGTGTATCTTCCTTTAAGAAAACTGAATACATAAAAATTCAGCCCAACAAATCAGCTAACTTAGAAGGGATTTTTTATGTTAAAAATAAAAGGATTTATTGCTCTAGAAAGTCACTTTATGATTACTTTAAATACAGCATTTATTTTTAGTGGATGTCTATACCAAAAGTATAAAAACTAGGCACACAGGAACTTTTGTAAACAAAGCATATAACAGGAGCACTCTTCATGAGTCACTCATACACATTGGCCTCATATAAAAACAGTTTACCTAGAAATGTATTTTTTGCAAACTTTGGGGAGGTCATTGATTATCATTATTCACAGGATATGTCAAAGTGAATATTCCCTTTCAAACATATATTGTAATAAATATGGATGGTGGAATACATGCATAACATTTTCCATTATAAGAGTAGTTACTGGAAATTAGCTTCTTGGGAAGAGCCATTATCTGATATCCAAACTAATAGGAACAAAGCAAAGTCAACAAAAGAGAATTGAGTGGTGCCATGATTTTAAATCAGCTTCACACACATGCAGAATAGAGATTCATACCAGCTATGAAGCTGACAGCTATGAACTACAGAAGATGAGACTGCAGTTTATAAGTGATAAAAATGAATTAAAATGAAATCTTCTAAGGCTAGTGATTAAAAATAAAAAGTTAACGTGTTATCCATTTAAAAAAGTTAAAAAAAATAGAGAAAAAGCACAACTCCTAGGGTTTTGCCTGGGGTTGTCATGAGGTATATAGGAGGGAAGGAAGGAAACCAGGTCGAGCCTGGCTCATGACAGAACTCTCAACTAGAGTTCTCTACTTTAGCAGATCATTAAAATCGAAGATAGTTATGTCTGAAAAATTGTTTTCCTGCTATAATTGTCTTATAATTTTTTATTATTTAGGAAGTAGTTATAATTTTATAATGAATGTGATTTTACCATAATTTTACAGAAGAAAAAACTAAATCCCAGAAAGATAAAGTGATTTTCCCCAGGTCTCCCCACTATTAACACTAACTCAAATCTCCAGATCACCAAATCTGTGATATTTTCAGCTAATGATAGTGTTCTCAATAATAATTATGCTAAAATCTGTAACATATGTTGGAGAAAGATTATGGATAACTGTCATAAATATACTGAAGATTACAAAATAGATATAGTGTGCCTTATTATTTTGCCAGCAGATATGAAAACTTAGATCCACACAAACACCTGCACACAGGAGTGTGACAGCTTTACTGTTACTGCCAAAACTTGGAAGGAAGCCAAAATGTCCCTCAGTAGGTAAATGGATAAACTAAGGTAGACCCAGACAATGGCATATTATTCAGTGTTAAAAAGAAATGAGCTGTCAAACCATGAAAAGACATAGAGGAAGGAAAGAAAAAAAAAACAGTATGAAAAGGCTGTACACTGTATGCTACCATCTTTGACATTCCAGAAAAGGCAAAATTATGGAGACATTAAAAAGACCAGTTGGAGGTTGTTGGTAGGAATAAATAGGCAGAGCACAGAGGATTCATAGGACAGTGAAAATATTTGCTATAATATTAAATGATGACAACATGTCACTATACATTTGTCCAAATCTATAGTGTTCAATAAAAGGAATGAATCATAATGTAAACTATGGACTTTGGGTGATTATGATGTCACAAGGCAGGTTTAACAATTTTAACAAAGATACCCTCTGACAAGTGAAGTCATAATGGGGGAGGCCATGCATGTGTGGGGACACAAGGTATACAGGACATTTCATTATGTCCCTCTCAATTTTGCTGTGTGTTTAAAATTGCTCTAATAACAAAGTTTTTGAAATATATATGCACGTGTGTACATATGTATAATGTGTACTTCTTACAAAGTGACAGCATAATTCTAAACATTTTACAATTATTAATTCATTGTACAGTAAAAATAGGCACTATTAGAAGTCTGTTCTACAGGTTGGAAAATAAAACTTATAAATATTAATTTGATTTCCAAAAGTCACAGAGAAGAGTAGAAATTTTAAATCCAATGATTTATACTCTCAGCTCTTAACCATTCCAAAAGAATATATCAGACAAAATAATAACAGATCCCAGGATTGAGTTAAGAGAGGCCACTAATACATAGTAGTACCAGAATAAAACCAGCAAAGCTAAAGGTGAGAGAGATCAGATATTGAGAAACTGTAAGATCTTTAAGAAGGAAGGGTTTATCCATTCACTTACTTTATAATATTTATTGATTTCCTGTTATATGCCAGCACCATTCTAGTCATTGGAGAGTCAAAGATAAGTTTTATCTCTGCTCCCCATAGAACTTATATTTGAGGGGAGATGCACAGTAATCAACAAATGCTTATATGTAGAAGAAAACAAAAAGTAAAAAGTATTCTAGAGAATTCAAGCCTGATGATATGATGGAGAATAACCAAGTGACTATTTTGGACTAATGATTTAGATTAATGACAACCTGAATGGCATTTGTACTGTTAGCTAAAAGACAATAAGTAGCCAGCCATGAAAAGTTCAGCGGAAAGAGTATTCCAGCCAGAATGAACCAAATCAAGTGCAGAGGCAAGAGAAAACAGAGCTGTGAACAACTCACTGGAAAATGACTTGAGATGAGGGTGAAAGGACAGGAAGAGAGGTAGATCCTCTGCTAAAATTTTATTTTTAAGTACATCCAGGAAACATTGGAGGGTTTTATTCAAGAGAGTAACATGAGCCAATCTACATTTTAAGAGCATTAAGCAAAGGTTATTTGTGTGGAGAAAGGTTTGTAGGTAACAAAAGTGAAGGTAGTAAGAACAGTAAGAAGGCTTTTGCAAAAATCCAAGCCAAGGGGCCTCCCTGGTGGCGCAAGGGGTTGAGTACTGTACTATGGGGCAATCCGCAGCCTCTGCAGCATGAGTTCCATCCTGGCTGTCCGGCGGGGGGCGGGGGGGGTGCTGTCCGGCGGGGGGCTGTCTAGCAGACCTCTCCTGTCTCACCCGCTGCTCCCCTCAGCAGTGTATATCAGTCAGTCTGCCTGTTCTGTTCCGCACTCTGTCTCTGGTGGGTCCTCTCACCCTCCCGCACCTCTGGCCTGTACCCCACCCAGCTCTTGTATGCATAAATAAATAAATCTTTAAAAAACAAAAACCCAAGCCAAGCAAAAAGATAATGGTTTGGACAATAGTGGTAGAAAATGGAGGTGCAGAAGAGTGGATTTGGGGGAGATGTTTGGGAAATAGACATAGTCTAGCTTGTAGAATAGGGAGAAAGGAATTTGGATAAGCCCTTGACATTGCAGAGTTCAGATAAAATGAGCTGAGAAAACATCATGCTCTAAGAATGAAAAAAACTGCCAACTCATATCTGAAGCATTTCCAAATTATACAGAAAAAGAAATCACAGGAAAGACATATATGGCTGTAGTTCAAAGACAACATAATAACAGTCTTTATAAAACCATTATATGACTGCTACATTTGTTGTTCAAATGATGACTAGAGCCTGACCAGAGAATAGAGATGAAAAAGTAACTGGCAACACAAAAAGATTCCTCATAAAAGTTGGAAATGCAGAAGTTAAATAAAAGCAGATTCACCTCACTTAAACCATATTTAAGTCCAGCTGATTTGTATATTCATTTCATGTTTATGAGTGCATTTGAATAAAATTTTGGAGGCTTTTCTTTCAGCAAGTACATCAGAAACTATCCCCTTCAATGAGTCTTGGTTTCTTCCAAATAACCATTTGAGGATAAAATTAACTTATTCTAATGATATTGCAATTGCTCCAAGAAAATGCTGGCACCCCCTGAAGTTTACTGTCAGAACCAGAAGTTCATTCTCAGAGCAACAAGTGTCTGTTCTTTGATGGTGGAGTGGACTTGTTCAGAGCCCCTGTGAAGTTGGGAGAAGAGCAGGTGATGAAGTGGACTTCTGCCTTGTCTTTGTGCTGTACTGTGCTTAGTGGGTAAGCCAGAACTCCATGGTGTGTGCAGGCTGCCACAGGCACAGAAACGCTCAAAGGCCACAAAGTTTCTACATAATAACCTGATGGACAGGTGAACCTTGTGAGGTGAATTTTTTATGAGCAAAGCCATAGATATCAAAGAAACAAATCCACATTGTATCCAGAGGCAATTTCTTGGTATAACCTTTTGTCTCAGGTCAGAGATGGCAGTGTGTTCCACTTCTATTTGATTGTCTTTTTCCACCACATCCTGGATATAGATGATTTTTGTTTTAATATTTTTCCCACTTTTTGGCTGTAGGGTAAAAAGGGTAAATGCTAATACCTAACGGGAAGACCTCTCTGCCTGTTTTCGGGGCAGAGAACATGAACAATTAACACTTGCTTCATCTCTGCCCCTCATTTTTAAGAATACCTATGCATCTTTGTTTAAATTATGTTCTTTATTTAGCTACCACTCTCCACTCAACTGTTTATTTGAATGCACGTAATGTCTAACCTTTTCAAAGATTCTAGGATTACAGCAGAAATCATAGTGGTCCTAACATTTTCAGGTATACTTAGATAAAACAATTGACAAGGCTTTTTCTCATTAAATCTTTTTTGACATACACAGTATCTCATTTGTCTATTTGTAAAACCACACATAAAAAAAATTGTTCTCAAATTGCCATTAGTGTATATATTATCACAAAGCAACATGTAATTTTATTCTCTTCCTTCACTGACACTAGAATAACTGACCAGATGTGGAAATATTGCTATTGCAGGGCCTCCCTGGTGGTGCAGGCTGTTGAGCCCAGCGCTGTAAAGCTTTCCACAGCCTCTGCAGCACAGGTTCGATCCCTGCCCACTGGGGAGATAACCACATGGTGCGGCAGACCTCTCCTGTCTCCCCCGCTGCTTCCCTCAGCAGTGTATTTCGGTCAGTCTGCCTATTCTGTTCCCCACTCTGTCTATGGTGAAACCTCTCTTAAAAAAAAGAAAGAAAAGATATATTGCTGTTGCAGGTGGAAGAAGAATCTTGATTATTCTTCCAACAGTTTGGATTTCATTGCCCCTGTACTCAAATTTATGACACAGGCTAAATTACATATTTATTGCATCTTTTCTTTATAATTGATTTCATAATGATTTTGTCTCCTAAGAACAGCAAATGGAAGTATTTTTTAAGCAATCTCAGATCACTTCCTTTCCAGCCCCAGACAAATCTGGTCATTTTCTTCCATTCCCAAACAAATGTCACTTGATAAGGAGATTTCTCCCCAAAGAGTTAGAATTACAGAAATCTGTTACTTACGGCCAGATTTACTTTCAAACACTGGTGATCTGGACTCTGGCCCACAAAGAGAGGGAAAAGAATGCTGATATAATGGGACAAAAGGATCACATGAATGTCACCTCCAGATAAAGGTAAACTGGCACCTATTGTTTGCTCTGTAGAAGATTCTACTCTAAAATGAAGTTGCAACATGTTCTAGATGTGAACACTGGATTCTCCTGCCATAAATGAATATACAGAAGAAAAAAGAAAAAATAATAAAGAAATCAACATTTCATTGCAAATAATGTGAAGAAAAGTCACAATATTTTTTTTATTTCTGTCAATACAAATTAATCGACTAAAAAGTTCATTACCAAGATTTGTCTTTGATTCAAAAGCAAATATCCACTTAAAATGAATTATCCTCAAAACTATTCTTAAAGCTAGTTAAAGTCCACATTTGAAAATCTGGACAGATTATGTCTTTATTTTCACAAAGATGAATCATTGAAGGTCTTATCGGGTTCACTGGCATTGTTGATAGAGATTAATATGTGATAATATTATGTTATAAAAACAATTCTTTAAAACATTTCATTATGTGATAACAGAGTTTTATTTGAAATCTTCTATTTCTTTAATTAGTATCTAATAAGCAGCCAAATCCCAAGCTATTAGTGAATAGCTAAATTTTTCAGATATACAAAAGTTCCAGAAAAGTTTGCCAAATGAATTAAATGATTATTTATTCCTCCAATCAAATCCCATTATAACTATAAAAATATTAATTTCTAAAGTGAACAAATAAGACAATAAGTAGATTCATTATATATTTAGAAATTTCAATAACATTCAGATTAACCCCATCCTATGAATATACAACCAAATTTAATGATTCCCTATTGCTACAATGAATAAAATTCTAGAAGTATGTAAGAGAACTTATTTAATGATACAACATAAACAGTGATGCATGCCCTTTTCACCATAGTGAAGAAACATTCATAGAAAAATATTTGATTATCCAATCACATTTCACCATGTTATCCATATGCATGATATAAATTATAACTTAAGATATTTTACAAATATATGTGGCTTATATTTGTATCTTTCTAGTTTTGAGATAAACAAATACAGCATAAAGAAATCACACAAAGAACTAAACTGATGCAGGTATACAAGTTAATTCCTCTAGAGAAAATGAATCACTCAGATCCATGTCCTTCTCCTGAATTACTACTTACTTCCCAATTCTACAAAGCAGGACTTCTTTTTCAGAGACCAACTTTATAGACCTCTTTGTTTTGTTTTGTTTCTTTACCTCACTTTTTCTCTTCATTGGCATCCATTTAATTCATTTAGCATCTTTGTAATTCTGATTTCAGTTCATAATACTTTTCTTTATAATTTTTGTTGCTATTTGATTGCTGTCTTTCAAATGTTGCCCCTCTCCTCTGTCTTTACCTTCTCTTTTTGCTCTCTTCTAGAAGATGATTGGTAAACAATTATCTAGTTTACCTAGGTATTTTTAATGAGATTTTGTTCTTTCTCAATTGCCTATTTTTTCTTACACATTTGATGTTAGTACTCTGGGTTCTCCAAGATAACACCAAGGCAATATTAAATGTGCCATAATTGTACTAGGGAGCCAGGTAGGATTGGGATAACCATGAGACTGTTACGAGTTTGAGCCCAGAGAGGTTGAAAGCAAACATCTTAGACTTCTATACTGTGTAAGACAGGATCAGAATTGGCAGAATCTACCAGTTCATCTAAAATATTAACCCTTACCAGAGAATAATGGGCCACTTTTACATACTAAAAGTATCTTAGATGCAAACATCATCAGAGGTATCTATCCAAATGTCTCCTCCTCCAGTCAGTTAAGTTCCAAGATTTTCCCCACCAGAGCCCTATAATTTCATGAGACACCTGTCTCCCTCTGAGCTTTCAAATGTCTGACTCTAGGACTCTAACTAGTGGTATTCAGCTTGCTGTCTGCCCTTCTACACCAATTGGTAAGGGTAACTCACTAGCTACCTTGGAAGTTCTCTCTTTCTTACACATAGCCTGCTTGTCAATAGTTCTCAGTTTCTCATTCATCTCATTCATTGTTATTATCCAGAGTTTCAAAACAACTTAGCAGCAGCCATCTAAATCCAATGTCTTATAGGCATTACATGTCTCTAGATACCAATAGAATTGAGCCTTTGTTGCTTATAGCAAAGTCCTGTTTCATTTTCTCCACTTGATCACTTGTGCTTCCTGGAGTTGTTTCTCCCAAAATAATTACTTATGAAGTCCTTGTTTCAGAATCTACTTTCAGGAACTCAAATTAAGGCAGCTGTAATGTCTTAAGAGCAGATCCTAAGAACATCTACTAATTTTAGTGGTGATACAGGTTGGCTGTAGCATCTCTGTAGCTAAGTGTCTGATCACAGTGAAGTTAAAGAACATTTGAACAGTAGTTCAGCAATTCAACTGTACAAGACAACAGTATCCTCTTAAGGATTATGGAATCAGCTGGTTCTTGTCTTGAAGTTTTAAAGAAAAACTGGTAGTGGTGTAAAAGATATAAAGACTTAAAGTGCCCCTTTATTGCTCTCTTCCATTCACCTGAATAACCCTAAAAAATAAAAACATACAGTACAGTGTGAATTTATGTTAAAACTAGACACACAGATAAATGGAATAGAATTGAGAAGTCAGAAAGAAATCCACAGTTAATTTATGATAGAGAAATCGGGTGTATACTATAGAGAAAGTCTCAACAAATGGTCTTGAGAAAACTGGGCAGCTATATGCAAAACAGTAAAACTAGACCAATCTCACATAAAATAAGCAAAAATTAACCCAAAATGGATTAAACACTTTGAAGTAAAACCTGAAACCATAAGACATACAAGAAAAAACATAGGCAAAACACTCTTAAGGCACTGACTGCAGGAATGTCTTTAGAGACTACTCCAACTGCCAGGGAAAACAAAACATAAACCAATGGGGCTACATACAACTAAAAAGCTTTTGCACAGTGAAAGAAATTATCATTAAAACAAAAAGGCACCTTACTGAATAGGAGAAGGAATTTGTCTACATCATACATGCAACAAGGGTCTAATATCCAAGCTATACAAAGAATTCATATAACAACAACAACAACGAAAAAAAATCCCAAATACTGACTCCAAAAAATGGGTAGAAGATCTAAACAGAAAATTCTCCAAAGAAGACATACAGATGGCCAACAGGCACAAGAAAAATATTCATCATCACTTGTTATCAGGGAAATGAATATCAAAACCACAATAAAATACCACATTATACCTGTGAAAATAGTGCATACCAAAAAGCCCAGAAACTAGTGTTGGGCAGGGCTATGAAAAAAAAGAATCCCTCATACACTGTTGGTAAGAATATGAACTGTCCTGTCCCCTATGAAAAACAGTATGGAGGTTTTCAAAATATTATTTAAAAGAGCTACCATATCAGCCAACAATTCCACTCCCAGATTATCTACATAAAGAATGCAAGAACACTAAATTGAAGGGACAGATGCACTCTTATGTTCATTGCAAGACTATCTACAATAGCTAAGTACCCAACAACTGATGTGTAGATTAAAATGTCTTGTATTAACAAAATAGAAGACTACTCAGCAGTGAAAACAAACAAAATCTTGTCATTTATAACAATATGGATGGGGGTTATGCTAAGCAAAATAAGTGAGAAGGGGAAAGAAATACTGGATCACTTTACTCACATGAGGAATATAAAAAAATCAAAGCAATGAAACAGAAAAAAAAAAAAGCCAAAACAAACTCTAGAAATGACTGTAGAATTGAGGCTACCAGATGTACCAGTTGGGTAGTAAGGGAAAAGGAAAGTGACCTGGTGGAGTATGGTGGAGAATTATGGGTACCTTGGTGGTAGGTGTGGTGTAGTGATATTTTTGTAAAGTTGTCATCTATACACCTTAATAATACACAGTTTTGTTGTTGAGATACCATTGACTTAAAACAAGAAATTTGAAAACATATATATTGCTTTTTAATCTAGAAGATATCAGAGCTTCCTGCGCTTAGAACATGGCCTTTAATCTGTTGAATCTTATGAATCAGAGGGTAGGACTGTAAAGAATTCACTAGTCAAAATAATAAACAGAAAACAAACCATTCCAACATGACCAAGAGAAGTCTGGAAATGCAAAGGAAACTGGGTGATCAGGAGCACCTTAGTCAATGGCTTCTATGGGTAAATACTCAGCTTGCATTTTTCAGACAGATACTTCTTGTTCTTTCTTTTGTAGAGGCTCTGGTGAAAGAGAGCCTATTTTGCCTGCAGCAGTGACTGTAACACACCAATCTTTCCTGTCATGCTCTCTCCACTCCCTCCTTCCTGCTACTTGTAGTTACCTCCCAAAGAAAGTAGATGTCAAAGATGCAGAAATAACAAAACAAAATTAAAACCATAAAATACATAAATAGTACTTCGTAAATGTTTATTGTGCATGTAAGAATAATTCAAGAACTGGAAATACTGAAAATCAAAGACTTAGATGAAGTTCAGGGTTGAGGTACAGCATGGCTTATAAAATGAAAGTGAGAAGCTCTGAACCTCTATGACTGGTTATTACAATGGGGGTTTCCAGACAGCAGGAACTTGGTTAAAAGTAATTATCTCATATCATTTTTACGAAGACAACTTAGAGGCATTTACATGAAGTTAAGTACACTTACATTCATGAAATAAGCTAGATTTAGTTTTGCCTACATAGTTTAAATGGTTTTGTCTGTTCAGGGAATTCTCAAGTCCAGCCCCCATTTGTATTAATTTTAACAAATGTAAAAGTCCTCATCTCAGGGTTTGCTTTCAAGGAAATCCAAACTAAGACCGAGTAGATAATAACCAGTTCTGCTAGCTTCTGGTACTACCAAATGCAGATACTACCAAATAGTTCTGGGGGAGCACGTAGGAAATGTGCCCACAGAACACCAGGGAGACCCCAGTCCTCAGTTGTATTTGTATCTGTACATATGATGCTGACAGAATGGTAGCATGGAAAGTACTTTTTTTTAAAATCATAAATTTTTTTTAAGACTTATTTATTTATGCAAGAACTTGGGTACAGGTCAGAGGCGTGGGAGGGTGAGAGAATTTACCAGAGAGAGCAGGGAGCAGAACAGGCAGACAGACCAAAGACACTGCTGAGGGGAGCATCAGACGAGGCAGAAGTCTGCCACCCCATGTGGGTCTCTCCCTGGCCAGCCAGGAATCGAACCCACACTGCAAAGGCTGTGAACAGCTTCATAGTGCAGCACTCAACCCGCTGCACCACCAGGGAGGCCCCCATGGAAAGTACTTTTGGATATTATGTTGCTTGTTTGCTGTCTTTCCCCAGGTTCTAATACTTTCACCAGATTCTTGATTTCTGAATTAAGTTCTAAAGTTTCTGAAAATAGTGGTTGTTTAAAACTTCTATCTGAGCAGATAAAAACAGTGGTTAACTGCTTAAAAAGTAAAATGAAGGACTGGGCCACTACTGAGTTAGTGATCACTACTGAGTTAGTGATCCAGGCAGAGAATTTTACAGTACTCCAATTACCAGAACAGATGCATATGCTAGGGAGATATGGTCACAGGAATGACATGGAAACCTTGTTATCAGAGTCAGACTTCAACTGAAGAAATGTACCTATAACAACTTTACTTTGAGGCATCTTCCCTGACAGCATTCACCCCAAACTCTGAAATGCATTTGAGTCCCATTATGACCAGTCAGGGAAGGGGACAAGGAATTCACATGGCCTACCAGTACTTGAGTTCACTACACAACTTGACAACTACGGTGACATCCCTCGGGAGACACTGCCCTCATAAGACTGGACATGAAGCCAGAATACTAACCCTGTATATTCATTGAGGTAACTTAAAAATTGTTCTAAGAACTAAACTTTGGAAATGTCTCCCTCCCTCCATTCATTTGTAAATTAGTGAATCAAGCCATTATCTAGAACTGATTTTTCTAGGTATTGATAAGACTTTCAAAAATGTATTTTATAGTTATTATGACAGTATTTAATTTCTTACCTCCTAAATGTCCTCTTCCTTTTGCTGTATCAAGGTCAGCACTAGTCTATATTTTTTCACATGTAAGAAGAACTTTGTATCAGTTCAGCTCTTTTAACCACCCTCCTCAAAAGCACACTCAAAGTTTCCCTCATAAACTCCACCTGAACATCAGTATATAAAGTATTACTTGCCCATTTATAATTATTTTAATAGCATCATGGTAGAACCTCGTCTTATGTGTCCTTTTATATACATTAACTCACATGTTTCACTTACATTCATAAAAACTTATTATAGTGCTGCCTCACCCATATCCAATCTCATAGCTTCAGGTTATGATCTCACCCTTCATTTGGTCTCAACTTCATGTCCTGTGTCATACAATCACTTAGAATCTAACTCTAGGTCAAATAAAGCAATGGTAGCAATGTTATGGCTCCTTCCTGACAAATTGGTGGGCTCAACAACCTTTGAAATGTACCCATAAAGCCAACTTCAAATTAAAACAATGTATGTTCACAAAAATTTTATTTATTGATGCTGAGACATATAAGCAGTGATTTAATGTTGTATTGTTCATCTATGGGAAACTGACTCTATTATTTAAGCACTGACTTGACTGTAATAATGCTGATGCTAACATTTTCATGGTCAAACAATATAAACAATACACTTATGGAGATGGAAATAGAGCTTTACAGTAATCTTGATCCTCTTTATCTAAACACATTTATAATGTTGCTATCTGACACTGTGTTGGGAACCAGATGAAGCAAGTTTTAGATATGGGCATATTAATAGTTCTGGCACAGTCTGTCTACATTAGGAAAGATTCATCCTTAGGAGGCAGGGGATAATAACTGCAGTAGAAAAAAGGATGAAAGCAAGGCTAAAGGATCTGTCTGCTCCTCAATTGAGTAAGTGAACACCTAAACTGCACAGAGCATCACACCACCAGTCTGTTCTGAAACCACTTCAGATCCCACCATGTTTTTCAACCTCTCAGTTCTTTCCTCATCTCTTTTTGGTTCCCCATAGTGACCACATGCTTGTCAACATAACATTTAACTGCAGTGGGGCCATCTCTTTAATCATGGTCTTCTTCAAACTTATGCCCTTGATTTTTACCAGTTTGGTTGATTCAAACAATATGATTATATAACATACCTTCTTTAGGTCATCTGAACAAAAAGTGTTATTTAAAACAAATTTGCCCACCGTTAAATCAAGTCCTACGAGCAAAATGCTGTAGGCTTGTGATATTGCATTACAAAGTTTTAGAGAGCTGCAGCTTCCCTGGCTTCCATCTGCACTTGTGAGCTGCAGAATATGGTCATGGATTTTAAATATTCCCAAGAGCCCGAGAGCTAAGCTACCAGGATCTTCTAAACATGATGGTACATTGTCTAAGGTTCTGGGTCCTGAAACACTAAAGCAAACTTAGCTTTATTAGAACTGTTCTACTGATTTACATTTATGTGAAAATACACAGGTTTATTGTTAACTGTTACATTTCGTTGAAATGTTTTTCAATAAAATATTGGTATATTATCTTGAATATATTCTAGATGGTATTCATATGCTCTTCCAACCCCAGTACATAAACTATTTCATTTAATACTTAAAACATCTATTAACAGATATTGTTCTTCCCAGAACATCAGGAGAGAAGAAGAAATAGTATCACATGAGAACTGCTATCTATTAGCTGTCTTGTGGAACACGAGTTAATTTTAGTGGGCAGGAGCATCCACAAAGAAATGCATCACTAGCATACTAAAGATTTTAGTGAATTTAGTGAAAGATACATGGATTTAAAAGTCACCATTATATTGCTAAGTAGGACTGAATGTTATGTGTTAGAAGGTCACATGTGTTAGAAGGTTAGAGTGAAATGCCAACATTATGTTGCTTGAGATTACTTTGTTTTCATGCTTAGGCTATATAGGAATGGGGAGAAGAAAAAAAGGATTCTATCATTAATCCATATTTTGCAGAAATCAAGTGTAATTTGGTCACAGGTCTGTGTATATCCTGCTCTTTGTGTTATTGCTACTCAATACTTTAAGCTATGTCTTAGAGGTTATAATTATAGTTACTATTATTTAAACTGAAACACTGGTAATATTGCATCATTCTACAGTCTGAATGACTTATGGAGGAGAGCTAATAGTCCTCACAAGGGGTGGTTTCACACTGGGAAAGTGTTAATAGATAAAAACCGCAATTTGCTGAAATCGGTATGATGTCTTTATTATACCTCTGAGCTCAATTGGGCCAAATTTGACACTCTAAATTGCTATAATTTGGAGCTCTCCAGTTTTATTATTAAATAGAAGCCTAACATTTTATATATTTGCAAAGAAAAGATAACTTTCTTAATATTTTTTCATAATCAGTTATAATTATATGTGGCACTGCAGTATCATTACCTTCTTTGGAAACTAGAAGATGAGATACAGGTATACTTTTTGGAGTCAGATAAAGCTGAAGGTCCAGAGCGAGCAGCATGATAGCAGCCTGAGAAAGGCAGGTCAGACTATGCTTGCAGGAGTGGTAAAAAAAAAAATCACTTTATGGCAAGAACTTAAGATATAGGAGAAAGTTAGAGATAAAACTGGGAAGACAGGTTGGGTTCAAACTGCAGAAGTCTTTGAATAAAAATCTCAAAAAATTGTATTTTATTCTGTAAGCAAGGAGGAGATATTAAAGGCTAAAGAAGGGCAATGATAATAGGAGCAGTTCTCAAATTCCAGAAACAAAATTGAGACATCAGGAAGACAGAAGAACTAGAGTTAGGAAAATCATTTAGGAAGCAATTTCATTTCAATAAATATGTTATAATAAGAAGCTCTAACAAGAAATGTCTATAACTTTCATACTATTCTAAGGGTCCAGGTCGCTACTTAAGATGTGACATGATTACTGCCAAATGTTCACTCAAAATACTTGGGGGAACTATAATATATTAATCAGGCACTGTTTGCTCCACTTTTGCCATCTTACAAATGGTCTTAGAAAATATAGAAAATGTTTAACAATGACAACAAATACCTAAAGTCTGCTAATTTGCCAAAGATACACTCATTTCTTTTATGTATGGTCTGATTACTTTCAAGCTACAATGATAGTTAAATACTTGCAATAGACACCATGCCCCAAACCTAAAATTTTTACTATGTGGCCCTTTACAGAAAGTTTGCTAACCCCTGTGCTACACTTCTATCTACTCCTGGTGGCCTCTTTACTAACCTCTGAACAAGCTCTCTATGAATGCCTCACAGTTTCTTACAATTTTCCTCATGTCCCTCTAGGTTAACACTGTCTTTTTCATCTTTATATTTTCATTAGCAGTGGGAAATATTTTCATTAGCAGGTTTCAGGGAAGACCTGCCATCTTGTCAGCTAGGATTGGCCAATGGACAATGCAGCTTCAGCTTCCATGAATACTATGGTTACCTGTGAACATAAATCAAAACGGGCAATGTATGCTTAGCTGGAATAGTGAAACATCCAGAACAATTCAATGGAATTAGAAGATCGTCTATATCCCACTTCACAAAGCTCCCTTCCACTGCCCACCTCACACTGCTCCAGAAAAACTTTACTGCTTAAAATTATAAAGGCAAAGTGTTCAATGAAATTCCTAATGATGAATAGGAATGCAAATGGTAATAATTATGCTTCTACTCTTCTCATATAATTACCAAAATAGACAAAAGAAAAGGAAATATGTGGTCAAGAGACTTGCAATTTTGTCATCAGTAGCTAATAAATGTTCCAATGAAACCCATGTTTTATTATAGAGCCCTGGGACTTACAGCAGTTTCCCTGCCTGCAAATGAAGAAGTAAGAAGAGTGCTCTCACCAAGCCTAAGCTGAAAGCTAGGCTGCTCCTCATTGCCACAAAATAGAAAGGTATTTTTGGGACAGTGCACAGTCATTGATAAAGACTTAATATCTTTCATAATATATTGCTAAAAGGTCATCTTATTTATCACTCTGCACATTCAAAATAAGGATATTAGGAATAAGAGGGTTTTTTTAACAATGTCAGATAGTGAAGAAAAATATTCCTTCTGTTAATGTCTACTCACTCCATCAGTGTGGTGCACTTCAGTCTGAAACTATAATCTGAATGAACAGCAATAACAGAGCAAGCAAAATGACAGTGAAAATGTGGCAAAATGCAACATACCACATTTTCAGACTACTACAAATGCAGTTAAAATAAAGAAAAAATTTGAATGATTGTTTTAGTGGGTCTTTGAAAGTTCGTAGCATCCTTTTTGTGATACAACAAAAGGAAAACTTAAGCCAATGCATTTCATTGAACTCTTAAAGCAAATAGCCGACAGCTAGATTACCTTGATTTGCAGAGAACTGTCACCTAGCACTGTTTGTTGCATGCTTTGCTCTTTGTTCACAGCACTGTGGATCTGTGTGCAGGCTCAAGAGATCAAATGGACTCATGCTCCCACCAGGGTCTATAGCTAAAGATTCAAGAAGAAAGGCTATAGTGCTGAAGACAGCGATGTGAACATAGATTATTAAAAAAAAATAGAATGCTTTCACTCAGAAAGGAAAGAACTTAGATCATTGTTAAGTGTGTCAGCTGTTTAGAGAGAACAATTAATCTGCTGTTTGTTTTCTCTGGTATGTAACAGCCTTAATCCAAAGAAGGATAATGTCTATAATGGACATTATAAAGGATAATGTATAGCAATAATGCTATACAACAAAATTTGCACATATGCATTTTTTCTAAAGCACTGATTCATAATCTTTCACACCCAAAGGCATCCAGGTAGAGTGGAAAGAACATAGACACTGCAAGAAAATAAATAGGGTTGGAATTCCAGATACTCCAGATCTACTTACATTCCATATCTATTATGTGGCCTTGAAGTCATTTCCCAGCCTGAGCTTTCTTTCCCAGAATTACAAGCACCTCACAAAACCGCTGGAAACATTTCATAGTATGTTTAAATCAAGAAGCTAATTATTAATATTTTATATTACTAATTCATGTTTTGGTCTTAACAATTCAGTGAGGTGGCAGGGCAGGTACTAAACTTTCTTTCCTCATCAGAGATGGAGCCAAGAAAACAACTCAAGTCTCCCACAGCTTGCTCTGGGTTCTTACAGTAACTGCATGATGATAAAGGCAACAGAATGACTGCAAAAAGAATTGTATGATAAGGAGCCCTGGTAGGCAGGTTTTCACTGAGCAACTCCTGAGTTCACAAATTGGACCCTTGTTTTTATTGTGTCAAAACATGTGATCTGTAGGGAGGCGAGGAGCCAAATATTCATTCTGAATATAAATACCAAAAGTAAAAGAAGATTCTGGTCAGATACCAACAAGAGTATAGAGACAGATCATCAAATTCCATCTGGCTAGAAGAAATACAGGGCAAGCCTCGGTGGTGGGGGGCAGCGGGGGTGCGGGGCAGGGGTACAATCAGGAGGCAATACTTCAGAAAAACTAAATAAAAGTTATACAGTTGATTGAAGTTTGAGGACAGGACATCAGGGGTTGATGAAGATGCCCGAGGTAAAATAACAAAAACTTAAACATGTAGAAATAAAGCTGTTCAAATGTGCTGCCAGGGCAGTCTTCTTTAGAAGGTGCACTCATTCACTTAAATTATCGTCTGTACTCCTCATAAAGGCACGGTGCTTTGGAATGTAACATTTACTACTCTATTAGTCACTACTCTAGACATTTCAACAGAGAAAATTTAATACAGACAATTCATTTACCCAGTAATAATGAGTTTAGTCAAACAGGGGTTGTGCAGACACAACCCAAGAAGTAGCATCTACAAAAAGACTATTACCTGGCCTCCTCTGGTGGTGCAGGCAGTTGAGAGCTGCACTGTGAAGTTGTCCACAGCCTTTGCATGCCCAGTTCGATCCTGGCTGGCCGGTGAGTGTCCCACATCACGCGGCAGACCTCTCCTGTCTCGCCCGCTGCTCCCCTCAGCAGTGTATTTCGTCAGTCTGCCTGTTCTGTTCCCCACTCTGTCTCTGGTGAATCCTTTCACCCTCCCACATATCTGGCCTGTACCCCTGTTCTTGTACAAAATAAATAAATCTTTAAAAAAAAAAGACTATTACCTCAACAGCTGGAGACACAGCAGGAGGGGTAGAATGAAGAAGCAAAAACCATGCCTATCCAGCAAGGTCTTGAGCCACATTGCAGCTGACTCAGTGGAAGCTGAGATCATGGAAAAGGAACTGACTCGTAGGAGCTAGAGCCACAGAAGAAATGCAGCTGCTGCTTGAGACACCACCTCCAGGGAAAGCATGGGAAACTAGATAGCCGTAGTTCTCCCCACCCCAGCTCTGTCCACTCCCATCTCCCTCCAATGTCTGCTATAGGTCAAAACCAGAAGACCTGTGAGACAAAAACAGCCTGTTCCAGAGCCTTCCACTGTAAAAAAGTCTACAGGGAGAAACTGAGGAGTGGATTTGAATTTACAGCATAGACATGATGCTGAAAATTCCTGCACTCAGCATTCTCTCACTCACATACTTGGCTAACAAGTGTTTGTATTTATGACTCAGTATCTCTACACCTTTATAATGCTGTTTGATTAAGGTCCATTCCATTACTCTAATTATTTAGTTTCCTTTTCTGGGTAAACACTCATTAGAGAAATGTGAAAAAAATCAGCTTTGTTGAGGGTCTAGCACAGTGTCTGCCACTTAGCGGGTTTGATGAATTACTGAACTTAAAGCATCAAGCTACTATATCTTTTTGTTAAAATTACTGTAAGTAAATGCAAGCAGTTTGTTCTAAAGCTGTATAGAGTAGATATTATGAACACAAGAAAGTTACTCAAAGATGGGAGTTCCAAGAAAATCTCAACACCCAAATTAAAATTCAAAATGTATTTTTACAGTAAACACAGGAAAACAAAACTAATAAATCAAACTCACATTTCATCACACTAGACTTCTTACAATTCCTCCAAAATATAAAGCAATGAGAATTTACTTTTATTATATATTGTTCTTAATTGTCCTTGTCTCCCATTTCTGTTTCTTCAAATGCATCAATGTTGAAGTGGGAGTAGATATGGAGAATGAGAATAAAAAATAATTGACTCTGTTGGAAGGACACTGAACCTCCCCTTAGCACACAGGTCAACACTGGAAAAAGAAGCACATTTCCTACTAATCACTATTCTCTCCCGGGCAGCATGGCCACCAACCATCCTTAATTAAACAAGTAACTCGGGAGACAAGTAAAGAAAAGAATGGAGAGCATGCAAACATTGCACAGCATACAATCTTCTCTGAGAGCTGCCTGCTATAACCTTGTTGAGGGGTGTGTGAAGAGGAAAGATGGATCCAGCATATGAAATGCTGTTTTTACAACCCTGATAAAATTTGTGCAATGAAGCACCAGAGGGTCCTCACTCTTCTTCCAGATTCCTGTCTGTCCAGTTATGGTCCCCTGTCTCAGTATTCATCACATACACATTAGCTACTTATTCTTTCAAAAGTTTATCACATGTGGGAAATACACATATTAAAATATATGTATAAGAAATAGATCAAATGTGGGAAATATACATATCTGTCTTCCCCCACTAGAATGTAAGTTCCATGAGAGCAAGGACATGTTTGGCTTTATTCACCTTGAAAAGATCTGCTTACTATTTTTAAATAGATGCACTATTTTTAAATAGATGCACTGTATTCTAACTGCCATGATGAACTCTGTTTTCCCTTATTAGAAATTCACAAAAATATGTATTCAATTGTGTCTATCACATATCTACTTATCCCCTACTCTTTTCTACTGAAATTTCATTTTTTCTATGTAGGGTCCTTATTTCTAGGTGTACAAGGTCATTAATTTTGAATTTGTAGATGTTTATACTTACTAGAAATGTAGAAATCGAGTTTTAGGAGTACATCAATTTAGTATGAAACATTCCGGCTGCCTGCTTTGTTGGCCAGCTATAACCCTGGCTGAATCCTAATGTAATCTCACCGTTGGAGAACTCCATGTGCACATTTGTGTTTTATGCTGAGAACACCATTTCCTGCCTGGCACTTTCCCTGTATGCTTATTGGAAGTTGAGGGTTATGTGGCGTCTTCCATCAATCTCTCCTGAAATGGTTCCTTCTCTTCCTTCTAGCCCCATGAAATAGCCATTTCTTTCTTCTCTCATCTTTGGTTCTCCCCAACTCCTCTCTTGCTGCCAAAAATCTGTTCTCAGAACAAATATTTATCCTCAGTGTTATAGCTTACTTTATCTTACCTTATAAAGAAAAAAAGCTTTATTTCTAATTGTATTATCAAACATGCCCTCCCCGAAACAGAAGAATACTTCGGGAAAGTAGAAGAATACTGTCAAATCCCCAAGACCTTCTCAACACCCAGGAAATCACGTTGTTCAAATTTCATTTACTTCACTTTCCATTGTGCCACAAATGATGTCAGAAAAGATTTTTATAAAGTTAATCAAATCATTTTTGTCCTGTTATTGCAGTTTTCCTGAACCACTCAATGGAAATATTAAAATTCAGAGACACACTTACTAAATCATTCTGAGACATGAAGTAGGGTAGTATTTGTACCAATGAACAATTTCTGCTCAAAATATGAAAACCAAAATGCTCTTCCCTGCCCATGCCCATAGCCGGACTGTGGTATAACAGTTTGAGTGGCATATCTTATTAGATGCTCACAAGCAGTTTGCATAGACCAAAATAGACACCGAGGTGAGAGCAATACATCAATGGCCACTCACAAAGAGATTACACGTGTCTGACATTTGGATTTTTCTCATAAAAGAGCCATCAAAAAATATAGGCAACAATGTATCCTTAAGTTTGATTACATTTTTAATTGTAAATTTTATTAAATTCTGAAACCAATATTTCTTTTAAGACTGAATACCCAAGCAATAACCCAAGATCATAAAACAAATCAATGTGGAAAAGATTTAATTTATATAAACTGAAGAAACAGCCTTCTTGTCAAACACAAACACCTCATGCTCGATCTTAGTTATGGTGATATATGAATGATTCCCATTGCTTATAAAATGTTTGTTTTACACATAGCCAGTTCTTAAATCCAAATAAATAAAAAGCTGCTACTACGATTTTTTTCACATCACATTATCCCTATACCTTCACATACTATTTGCACTGTCAGTAAGAAAAAAATTTCTACTGAGATTGACAATGCACTGGAGTTGCATATTGCATTAGGTTTAATTAAGTCATCAGAATTTACTTCAGAGCTACTTATATGCCATTTCTTGAGACCAGCTTTGCAGAGAAAATCACATTCGCTAGTTAAATTATTCTTTTGCTGAAAGAACGAGGAATCTTGTTTCAAAAGAGATACACTGGTAAATCAGTGTCATGTAATAAGCTTAGCCACTTGTCTACCCAGATGCTGTGAAGAAATTTCTTCCCCCATGCTCCCTCCCCCTCCCAGAGGAGCCCAAGTTGAGGCTGGACTCCTACCACAGTACAGCCACATAGCCACGATGGCAGCAGCCCTCCACAGGGTTGCACACCGTAGGCACTAAGTCGTATGGTTCCTGCCACCAAATTATAGTAAGCACTAGGAGTCACACAGCAGCAGAGATGCAATTTTAGAGATGTCATTCCAACCAGAGTCATGTTAAGCTGCTGGATTCCAGGATGCTTGCAGTGAAATTGGTTGTCCTCTAAATGGTTTCTTCTAAAAATGTAATTGCTTTGTTCTGGGTTCAGAAAGGCATGGGGGTGGGAGGGAGAGCATGATTTCCATTCCCTACTGCTGCCACAGACTCCAACTGCAAGTACAAGGGCTGGTAAGACAATAGAGTCGTCCTTTTTTATCTCAATGCCAGATAGATTTTCTTTCCTTGGCTTCCGGACAAAATTCACTTATAATAATTATCTTCTGAGCTGGCAGTGGCCAGTATCTAAAACTTTATAAAATGTTCCAGTGAAACCCTGTTGAGCTGCTGCTTATGTCTAGCTGGGCAGATGACTGTCCCTTCATGGCTGCAGCACCACTTTGGTCACACAGAGGTCAGTACACATGTGACGTATAAGCACAGTGGGAAAGAACAGTGGTGGAGACTAGCATATTGCAAAGCACAAGTGAAATTCCCCTTTGGCATATTTTTTTTATATTTTATTCTTTTTAATTTTTTTATATTTTATATATTTTTACATCATTTTTCATTTTTGCACAATGTATGCATTTTCATCTTGGATATAGTCCCCATACAATTCCCACCACCCTTGTTTTGATCCTACTCCCTTCTTCACCTCCCTCCCCTCTGTAATGTGTCTCTGGTTTATAGTGGCTTGTTGATTAAGTTGACATTTTACAGTGAAAGAGTTTTGCATGAATAGTGTGTAAAAAAAGGAGCACTAAGTAGTTACATGCATGGTTTCTATTTGTGAGATATAATTTAATTATTCTAATGCATTATTAACCATGTGAAATTCATGTAGGCTTCAATATTTATATTGAGAACCCTCTCAACATCTATAGTGCCACATGGAACATTTTTAGTTGGTGTTTCCAATAACACTGTTTCCTCAATCTGCCCGAACATAACCATATTTCCTTCCTTATTCTTTTTTTAAAATCTTATTAAAGCAATAGAATTGAATGGCCAGATGTATTGAAAAATATTTTCAATACAATATTTTATGACAATAATTAATTGCAGATGGAGAATATGGGAAGGCATGAATTCATTTATACATACATTTTTGTGCTCAGGCCATTGAAAATGAGTACATTTATATACCTCTATAATCATGGAGCTTCTCTGGGTATACTGACTTAAGGAACTATGGAAACCCAGGTTTTAAATGCCTGCCTTCTGTTTTCTTACATACATTAATTTTAAACAAGAAAAATACCTTAAAATATCATATATTTGCATATCACAAATTGATATCAAGCACATCTTTTTAGCTGAGGTCACACAACTAGTAATTGAAGGATCCTGGACTTATCGCAGCATTTCTGCTGTACTCGGTAAGATGTTTTATCTCCAAAGAGTCCTGTATTATTAGCACTGATTCACTGTTTTTCAAATGTACTAGGAGAAACCAGTTTAACACCCTTTCCATACATTTGCTATCTTCTGGGTTTTCTGACTGATGAGCCAGTTGCTGTAATTGATGGTGCAGTGAAGATGTCTATTCTATGCCCTAAAGGTAAAGAAAGATAGAGAAAGAAAAAGCAACACAGAGAAACATGAATTCCTGAGAGCAGAAAGCGCCAGTTCTCAGGTGGAGGTCATAAAAGCAGGACCCAAATAGCTGAGAGCTGCCACATGCCTAACAACCAACTGTGCAGGCTGCAAAACAGCAGTGCTGCTACAGACACTTCAGGGACCCGTGGTCAAGCAGAGCACACCTGATTGAGTAGTGCTCCTCAGGAGACATTCGAGAAGCATGGAAGAGAGTCCAAATTCTGTCAAATGAGAAACCATGAAATCTACCTGAAAGAGAGAGGCTTATAAACAAGCTGACAGACCTAGTAAGTCCTCTGGGTGCAATGAAGGGATGCCCTCGTAGGAAACAGATAATGACCCATGTGACCAGGCAGTCACCAAGAACCATGTCTTTACTCTGGATGCCAGCACAGAGGACAGGCCATGCCACAGGCCCAAATATATCAACATCCAAGTTAGAAATGCAACATTTACAAATTCCAAGAACCAGATATCCTTCCTAAAGCCACTTTTATACTCCGGAACTAATTCTAGGAAGCAAGGGAGAGAAAATTCTGAATCCACAGGATAAAACGGTAATGAACCTTGTTCTGCAATCAGGTAAAATAGAGGTACAGAGTAAAGTTGTTATTACAGATGAATAAAGCTGTAAGAAGTACCTTTTAAGGGTAAGACGTACCCTATGAAATATTGAAAGGGCTAAAAGAAGAAAAGTACTTAATTCCTTTTAAAAATAATTCCTTTAAAAAATTCCTTTTATTTTTAAAAGGAATTAATTACCTTTCTCCTTTTAAAACAAAGGCATTCCATCCACCTCAAATGTGAAAGATAAAAATGCTTGTTTCTTAAAGGACCAACGTCACTTTGAGAGCATTTTATAAAACATACTAATTCCACATTCCTTGACCTAAATTGTATTTTCTGGCTGTTTGAGGAAACATCTAGATTTCTAACTGACTTACTTCTATACACCAGTTTTAGGCAGTACCTCATTTCAGACCTCTAAGGTACATGAAACTCTAGTTCAAGCTTTCCATGAAGAAGATCTATGCTCTAGTGCTGGGATGTGAAGCAGGAAGGAATATTTGCTACCCCAATACGGCAACATGCCTTCATCAGCCTTCCAAAATAATGTTTAAAAAACCCATAAGTGGAGATGGAGGTTTGAGGAAATATAACTCATCCATAGATAATATAATACAAAATATAACAGTGAAACATAAGTCATGGTTCTTATTTTTTTCCTGCCAGAGTGTAAACTTTATAGATATTTTTATCAAAAGAAAACAAAAATTGGAGTCGACCCATGATTGCCATCTTGTGGAGAGACAGAAATCATCCAGGATTTCTGTCCTCAGGTGTTTGAATAAAAATGCCTCCAGAGATTCTTCAGTCCCTCTTTCCATTATTTAATAATCTTTGCTGCAAATAAACTCTGCCTCCCAGCTGACCTAAATCCCCTGGGTTATCTCCTATACACAGTAAAGGACTGATGCCATTTATTGAGCTGTAATACTTCACATTATCAGTAAAGTTACTGAATCATGTCTATGACTTGACTTTTCTAGGTTAAACAAGTTCTGCAACATCTGACATTGCCACCCAACTCCTATGTTCCAGCTCTTACTATGTTTCCAAACTTCTTACAATGTGGTCTGTGTTGAGTGTTTCTAGTCACCTCTATATTTGTTTACGCACCTCGAATGCAGTTTGTAAGGCATATGAACGGTTCAACCCTGTTTTCTTCTGGAAAGAAGTCTTTATTTTTACTCCTTAGCATTTACAACCTTGAAGCAGGTCGTAGGGTTGTTTCCCTTGTGTAGGGTAGGTAAAAGGTATCAGGCTTTTCTGCCCTCACGCCATTAGGATAGATGAGGGAACCCTGCGGTCCTGAATGCATGCCTGATGGTGGGCACCTGGAGTAGGGTGTGGGCACAGGTAGATGGGATTCGACTGGGCTTTTAAGGGCTTATAAGTGGGGGCATCACTGGAACCCAGCAGTGGTAGAAATAGCAGTAGCAAAGGAAAGCAGAGAACGCCGGAGAGCCCAGATAGAGTGAAGACTTGCTGGGGGCTGGGAGGCCTGCCAGCCTTCCACTTCCCTGCCACCACCCATCCCACCCTTCCCCATCCCCCACCCCCCAGCACCCCTGCCTGCTGTGTACTGGGTAAATCCCAGTAAAAGACCTGCAGAAGTCACTGAGGACTCTGACTCCTCCTTTGCCCAGTCTGCTGGATCCTAGAAAACCTGCATTGTGTCCATTCCTTTCCCTACACCTCGTTTATTGTCTGTACTAGTTTTCCAGTGCTATTATAACACAAGAAAGTTATCACAAACAGTGGCTTCCAACAACATAAATATATCAACTCACAGTTCTGTAGATCACAAGTCCAGTGGGCTTGCAGTTTTCTTGCTCCAGGTCTCACAAGAAATCAAGATCTCTTGAAATAAAGATTTTGGCCGGCTGGACTCTTAGCAGGAGACTGTAAGAAAGGCCAACAGTGGAAGGTGTAACCTCACTGGTGCTTTGACTCTCTTAAGTACCCTGGAGCTTCATCACTCCTGCTTTCCTCTTCCCCCACATCTCTTTGACAGCCGTTAAAGAACTTTCTCTGCTTCTGAAGGCTCAGGGAATTAAGTCGGGTCTACCTGGGTAATCCAGGCCTCCCTAATTTAAGATACTTAACCTTAATTACATTGGCAACGTCCTTCCACAGCAGTATCTAGATTAGAGTTTGATTGAATAACAGGCGATGGGAATCTTGGGGAGCCATCATTACAATTCTGCTTACCACCTTGTCACAGACCCCTACAGAATATAAATCCTATAAGGATAGTAATTTTTCATACTTTATGCAGTACTGTATCTCTTGTATCTAAAAATAGTGCCTGAGACCAAGCAGACCTCAACTAATAGATATTGCATGAATGTAGTCCAGAGATTCTTAAAATGAGGTGCATTCTGTCAGACGATATGTAAAATGTAGTGTGCACGCAGGGGCACTTTTTTCTGAGAAAGAAATCCATACTGTAGGGTAAATGATGGTCGGACTTTTCTGCCCTCCCACCATTCGGATTAATGATGGATCCCTGAAGTCTTGTATACATGCCTGATGGTTGGCACCTGGAGTAGGGTGTGGGCATACATAGGTGGGTACACCTGGGCTGTGACTGAGCTTATAAGGGCAGCGTCACGGGGATGGCAGCAGAAGGAGAATGAAGAACACCAGAAGGAGAGCAAGTGAGAGAGCCCAGATAGAGTGAAGATTCACCAGGGGCTAGGAGGTCTGCCAGCCTCCTGGCCCCCCGGCACTCCTGCCTGCTGTGTACCTGGTGAAATGGCAATAAAAGCCTGAAAAAGCCACCTAGAGCTCCAGCACCCTCCTTACCCCATCTGCTCGGGTCATAGAGATTCTGCTCTGTGCCATCCTGCTGCTATACATACCTACCTCGGTAAAATGGTATAGCACACAGTTCGCCTTGGATAATCCTAGTTTATGCCTCTTCCCTGAGAATATTCATTGAACCCCACTTATCCTTTCAAAATATACAGGTTTTTATAATAAATTTTATGATTATTCTAGATTCTCAAAGGTGTCTATCGCCCAACAGAAGTTTAAACTCTTCTGATCTCTTTAAGTTTCGACGCTGGACTATATTTCAGCTTACATAAACAGAAGTCTATCTCTTTTTTCTCATAAAACATACACTCTCTCCCTTGAAGTCACATTTAAAGGACTTTTATAGTTAAGACAAAGGCCAAGAAGTAGATTCTGACCCTTAAAACCTACCAATTAACCATCCCACTAAAATACCATGTGCCTCAAATTATAAATACGAGAAAGGGCAGTGGGTATGAAAATAAATATGTGATGTTGAGAATTTGTCTGCACTGTCTGTGATGTGATACTCTGTCCCATCTGTTCAGCAGATAACACAGCACTTTGTGCACCCTAATATTTCTTACAAGCATTTGCACTAGAGAACTCTTGGTCTAAGATATTTATAATTATTATTATTTTTTAAGATTTATTGATTTATTTATACAAGCACTGGGTACAGTCAGAAGCACGGGAGGGTGAGAGAAGAGTCAGAGCAGACAGCAGAGCAGGAAGACTGATGAAGTACACTGCTGAGGGGAGCAGCGGGCAGCAGGAGAGGTCTGCATGCTATGTGGGACCCTCACCCTGTGGCCAGGGATCGAACCGGCACTGCAGAGGCTGCGGGCAGCTTTGCAACCCAGAGCTCAACCGCTGCGCCCCCGAGGAGGCCCAATTATTATTTATAATAATAAAACCTCAACCATTTTAACTGTGTTCATGCTTGAATATAATATGACTCATAAGAAATATACAGAGTATTTAATAATTATAGTGGAAAACTGAATATTTGGAAAATGTATCAGTTGCCCAAGTCTTTGTTTTATCACTAATAAAGCTGTATACTGGGACAGATAACTTGATTAGAAAATCTGATGGGATTTCTGTTATACTTTTTTGTCTTGTTTTTATACTCTTCTTTTATAAAAATTTTGGGTTTTATCACTATTTCTCTGAGAAATCTGATTATGGCTTTACTGCCTGATCACTAACTCCATCTGCAAATTTAACAGCAAAAGATGGGCTCTGTTGAGAAAATTGACTATCTGTCTAAATGATTAAGGAGTTAAGGGACTTTGTATAGCTTTATAAATCTGCCTTCCCTCCATCCCAGAAAAAATAAGTTTCATTTAGAAACTGGTTTTTAAACTTCTATTAAATGTAAATCATTTCTAATCAGCCACGCAAAGCAAGGAATCTGTGTGTATATTATGTTTTAGCTGCAAAAAAAAAAAAATACATCTTCTAAAATTATAGATTCCATTTCATGTTACCTTACATTAACAGAGCAAGATACCTGAGGAAGAATTCAAAATGCCATAAGCATGTCCCTCACCTCAAGCACATGATTCCTACAAGACGCCCTTTTTCTTCTTGCTCCTCTTGTCCCTTTGATAGTCTTTTTATCATATGAACTTGTGGACACCCCTTTAGTTCCTTCATGATTGAGAACAAACCACAATCTGCATTAGGGACACCAGATGAGCAAGCGTTGTTCTAAGGACATGGTCCTAAATACCTCTATCTATAATTAATCAATCCCTAAAAAGGGATTGATAAATCCCTAAGATTAAGAAGATAATCCATTTTTGAGAAGGGAAAAAAAACTTCACAGTGTGAATCTCAAGATGTAGGATTCTGAATGGGTTAAAACCACACATGGCCAAGACAGCTTCACAAGCCTCTGATATACGGTAGTACCAGATCTAGAGAAGTCCTTGAAGGTGACCCGAAGCAGCTTTAAAACACAAAGAAACTGACAGAGAATAATTCAGAAGGTTTTCATCTGTGCCTCAATACATCTTCTTCCAAAGCAACTGCTAAAGGAATAATAACATCACAGGCAGAGGCAAAATGCTGTCAGTCTTGTAAACTGTGGCTGGTGCCTTTGCTTCAAGATGAATTACTGACCAATTAGCTTATCAAGAATGCATAACCTGATGCATTGGGCCCAACCCAACCTTTCTTTTCTCTCCTTTTCTCTTCCCCACCCTACCTTTTATCTTTTAGAATTGTGATAAAATACAAAAACCACAAAATTTACCACTTAACTATTTTTAAGTGTACAGTTCAATAGCACTAAGTACATTCACATTTTTGTACTACTGTCACCATCATCCATCCACAGAAATCTTTTCATCTTGCAAAACTGAAACGTAATACACATTAAATTACTCTCTATTCTACTTCCCACTCACACCTACTTTTCCTAATTAATTTGTTTATTAAAAATCTCTCACTGTAGGGCCTCCCTGGTGGCGCAAGGGGTTAAGACTCAACCTACGAAATTATCCACAGCCACTGCAGCACGAGTTTGATCCCCTGGCTGGTCAGGGAGCAACCCACATGGTGCAGCAGACCTCTCCTGACTCACCCACTGTTCCCCTCAGCAGTGTACTTTGATTAATCTGCCTGTTCTGTTTCCCACTCTGTCTCTGGTGAATCCTCGCACCCCCTGTACCTCTGGACTATACCCCAGCTGTATGCATAAATAAATATATCTTTAAAAAAAATCATGACAAACTTTTAAAAAAAATCTCTCATTGTATCTTAAATTGGGGGAAACGTTGATGGATAAGAACATATCTCTGGTTGGTACATCTTTCCCATTGAAAATGGTCCTTTAAAATAATCAGTCTGTTGTCATTATCAGTTGGGACCATTTTGTTTGCCAATAGCAAAACCCCAACTCACATTTCTAGAAAGAATGGGGGAAACCCTACTATGTTAAGTGCTGCATGTAACATATAAAGGGCAGGGATACACCTAAAGTTAGAAACAAAAAGTATTCAATTATCTTTAAGACAATAACTGTAAGACACTATCATTTCTAGTTTCTGCTTCTCTCATGTATTGCCTTTGTTTTCGTCTACTGTAAAGGATATTGATGGATTAATGGGGTGGGGATAAGAGGGGGATTCTCTTTTCCACTGGACATCAGGCTTGTCTGGAGAGATTTTTGGTTATAACCACAGGGAGTATGCTATAACATTGGAATATAAGGATAGAGGCCACGGATGCTGTTAAATATCCAACACAGCATAGGATAGCCCCCACAACAAAGAATGGTCTGGTCCCAGTATCACTAGCCAGGAGAGAAGCCCTGATCTATTCCATACCTATTCCTACCATATATTCAGTGACATGAACTCTTCAGGATCCAAACAAATCACTGATCCTCTCCTCATGAGAGAAGGACAAGAATTTTTATCCTAGTTTCAATTTTTAAAACTCTCCAGTATGGATTCTAATTAGACTTATTTGAGTCAATTGTCAACTGACTACAACCAGGAAGGGAGGGTTTCCAAGGTAGAAATCCCCTTCCCATATGTGTGTCATTGTCAGAAAGAGAAAATCTCAATCATCTGGGTAGACAGTCCAAAGAATGTTCCACAAGCTAGAACTTCGTTGATTTAACTATACATTTAAAAAAAAAAAAACTTAGTTTGCAAATTCTCCAAGTTGGAAAAATCTATAACTGGAGTAGTCCCCATTCTTACAGATTTTTTGTAACTAGCTATAGTGTTTAATCATCTAGTTTTAAGCAGAAATCATTTGCCTAAAACATAAATTAATTCAAGTAATGAGATATGCAAAACAGAGGGAAAAGCATAGATATTTATAAGGTTCACTTTTGAAAATGGCAAAAATAATGAATCTTTATGTCTGCAATGATAAAGTTGGACTCCTCTCCTCTTAGTATCTCCATCTTCTGTTAGATTGCTTGCAGATCCGCTGAAATTAGATGTCAGTGTAAATTATGGTGCAGACCAACTTACTAACCAAGGCTATGAAGGGTAGATGCATAAAAACAAGGTGCCATTGAATATAATTGCTTCTGATCTTAAAATTTTTAAGTGACAAAATTGATACTGATGTGATATTTGCATCAGGTAGTCTTTAATTGACACTGACTCTCTTGGAGACAATTTTTTTCTGAGTGGTTTTATTTTTTCTTCCTAATTCTTAAGTTCCAGAACAGGAAAGTCAGCAACTTATAATGTGGATAGATCAGAGAGGAGAATGACAGTACGTAATTGCAGGTAAAAACGGAGCTCTCCAAACTTCTTCCACAGTCAAAGACTCTCCCTCTCTGAAGTAAGAAAATGAATCTGTGTAAAGAGCATTTGCAGATGATACTTGCAAAGAAGTTAGCACTTTTTTGAACCTTGCTAAATTAGGAAGAAAGCTCCATTTGCAAACATTTCCATTCTTGTCTATTTCAATAAGGAGAAAGATGAAAAAGCATGACCCACAAGGATCCTGTAGGAAGAAGATGCATGGGTCTGCCTGCTCATTTAAATACTTAACAAGCCACAGGGAAAAAAAGAAGACATCCCATTCCACTGCCCATAACATATGTCAGTAAGTCATAAAAATAAATCATACCGCGGACGGCTTGTGAACATTGCTCAGCCTCCTGCGAGACATTAGCGCTTGTTCTTGAGCCAAAAAAGCAAACAGTCCAACTGTCTATCTAATTGTTCTGCCCGTGCCATGAGAAACAGTTTCCAGAAAACAGAGAGGATAACTATTTAATTCTTACCCTGCCTTTATGGTGAAGTTGTAACGTTCTCTATGTCTAAATAATCATTTCTTTATCTTAGAGAAATTCTTTGAATGACAGAAGAATTCAGTGATATGTTTAGGTTTAGCAAAACTATAACTTCTGAAAGAAAAGATAAGTAGCTGCCTTTATACTTTACAAGGATCAAATTAATACATATCACCTAAAGATGAAGGTCTCTGAGAATCTAATATTGAGTATCAGGCTATTTGCTGGGTGAAAAAATATTAAGATTTTTTTTCTGCTATATTATTATTATGCTGAAGTTTGACTAAAACAGCAGAACAATGTGTTTTCAAGTATTTCCAAACATCTATCTAACTGGCTATTTGGGGAAGTACTTGTTTAACTGGCATGTAGTGTCAAAGGCAGAATATCAGTCCTATGAAGAAATAGGGAACTTCAAAACAGTTGTTTTTCTCCAGAGTCAATGGTACACTTCAGTTGCAAGGTATTGTGGGCCTGCCTCCGTCCAAAATATGAGGCCTGCCAGGTGATCCGTCAGTTTGTACATGAGATGTTTCAATAGGTCTCTCCAGTCTAATGAGAGGTAGGGACAAGAGGGGCAGAAATGAGGCAATCCTGGGTAAAAAAAAAAAAAAAAAAAAATCACTAAAATCATTAAAAAATATATATACTGTTAGGCTCTAGTCCTCATTCATTACTGCCTGGCATGTGGCACCCAAACTACCACCCCATTCCATTCCCACACCCAATTATTTCTGGCAGTCCCTGGGGAAAGTCCTATGCTTAAAAATGGGACCTCCTGACAACCAAGGGACATCTGACTTTTCCTCCTCCGTTGTCACTACTCACTTGGGAATGTGTTTAAGGTCTATGTTGCCCAGACTGATGCCTGACATTTCTGGCACAGAAGACATGCCAGCACCTAAATGCCACAGGGCCCACAACTGAACAGAATCTTTGATGTGCTGCTTTATCCCAAACCCTGTCTGATTGCCGCTGTATCATGTATCTTCTGTTGACAATAAGGGCCCTGATTCTGGGCATGGGTGATGCTTTGTACAACTTCCATGGGTACCAGCAGCATCTCTCACAGATGGTAGTGACTCCAAACTTGTTCTGCTCAGCCTGGAAACTGACTGCTGCTGTGGCCTGGTCTTGTCAGCAGGGAGATGGCATCACCACTGGGAGGCTGGGCCACGAACATGCTGCCGCTGTGCTATGTTCCCTGACATGCCTGAACAAGTTCAGCCCCAGTACCTATGAGGGCCTCTCCCTCTGTGTGTGTTCTGTGTTCTACCCATACCAAAACACATTTTCATGTTTCCAATATTTTATTTACCAAGAAGTCATAAGGGGAGGCATGTGGCTGACTAATTTCTTTTTATCTGACCATCGAGTCCTGAGCATTATTAGAAGGGCAAAGTTTTAGGCATTGACTTGCCACTGAGAAATAGGTTTTCCCATGAAGGCGCCCTGTCCCCCTGGGAAGTTGACTCCTAGTGATTCAAAGCATCATGTCTGAAACCCCATGAGCAATGTAGCTTAGACTTCACCCACGAGACCTGAAAGTAAATGCTCCCTGGCCTACTTTAAATTGGAGCTAGAAGGAATTATACTCAGTGAAATAAGTCAGAAGGAGAAAAAAAATATCAGATGGTTTCACTTATGGAAGGAATACAGGGGAATCAAATAAGACATCGGGGGTAAAAATAATAATACAAAACCAAACAAAACCAAATAATTATAAACCAGAGACATTCTGCAGGGGAGGGAGGGAGGAGCACAGGGGACTGTGGTGATGGTGCACGGGTGCACTGGTGGAGGAAATTCTATGGGGACTACACCTGAGGGGGGAAAAAAGCAAACATTGCTTTAAAATGAACAATGATTGTAGGGTAAAGAAAAAATGTCAGGCTTTTCTGCCCTCCCGCCATCAGGATAGATGATGGATCCTTGCAGTCCTGAATGCATGCCTGATGGCGGGCACCTGGAGTAGGGTGTGGGCAGAGGTAGATGGGATTCACTGGGCTTTTAAGGTCGGTGTCAAGGGGACACCAGCAGAAGCCAAGAAGCCAAGAATGAACGGGAGCCGAGAGAAGAAGAAGAGAAGCAGAGAGAACGCCAGAGAGCCCAGATAGAGTGCCAGCCTCCCGGCCCCCCAGCACCCCTGCCTGCTGTGTACCTGGTAATCCTAATAAAAGACCTGCAAAAAAACCACTGAGGACTCTGACTCCTCCTTTACCCGGTCTGTATGGGATCAGAAAACCTGCACTGTGTCCTGTCCTGCTCCTTACAATGCTGTAAAGTATAAATAAATAAATAAATAGAAGTAAAACTAGAAAACAAAATAAGATACAAATAAACTCTTACAGACTAGTAAAAATAAAAAAAATAAGTTTCCCCCCAAAAAATAAAAATAAATTGAATATTTCTATTGTATTATTTTTCTTGAGATAACAATAGTTTGCAGCATTGTATATAATTTAGGGGTACAGAATCACACCTCTTCAGCTGTGATTTCAACACCACATCTACCCTCAAAGTACCCATAGTCTTCCACCATATTCTATTGTTAGCTTCTCCCTCCCTCCTCCTCTAGTTGCTTCAGTTGTACAATCAGATTTCTGGGATTTGTTTTGGTTTAGTTTTTCTGTTCCTTGTTTTGTTTCTCTATATTCCACATTAAATATATATATATATATACACACATATATACACACACACACCATCATTACACATATATACACACACACACCATCATTACATCATTACTGTATATTGGCAGAAAACACTAACAAATAGTGAAGGGCTCATAAGCAACACACTGGTAAAAAGAGAAAAAAAAAGCAATCAATTAAAAAAAGAAAATCTGAAATACAAAGTCTCAGTGCAGAAAGAATGAAATCCTGGGCCCTTTGAAATCAAGTGTGTTTAAACCAAGAATAACCTTACAATCTCTCTCTCTCTCTCTCTCTCTCTCTCTCTCTCTCTCTCTCTCTCTCTCTCTCTCACACACACACACACACACACACACATACACACACACACACACACACACACACACACACACTTAGCTACTGCTTTTACCCAACACCATTTCTAAGCATCCTTGCTATATTTTTCTTACTTGTTTTTCATTCTAGCCATTCTTTTTGGCAGCCCCAATGATAAGAAAAGTCAGTAGACTTTCATATTTTACCTTCTCCCTTTCCGTATTCAAATAATACCTTTCACATTATTAGTGCCCTTGTAAGATACAGATACCCTATTAAACTGTTATTATGAAATATGATATAAAATGCTTGAGTAACCTTGAAAGCCCTAAAATAATCACAACAAATAAATGAAAATTTTAAACACCAAAGAATTCCACATACAATCGCTAAAACTGGGGAAAAGAACTCTATATTTGGTGTCTTTGTAGGGGGTGGAGGGAGACTGGTGAGAGGCCTGGCAATATGAAAATTCTACCTCAAGAATAACAAAAGATAAAGTGATTATGTTTTAAAGGACCAGATGTAAATAGGATATGTTGTTTGTGTTTGTTTCTTTGGACTAGCTATTTTTTTCCTGTGATACATATGCAGACTTCAAGCCTTAAGAGTTTGTGCACACCTCCACTTCCGTTTTCTAAAAATGCCTGCCTGCTTTTTAGTTGTTTAAATCAGGCATGCATTTGGCTACACAGAATGGTTCAAGCACAACCAAAAGGCTGAGCATTCAGTGACCTGAGCTGGGTGCCCCTCTCTCTGCAAAATATAATACAGTTTCTTCAAATTGATAATTGTTACTAGAAGGAATTCATATTAAAACCTTAATCTTCCTCCAAAATTCTCTTGGTAAAAGATTGTCACTTGTGCAACCTGTTGTATCTGACTATCAGGAGCAGACATATTAGCCTCACCTGCTCCCAACACAGAGGACACCTATTCCGCTGCTTTTGCCTCTTGCTTTAATGATTAGGACTATTTCCATCATCCTCCATTCTTTGCTTCAAACATCCTGCAGCTGTCATTTATCTAAAAGCTGAAAACTAACAAGGAAATGCAGTTCACACTGGATCTGAGTCTCCTTTGGGATTTTCACCACCAAAACAGAATCTTACTCTTTTCTTTCTTTCTCCCCTCCTTTTTTTTTTTTAATCTTACCACCTCTGTTATATTAAACTTTCCAACAGAGCTTAGTGATCACAGTTATAAAATTGATACCAAAAGATAAATAGGCATACAAAACTATCTCAGGGGTCCTGCTAGCAAAAGGATTCCCAAGCTCAACGCCAATTTAATTCCAATTGGCATGATGATCTGCCCCCACTATGGAAATTGGAACAAATCCATGGGGTCAAATTCACTCCCAACTACCAACCAGTGACTAAACTAACATTATGCATAGAGCAATTTACTGTTGGCCACAGATGTTTGCCAAAGGCCAGAGCAAAAAAGACCAAAAAGAAAAAAACCTGGAAGTTTTTGCAGTGTTGTTTATATTCTGGTCTGTTTAGCCATCAGTAATGAATGTATTGTGGCGGAGGAACCAAGGAATAAGCCTTCAAGAAGGGGAGGAGGGAAGAAAGGAGAATGACAACTAAAGGAAGAAAAATGGCACACTTTACCAGCATGTGTGCCACCGCCTGAAGAAAGAAGAAAGTCAGAGAGCTCCACTAAAAAAAGAAAAAAGATTCCCTGAGACAGGACTGAAAATGAAACTAAACCATAAGACCTAAATCAATATTTCAAAAGAAACAGCCTGAGATATTTAATTCTTTAAAACCATTTTAAGACAAAGACTGTAATTTCACTCTCATAAACACATACTAGCATATTTCTCTTTTGTTTACAAGGGCCAAAAATTTAAATCACTTTCTCACTCACATTTAACACTTTCATAACCTTAGGAAGCAAGAAGATTAATTTCCAGTAAACACTGACAAAACATAAAAAATATATTTGTTAGTTCTCTGACACAATATAGGACACAAAGGTGGTTTAAAAAATTATCACATTGACTCTTAACAGAAACTTTTCTATATTTAAGATTTCAAACAGTATTGAAATTGAAAGCTGTGCTCTTTCAGGCAGTAAATGTAACTGGAGAGATTCAGTGATGGCACCAACAGCAGGGAAAAGGACCTAGTCCCCTCCTTGAAGAGATTAATTCTCCTCACATGGAAATAGCTATAGTATCTAAATGTCACTCAATGGTATATAAGCTTCATTGGCCCACAAAAATATCACTTTCCTATGAATGAAAAACAGGATTAAGATCAAAGAATAAAAGCCATATTTTTAGAAGTTGGAGATAAATTATTGAAAAATATGTGAGTTGAATAGCTGAGCCAAAATATAAAAGTACTCATCTATTCTTTGCTTTAAAATGTGTGTTTTACTATATGCATACTATATTTCATATATTTGCCATTATACTTGAAATATTAATTCAATTTGCATACCTTTAAACTATTTAGAATTTAGTGAAAATGAGATACTGCTTTGATATAATCTAGTCTGTTGCTGATTCTCTGGCCTATCTACCACATTTCTAATAAATAGGGTCAGGGCTAACAAATAATTGAGACTTCTGGTAAATAAATGATGAACTAAAGAAGACTTTCAGTTCTGTAAAACATCATTTGATAATGTGTGTAGTGCAGGAAGGGAACAGTGCAGGATCTCTATGATCCGGGCAGATGGGTAAGGAGAGGCCTGGAGCCCTCGGTGACATTTTCAAGCTTTTATTGGGATTTTACCAGGTACTCAGCAGACAGGGGTGCGGTGGGTGGGGGGGTAGGTGGCAAGCTCCTTGCCCCTGGTAAATCTTCACTCTTTCTGGGCTTTCTGGCATTCTCACGTGGCCTTGTTCTCTCCTGCTTCTCTTTTGTTCTGCTCTCTCACTTTCCTTCTCTGCTGTTCCCATGACACCACCCTTATAGGCCCAGTCTCAGCCTAGGTGTACCCACCTATGCATGTCCACACCCTACGCCAGGTGCCCGCCAACAGGCATGCATTCAGGACTACAGGCATCCATCATCAATCCTAATGGCGGGAGGACAGAAAAGCCTGACAATCATTTACTCTACGTGTGATTAAAGATCATGAAGAATGGCAGCACTGCCTGATGAAAAGCTTTGAAAAGTCAGAGTTGGTTAAGTTGTTTGTGCACCACTCACTGTGTGGCATAATGTAGGGTAAAGAAAATGTCAGGCTTTTCTGCCCTCCCGCCATCAGGATAGATGATGGATCCTTGCGGTCCTGAATGCATGCCTGATGGCGGGCACCTGGAATAGGGTATGGGCATAGGTAGATGGGATTCACCTGGGCTCAGACTGTGCTTTTAAGGGCGGCGTCATGGGGACGCCAGCAGAAGCTAAGAAGCCGAAGAGAAGCCGAGAAGCCAAGAGAGAAGCAGAGAACACCGGAGAGCCCAGATTGAGTGAAGGCTTGCTGGGGGCTGGGAGGCCTGCCAGCCTCCTGGCCCCCCAGCACCTCTGCCTGCCATATGCCTGGTGAACCCCAATAAAAGACCTGCAAAAACCCATTGAGGACTCTGACTCCTCCTTTACCCGGTCTGCATGGGATCAGAAAACCAGCACTGTGGTCCTTCCTGACCTTATACATAACATCTGGTCTCCTTTTCAAGATTGGTCCTCCTCCTTTTTAAAACTAGAATAATAATCCCTGCCTTGTGGGAGACTTTAAGGGTTAGAGATAATATGTCAAGTGGGCAGTACAATTTTTGTCACCAAGAAAGGTTCTTAGATGATAATAAGGAATAATTCCTATTATCATTATCTTCTATGAGATTACATTCTACAAAAGTAAAGCCAAACTCTGGTTAATTAACTTATTTGGTTAAAAGTAAAATTAACAGAAGGATGTTGCTTTTATTAACTCTTAGAAGAACAAAGTAATGTTTGGAACATTGTCATCACCTCATCATGAATTCAGAACCATTAAAAATAAGTGATTATCATCACTTCAAACACAGAGGTGTCACCCCTCCAAATCTGTTTAATGCAGAAAGTTTCAAATACATCATGAGATTAGTTAGATTTAATAAGTCTCAAAGTCCAGCCATCAGTTAATATGGACATACCCTGGACAATAAGCTGACTTCATTAAATCTAGGGATTGTGAACCTTTTAGCTATGTCTTCAGAGTTCCATATACCTTCTGTCACATAGTAGGTGCTCAACAAATATTTTTTGTTGAATTAAGAGCGGGAGTTGAAAACTACAAAATATCAGAAACCTGTACACCACTGATTTAATACTGCATTATGACATAAAGGGTTCCATTTCTAGTATTTCATGTATTTAACCATAAAGAAATATTTATGAAATGGAGCAAACCTGAGGGAAAGAGAATGACCCGGTTGGCTGGCCCTCATCAATGTGATTACAACTGCAGGACAATACTCAAAAGCAAACTCATAAAGAGAAACAACAACAATAAAATTTAATTAAATATAGAATGAATAAAGAGAGAACAGAGAAACAAGGACAGAAACAGAGACAGAGAGGAAGATGCACATGGCCATATGCAGTCTTTCCTAACCCAGATAATGTTCATGATGTAGAGACCAGAGTCCAAGTAGGAGCCTGCCGTGCAAGACGGCAGCTGACCTGCCCAACCAGACAAGCTAAAGTAGGCCAAATGGAAGAAGTCCATTGATCAGAAGCAGAGCACTGGGACTGGACATGTAGCAAAGACAGCAGGAGCCAGTATGGTGGTCAGAAGTGGAGCATCAGGCTCAAAGCGCAAGCCAATCCTGTGTTCTAATAGCCCTCCTGTGTTCTAGCAATTTTAAAGTCTTCAGGCAGAGCCACTCCACTCCTCCTATCGCTTCCAAGAGCCCCCATTCAGGAAGCCAGGGGTTTGGAGTCCAGAGAGCTCCATCTTCCATCTGTGAAAGCCATTCACTGCCTCAGACGCTGTTGGAAGTCCTAATCATTTTTCAGGACACAGGCTGGTGCCAGGATGTCCAGAAAGATAGCGGATCCACCCACTGCACCAATCTGGTGCAGGCCTGGTGCAGGCCTACCCATGGATATGTAAGGGTACAGGGGCCACCAGCCTCAGGGTATTCAGCATATGCTCACAGAAAGCCTAGCCTTATAGCATCCTTCTCCTGGGCTAGCCATAGTGGTTTAAACTGCTGTTCTGGCAGTGCTGCCTGGTGCCTTCACCTGTTCTCTGCCTACCTGCTCCCAGTCTGTTCATGCAAATGATGGGTGCATGCACAGAGACACAGAAAAATCCTGAGAATGCCATGCTTACCCAAGTGGTTATGTAGCAGGACAGAGAGGGATGCTCCTGAGCAGGAACATGCCCTGGCCAAAGCTGTCCCCTTCTCAGGGGTACATGCTAGAGGCCAGTGGCAGTAGTAAAAGTAGCTGCAGCATGGCCCGGTAGTCTGAGGGGCTGGCAATGGAAACTGAAACCCCCAGAGAAGGACACCCCTAGAAAAATGGCCACTCCTAAAACACTCACTGAGTACCTACGTCTAAGTCATTGTGACAAACACTGGGGATATGGAAGTCAACAAGTTAGACAAGGTATGAAATAAGATGAAGCAAGCAAATAGTACAGTGCCTAGCAAATAGTAGCTTTCAGTAAATGAGAGAGCAGAAATCACAAACAGGTATGGAGAGGTCTATGCTCACCTCCACCCCTAGTTTCTTTTTCTTGTGTGTCTCTGTGTGTGTCTCTCTCTACATCTTTCTAGATAGATAGCTAGACATATATCCAAATTTACATATATATTTGGCACATATATATAGCGCACACACACACCTAAAAAATATTTATACCTGACTCTGTGTTCCAGAAATTTACAATAAAAGAAGAACTTTTGCAAACTTTATTTTATTTTTTCTTCAAACTGTGGGCTATTCATAAAATAGCTTTTTAAATTAATGAAAAAGTACTTGCTGCCATCAAAGAATCTCCAGTATCTTAAAACTTTCTGTAAATTGGCAGCATTCTGCTCAAGCTGTTTAGTTCCCACAGAAGTGAGTCTTTGAAGATGACAAGGTGTTCATAGACAAAGCAATAGCTTGTTTAAAAAAAAAAAATTACATTTGTTTTTCCTCAAGACCTAGTGAAGTCTGAGTTGGAAAGAACAAAGTCTGAGTTTCCAAAACCACTGCCAGACCACTGCAAGATGGACTCCTTCCTACTAAGTGACAGTCAAAGACTCCCCGGGAAGCTGCTGAGAGTTATCAATGTGTGCTATAGATCTCTGCCACTCGTTTGTCCTGTCTTAGGTAGTTGAGAATAAGACAAAGCTATCCTGTTGAAAGATCACCAGCCAATACAATCAAAACACACTCCCCTCCGATGAACACTCCTTAGGAAGCAACCATGAGTCCAGCGTGTGAGCTGATAAGTCAAAAAAAAAAAAAAAAAAAAACTGACTCCAAGACCATGCATCAGTTCTCTATTGCTAGTAATACTAATAGTTACTATTTTCTGTGGGTTTCCAAGTGCCAGACATTGTACTGAGTGTTTTATATTCACTATCCTACTGACATTCCACACAGAACACCAAGGTATCCCAATACCTAACTCTGCTTCACCCCTTAGCAGTTTGTTGAGGGAAACATTTGTTCTGCACTCTTTTTATTTCCTTCCATCTGGAAGGATTTAATTAGTTGCATTCTTTGGACCTCTCATTATCTCACTTAACCCTGAGAGTGGATGGAGCATTTGGTTGGTGAATTTAGTAGAATAAAGTGAGAGCTCAAGGCCAGCACCTGCCCTTTCTGGCTCAGAAACAGAGGGCACATTGTCTCTGCTTGTCTAAGTCCTACCTCTTGGAGGAGCCCAAACCCTCTTTGGAGAGAATTGCCCAGGCTAGCAGGAATATACCTGAGATTGGGTCTTAAGAAGTTCAATTTCTCAGGGAAATAAGTTGCATTTTAATGTTAGTCATAAATTTGATATTTTGATTTTCTACTAGCTGACATGTTGGATTCCCCATCAACTAATTTCAGATTTAGGAAAGAAGAAATGGTAAAGCTTTAGAATATACTTCTCTGAATTTATATACTCTTCAGTGACTTCATTTTATTGTCTATAAAATGAGAAAAATCATAGTATCTATCTCATAAACTCATCAAGACCATAAGTAACACCTAAAAAAGTAAATGGAGGACATATATTAAGTACATAAAAATATTAGCAACTATAATCACTCATATTATTAGTATTTTTTTAATTTTTAACCAAATTATCTACCAGACCTACTTTCCCTTCTGACATTCTACAGAGTTCTGATAACTCTACAGTTATTTGACAAATAAGCCCTTTCTTTGACTAACACATCTCTGAGACTCAAAAATAGTTTAAATAATAATGGTTATAACAATTTTAAATAATAAAAATTTTTATCATTTAAAAAGTGGCAACAATAAGAATATCTGGATCAGTGTTTACCTGAGACTGACATATAAGACAATATATATTCAGTACTCAGCATAGTGTCTAACACATAAATAGTGAGTAAATTACTAGCATTATTAATATTATCATTATTTCATTTTTATTATGAGTCATTTCAAATTCCTACTTACATCCTTGTCTTGCCTATTGTATAACAGTCTTTCACTTGACCTGGTTCTCAGAAGTGACATGCATTTTTCACTTATGCTTCTATGGTTATTTTCTTCTTTAAAATCCTATCAATTTCACTCTCCTTTTGTCTAATTTTAATAAAGTATAGCATTGTCCTTTTTTTTTCCCCAGTAAAGAAATGTACAATGTTTGCTTCAAAGAAGACAAGACAATAATGAATCACATATCCTATTTTAGAACTGGCAATGCAGCTCACATGCCAGCCAGAGCCTTTCTATTAGATTATTGCCACCAACACTCAACACATAATGAGTAAAGAAGGAAAAACATAAGCTGACATCCAATATTCAAAAAAGCAAAGTAATTCAGAAAGCCAAGTTTCCACTCTTATTTAATCAGAACAACTCTGAGGTCTTGACATTTTAAATATTTTCGAAACTGAATTTTTACCCACCTAAAGGAAGTACTTCTCTCTGATAAGTAAAAAGGATGATATTTTCAACTCTCAATTTGGTTATTGTGAGCTATAACACATATCTAAACATACAAAAAATAAAAACATGTTCTCTCTGAACCTGTCAAGCACATTTTCCATTATTATGAATATCTGTGATGGTTTGCTTCAATGAAGAGTTATCTTAAACACAGGCCTACTAACACAATTAAGAAACTCAAGTTTTCTGAAAATATAAAAGAAATTGCCTCATCATTGTTTAGTAAACTGCACCAGATTGTAATCCAAAGAAATTCATTTGAAAGAAAGTAGAATATCACATGGTCTGAAACTTTATACTTCCATGTGCGGACATTTTGAAAACAGATTGGTTAGTTTATGCCATTACTATTATTTGTTTACCTTATCCTAGTTATTGTTGTCCCCATCCAAAAAAAAAAAAAGTAGACATATTTCTTACAATGTACACAAATACTTTAATAGCATGGACCACAGTTTCTATTCGGAAGTAAGCCAGGAATTTTTCTTTTTCCTAAAATTGATTCTGTCTATGAAATGGTTTAACAAGAACAATTTTCCCCTTTTTAAAGGTTAAACAATATTTTATAAATATATGAATGAGTTTCTGTTTAATATTACAAAATAATTCTAAACCATCTAGAAGAATAAATAGGTACTAAATATTACTAAGAGATTTTACAATTTTAATAATAATGGGATGCTTAGCTTAATAGAGATTAAATCTATTATAAAGCTACCTAGTTAAAACCATTAGCTATCAGAGCAAAAAGACACTAGATAATGCAATATATTATATATTGTCAAAACAATATATGGAAACCTAAAGAAATGATGAATTTAACAGCAAAAATTAGTAAGGAGAGGAAAGAATACTGATTTATTAGTTTGAATAAATTAAAGAAGTAGTTTGGATTTTGCCTCATAATGGTCACCAAAAAAATTGCATGTGACTTAAAATTTTAACATATAAAATCAAAGGAGGAGGAGGAGGTCAGTATAAAGATTTCTATGCAATTTTCACTCCTCGCTGTGACAGAGTGTCCTGTCTTACACAGCAGTGCCCTTCTACCCTATGTACCCTATGTAGTTCAAAACTTGGCAAAATATATAAAGTTACTGTTTTTTAGGTACTGAGCAACCAGTAATACAAAGATGTGATTCTGGAAGGAAAGGAACGTATGGGATCTGCTCATATTGCCTCATCTTTCTGCCTGGAAGTAATCATGGAGGTAGAGAAAATGTAGAGCTTTATATTTTGGAGGCAGGGGGCTGCTGAGGAAGCAGATATGAGCATTTGTGGGCTCTAAAAAGAAGGCTATAATTTTCAGTGAACATTGCCAAAAGTGTAAGAGCTAAGCAAAGTTGTCTCCCAAATTCTTGTATGAGGTTCTTCAGTGTTCCTCAGCCAAAGTCTGAGCTATGCATGCCCAGGGTTGGATGCTATAAAGCTTAGGAACTGTGTGGGATGAGAGCTGAATGGATATACCAAAAGTTGAACAATTCCAGTAGTCATAGGAGGTCTAGCTCAGTCAGTGAGGAGACACCCTGCTGAGAAAGTACGAATACTTGAGATTCCAGAAAATCCCTCCCTAATAAGAACCATTTATAGAAAACGACTAAGGACAAAACCAAAATAACCCATTTTCACAAAAGAAAATTAAAATCTTCAAGATAGAAGGGATATAGCAGTGATTTAACTGCCACCCAAAACATAATTAGATACTCCTCAAAGGAAGACAACATAATTTCAGTTTCCTACAACAATCACCAAAAATGTCCAACATGCGATCCAGAATAACTAGATCTATAAAGAAGCAGGAAAATGTGATGTTTAATAAAGGAAAACAATAGAAAAAATAGGTACCCAAGACTACACAGATGTTAGCATTACCAGCAAAGACTTTAAAATACCTATTATTAATGTGTTCAAAGACTTCAGTCTTTGGGGACTTGACTCCAATGGCAAAAATAAACAAATGGAACTACATCAAACTTAAGAGCTGCTACAAAGTAAAAGAAACCATCTTCAAAAGGAAAAGCAAGCTGCTGTATGAGAGAACATATTTGAAAATCACATATGTGACATGGAACTATCATCCAAAATATATAAACGTACAGATGGTAAACAAGCACATGAAAAGATGCTCATCAGCATTTACCATTCAAGAAATGCAAATCAAAACCACAATAAGATAACACCTCACATCTGTTAGAAAATCAAATATCAAAAATGATAATAAACAACAAGTTTGGCAAGGATGTAGATAAAAGGGACTGTACAGTGTTGTTGGGAATGTAAATTCATGCAGTCATGAAAAACAGCACAGAGATTCCTCAAAAAACTAATAGATATATAAAAGGATACAGCTATTCCACTTCTAAGCATTTATCTGAATATGAAAAAGCAAATTCAAAAAAAAAATATGAACACTTATGTTTATTGTGGCATTATTTGCATAGCCAAGATATGGAAGCAACCTAAGTGCCCATCAATTGATAAATGGATAAGAAAATATGATACATATTCACAATAGAATTTTGTTCAGCTATTAAAAAAAAAGATGAAATTTTGGCCTTTATGATAACATGAATGGACCAACCTTAAGAAGATTATGCTAGTGAAATAAGTGAGAGGGAGAAAAATACCATATGGTTTCTTTCAGTCATATGCAGTGGAAACAAATAAGCAAAGAGGCAAACTTTTAGATTCTGACAACAGAATGGTGATTATCATCAGGAAGGAGGATGAGGGGTGGGTAGAACAGGTAGAAGAGGTCAACTAAATGGAAGCTGTCAGGCCTTTGATGGCAATAGTGCCATAGTATACAGAGATGTTAAAATATGAAGCTATATACCCGAAACATACATTGTTTTAAATCAACACTTACCAATGTAATCTCAATTTAAAAACAAAAAGAACATTGCTTGTTGTCACAGTTTTATCACTAATACCTAGAAAATTTCTTACTTACTATTAAATAAATGGTTGATTGTGGAGTAATATTCCATTATGTATATATGCCACATCTTCTTGATCCAGTCATCTGTTTTTGGGCATTTGGGTTGTTTCCAGGTTTTACCTATTGTAAGCAGTGCTGCAATAAACATAGGGGTACAGGTGTTCTTTTGTTTTTTTGTTTGTTTGTTTTTTATTTATTTGTTTGTTCGTTTTGTTTATACATGCACTGGGTACAGTCAGAAGCGTGGGAGGGTGAGAGAATTCACCAGAGCCAGAGTGGGGAGCAGAGCAGGCAGAAGGACCGAAGCACACTGCTGAGGGGAGCAGCGGGCGGCAGGAGAGGTCTGCGCGCCATGTGGGACCCTCCTCCAGTGGCCGGGGAGCGGCCGGGGATTGAACCGGCGCCGCAGAGGTCGCCAGCAGCTTCACAACCCAGCGCTCAACCGCTGCGCCACCAGGGAGGCCCTACAGGTGTTCTTTTGAATCAATGTTTTTGTGTCCTTTGGGTAGATCCCTAGGAGTGGAATTGCCGGGTCATATGGTAGCTCCATTTTTAGTAGACTGAGGAACATCCAGACAGCTTTCCATAGTGGTTGGACCAGTTTGAAATCCCACCAGCAATGTAGGAGAGATAAATTCATGCCATTCACAGCAACATGGATGGAACTAGAAGGAATTATGTTTAGTGAAATAAACCAGAAGGAAAAAGAAAAATATCAGATAGTTTCACTTATAGCAGGAATATAGTTTAAAAAAATAATAACAGTACAAAACACAACAAAGCAAAAATGGACAATTATAAATCAGAGACATCCTGCAGGGGAGGAGGAGGGAGAGGGATCAGAGGAAGGGAGGGAGGAGCACAGAGGACTGAGGTGATGGAGCAGGAGTGCATTGGTGAAGGAAACTCTATGAGGACTACACCTGAGTGGGTGGGGAGAAGCAAATATTGTTTAAAAATGAATAATGATGAAAAAATAAAAAAATATAAAATATATAATTTTATTTTTAAAATCTAAAAAAAAAACCCAAAATAACTAAATAAATGGTTGAATTAATGAATGAATTTCTGAATAAAAGATTGAATGAATGAGTAAATGAAGGAAGAGTTATTGTTAGGATAAAGTTGTTGGTTCATGGGAAAGTTTCCCAACTGAACAGGAGACTCTACTTTGGGTAGATGTTTCTCAGCTAAGGTTGAGTGGTAAATAAGTACTAACTAGCCACAAGTGAAAGCAGGAAGTTTTGAGGAAAGACCTTTGTACTTATAATTCTGGTAACAATATGCAATTAATGAGGGGGCTGTGGATCCCCACTATATTTGTCATGATGAGCAGGTGAAGGCTGAAATTCTTTATCTGGAATTCTTGACTTGGTAATTTTGTGACAAATCCAATCTGTACCATTGAGAGCCTCCACACTTTCTATCACAGTCTGCAGTCTCCCTGGGGAGTCTCTGAACTACAGTCCACAAAATCCTTGCCATGAGTAGTGACTATTCTGTTTAAAGGGAGCAATTGCTAAATGTTCAGGCTGAAATGACCCACTCAGGGGAAGCCAAACCAATCTTGACCCTTTCTCATCAAGGAATTAAAAGTACTAAATGATAAAACATTTAAAAAAGAAGCCATCAACTTTTTCCATCTATGTTTTCCACATCATTAGTTAACCCTTCTTCCATGACCTGTCAAGTTGTGAATTCCAGACTTTTTACCTCCTGTAATGCCATCTTAAACTGGCTATGCAAGAATTCTTTGGGTACCATTTTTCTTCCCTGTACATGTCATGTCCCATCTAGCTGGAGGATGGTGAGGGCAATGCTACGTCATGTGACCATGAAGAATTTGAGTAAAGGACCCACACATAGTTAAAGTATTTTGTTCATATTTTATTGACTCAGCCTATTACATCATAGAAACAACACACATATTTGTAGAGTGGTCATGACATCAGAAGTTACCCCTATGTGCTGTACACATCATCTGTTTAAGAGTTCCAGGCCCCAAAGAAAACCCCCAATACCTTTGCATACAGACTTTCTAATGTTTCACATGAATTTGACTGATGCTAATATTTGCATACATAATACCTACACTATTTGATGTAATTGCATAAATAAGCCACTAGAGAAGCAAGAATTGAGGATTTCCAACATCCCCCAGTCTCAGTGTCAAAGATGAAACTATGATTCACCTAACTTGGAAAGAAGGGAAATTTTTCATGAAAATACGTTTTTCTCTCCAGGATGGATGCTGTGAAAGTTCAATTTTCCCATCTTGTCAGGCCTGGTGATTTCCTTTTGCTCTTATACATTGCTGCCACTATAATATACAGCTTTCCAGGTGTAGTTTAATTAATTTTGGTAAAACCTCAGAATTGTTCTTTTCTCTCATTGGTATTCATTATAATGAAGACCTACACTCAGTGTTAATTTTCAATTCCCCAGGTAGAATTTTTCACTGTTATGAGGTGAATCTAATTCCATGGTTGGTCATTAAACACCTGTGCTTAAGTCATGCGCTTCTTGCCTCATCCCTTTGAAATAATTTCTAGATTAGCAGTGCATTCTGAATATCCTGAATTTTATGTGATATCTGACCTCATGATCTCAATGTTTACTGACCAAGCAGGCACATTCTGGCTTTAAGAATGAAGGAAGCTGAGTGATAAATAATAATGTCAATAGATTCCATTCTTTTTGGACACAAAACTAAATGCATCCATGCTTTCTAAGACACACTTTTAGAGCAGAAAGAAGGTAAAAAGCATTCTAATCTTTCATCACAATGCCCTTCAAAAACATCAGTGTGTGTATGCATATGCTGTTATCTTTTGAAACGAATAAAAATCAGTCACTGAGGAAATGTACTGACATCCATTAAAGGCAGAGCTGTTGGCAGTCTGTGATGTTCACTGTGAGTGGAGATGTACAGTGAGGAAAACTTGCCAGGCGGAACCCATGGACTGTATCATCTTCTTCATGATGGCTGGAAAAAGAGTTTTTGTACAATGTGACATTTCATAGAACACATTCAAGTTAGTACTCTCATGAGGGGAAAAAAGCCCATAAACCCAATTTTCCAGCAGAGCATGATTTTGGAAAGGACAGAAAAGAGTAAACTACTCTAATGAATGCCATAACACTTCTTCCAATGTGAAATTATAGTCCGTGTTATTGAAAGAGTAAGTCCAAAAAACGGATAATTTTTGATTTAAAAAATAGAAATGATTTTGTACTTTTACCAATAAAATGTGAATTTTTAAAAATGCCATGAAGTTGGGGACTCCCTGGTGGCCTAGGGGTTAAGTCCCAGTGCTATTACCCCTAAAACCTGAGATCAACCCCCAGCCAGGGAACTAACACACATGGCACAGCTACCCTCAGCAGCATGTTTCAGTAGATCCACCTGTTCCACTCCCCACTCTGTCTCTGTGAATCCTCTCAATCCCTGCACCTCTGGCCTACACTCCAAAAAATTTTTAAAAAAAGTAAAAATTACTTTACCTTTCTGGAAAATTCACTTGATACAAGAGAAGCCTGAGTCTGATCTTGTTTGTGTTTCCTGCACTAACAAACACAAGATGTGCTGCTTGTAATAAATATTTCATGCTGATATGATGATAATTGATCAATCGAAAGACCCTGTTTCATATGTCAACTCTGCAAAGAAGTTCTCCATCATTCCACTTTCCTTACTTCAAAAACTCTATAGTCTAGCCATCTGGTCATGTTCTAGAACCATCTCTTGGACAAAGAGTCTATCTTCATCTTTGTATTATGTTTTATGCATATGTACAGGTTCAGTATATGCAAGAACAATGAAAGCACTGAATAACCACCAAAATCTCACCCATTTGTATTTAAATGTAGATTTCTGTTTTTTCATAAGTTGGTATTTCCAATGATTCTGAAAGATATTCTGAAAGAGGGAAGTAATTTCAAGGAAGAAAGACAGACTACAGAGACAACTGGAGCGAGGACCTACCACGGGTAATCATCACTATCCACTAATGGTGGATATTGTTTTATTTTACAGATAAGTAAAGTGAGAGTCAGATAAATTAAGTAACTTGTCTCAAGTGACTTAATGGCACTGCCAGAACTGGAACCCAGTGCTTTCTTGTTGGAGTACTTCTTACTCAGCTAATGCCGAATAATGAAAATTTTTTTCTAACTGAGAGCGTAATTTTTTCATACATTTTGTATCATTGGTTTGTCATCCACAACCATACTGAATGAGTAAAAGGTAAGTAGATGCTGTTCTGGATGTCATTCTTGGTATTCCTTTAAAATGTTGTTTTATTTTTAAGGTTTCCATGTATGTTTTATTTTCCCAGTTAGCTAAAGACAGGGGCAATGTAATATACGCTGTTTCTATCACTGTATCAGCTGGCACTGAAGTATGTCTCCAGGACTATTCCAGACACCAATCATCATAAATAAATTCACAGAAGGCAAATTAAGCACATATTCAACAAAATAACTGGGAAATAAAGAACAAGTACAACTTTGAGAATCTTACTCATAGTTTGGCAATCAGAAAAATATGTATAATAAAAAAAAAGAAAACACTTCAGAGCTTATGGAAGTTTTGTGTCTTTGAGTTTGGTTTACTTTTATTTATAAAACATATAAATTAAAGGGCCTCCCTGGTGGCACAAGGGGTTAAGCACGGCACTTTGAAGTTATCTGCAGCCTCTGCAGCATAAGTTCAATCCCCGGCCTGTCAGGAAACTACCCACATGGCACAGCAGACCTCTCCTGTCTTGCCCACTGCTCCCCTCAGCAGTGTATTTCAGTCAATCTGCCTGTTCTGTTTCCCACTCTGTCTCTGGTGAATCCTCTCACATGCCCCCCACACCTCTGACATGTACCCAAGTTCTTTAAAAATAAATAAATAAATCTTTAAAAATATATATATAAATTATATAGGCAAGGAATAGGAGAGGAGATGTTATAAATTTTCTTAGTGCTAAGGATCTCTAAGGCATTTAAGCCTGCTATTTGAGAAACGAGTTGGAAAAAAGAGTAGTGGTCAAGGAAGACCAAACAAGATAAAACATAAATTTGCTATGAAAAACATCTACAGCAAAGTAATCTATTAATAAATGTTAACTAGTATTATGAAAGACCTATACTGAGCAAGACAGGCTTAAATGTTCCTCCACGTTTAACTAATTTTAACTTAGAAATTCAAGGTTAAAGCAAATATAGTACTATTATTTGCTTTATGCTTGAAACTAAAAGAGAGAGGAAATTTTAAAAGCAAGTGGCATAAAATTTGATTAAAGAAAATAAGAAAGATGTTTGTCATTGTGATTTTCCAGTCTCTGAGTTAATTTCCAATTTTTTTTTTAAATTGACCCAGATCTTTAACAACCCTCCAAATTTCATCTGTGGTGTAAATACTAATCTTTTCAACCAGTGCAAGGAATAACATCATTGACCTTAAAGACTCTATAAAAAGTTTAACATGAAAATTTTTGCAACTATATATGACTGAAACTTCACGCACGCACATACACACAGTCATACACACAGAAAACATTGATGATTTTGACTAAATGTTAAAATAATTAGTGATTCTGGTATATCTACCAACAAAATATATCCTGGAGAAAATCACTTATATATGATACTTTTTATTATAGAAACTTCTTTAAATTATAAAAAGTGTATAATTCCCTTGTAAGCATTTGCTATCATAAGTGTTTAATTTTTTTTCCAAAATTGTATTCCATTTTTTTAAAACTTGCTATAGGCCAAGATAGTAAAGAAATATGAAAAAGTTTGTACAGATTTAGTGGTGGTCCATGTAATTTTTCTTCTTTAATTTCCTTGATAAGGCAGTTTTGTGATAAACAGCAGTGAGCAAATAGAAATGCCCCATATGTTTAAATTTCAAAATGCAAATTCACTTTTTGAAAAATCAGAATTTGTAGCCAACTTTTTCTAAGTCAGATCACTCATCTTTCAAAGCAAACTACTTCTCTAGACAATCTAAAACCTAGCAATTTTACCACTTTCACTGTCAGCAAATGCTTCTACAGAAATGCTGTGAATGTTTGTTAGATCTATTTTTTTTTTCCTTAAGCTTATGGAGCTGTTTAAATGACAGAGTATTTCAATTTATGGGTGAGTGTTCTATAGGGTTTAATGTGTATAAACCACAGCCAGAGATATCACTGATTAGTATTCTAAACTGCTAACTTCTTCTTCCAGCACAAAAGGACACATTTTTTCTGTCACATTAATGAATTTTTAGAGTAGCAATATGGTAACTCCAGGTGGTGTGTTTATCCATAGATAATCACCCCCCCAGAGAATGCCTCCACCCCTCAGAGGTGATGATCCCCAGGCCCATCATGCCTCCCACTTACATACATGCTGATTGCAGCAACCAGAAACATGTGTAAGGTGTGCGCAGCATACAGAATTTATGTGCTTCATCCATTTGTTAATTATAAAAGCTACTAACACTATTAGTAAGGCTTTGTACATTTTACACTATCATCATAATTACAAAGTTTTAGTATGTGGTTTTGTGTTACAACGCCATCGATCAAAGTCCATTTTCTGACATATGTAGCAGAGGCAATATGTTCCACATAGGTTATTTCTGGAATTGTATTACTTATTGCAATAGAGTCCTGTCATGTAGCTCTATTGCACCAACTGTACCTGCCCTGCTGCAACTGCCTGGGCTCTGTCCACTTGCAGACACTCTCGAGCATGCACAGAATGGGGTGAAAGAGTAAAGAGTATTTTTTAGGAATTACGTGTTATTGACCAATATGCACAAATTTAATTTTGGCTTTCTGGATATAGTTTAAATATAAAATGTCAATCTTCCAAACCTCTTAGCGTATTTAGAACATATACCTGACATAGGTGGCTTTCAGAAAACCAAAAGAGTGTGATTTCCTTTCATGATTTACTTAATAACTGAAAAACCTCTGGGCAATATAAAAAAAATTTAAGAGCAATGCAATACCTGTTTCCTATTACTCACCGCTCTATAAAACATGCTTTGGGCAGGAGACAGTATGCATGAAAGGAGAAAGATCTTCCTAAGAAAAGAGAGGACAGAAAGTTTAAACAATTTCTTTCCCACATTTGATTGCACATTGAATTTGCACAACTATTTCAAGGACAAGTGGGGGTTGAAAATAGACACTGACAAAATGGTAAAATAAGTTGGCTGGAATTTGACAAAAAAAATTAGAGTACCCTAAAGTGTTGTTAAGGAAATCAATGTGTATGTTGCACATGAAGCATAACAATAAGGAGAACTTTCTTTAATTGCTGAAAGAAAGAAAATTCAACTATTGCCAAATTTAATTTCATTCCCAGAATTTAACTAACTGTGTAAGATTTGACATGCTACATCAATGCATTATAAAAATCAGTCACAATTACTGTCAAATGCACAATGTTCTGCTCTAAAAATCTTTTGAATTAGATCTATTGCAAAATAAAGCAAGGAAACTGACCTAGCACATATTTATATCAAGGGTTATATTTCTTGAAATAAACCTTTTACCATTAAATTCCTTATATTGGGCAAGTTAGGAATTTAATGTGTAGATTCATTCATTTATAATCAGCTTCAACACATGTAGAAACCCCAAAATTAGCAGAAAAGAATCAGGGAGAATGGAAATAACTAACATGTACAGTTTCACTTTTTGCAAGATGTTTACAGTTATAATAATGGTTAACAGAAATGCAATCAAATATTGTCCTTTTAAATGGTTTTAATATAGAAATGTTAACAGGAGACAATGGTACATATATATGTATATTCATAATTATGTATAATATATAGGTTAGACAGATGAAAAAATGATGATATAGCTAGGTAGGTAGGTAGATAATTAATAGATTAGAGAGAGAGAGAGAGAGAGAGAGAGAGACAGACAGACAGACAGACAGACAGACAACAACTATGTTCCCAAGTCAAAAGGGACTGCAATTTAATTTTAAATGATGCAATGCAAGATCAAGTCAACAGATCAAGCATTTACGCAAATGCATAAACTGTAGATAGGTTTACACAGGATTTTCTTCTATAATAAAATAAAATTCATCACTGATTTGTGTTCTTTCAAGTCTAGCTGAAATTATGTGCTTTTATTACATGGATCCCCAGTCACTATACCTAATTTTTTATCTTTAGTTTAAAATTTCTAAAGATAACTGTACTTCCTTGGAGAATGGGTTAAAAAGGTCCATTCTCGAACTAGAATCTTTTATCTGCCAGGAGGAATAGTATGGAAAGATACAATCACTAAAAACATAGAAAAACATAAATAAAAATCAGAATACCCATTACTCATATTAATAGAATCACCAACTCATAAATGACTTTCAAGACCATTATCAAAGCATCTGAAGAGTTTATAATTCCAGAGAAGAAGCCAAATCTTAAAATATACATCCTGGAGTATGCCTGACAGTACAACCTTTGTGAAATAATAGAAAAAAGAATTACAATCACTTTTTCAGAATGTCATGGTTCACAAGAAGATGTGACAGTGGGATAGATTGCTCCTGAGACTTGGCAGGTAACAGTAACTTTCTCACATGCCTATCAGTTCATCAGAGGACAAAAGATACTTCCATCTGAAAGTAACTGAAGAGATCTCTGTAAAATGAATTAATGGTTTTAGTTCATTTCCGTGTTCATCACATCATAAAAATTTGGATTACTTAAGACCTTTATTTTTAGATGGGTCAGAAGGAATAATACACACACACATACTCATGCACATTGAACTATTGCCTTTTATAGAACACAATTCTCTAAACATCTCTGCTCTTGTATTGTCTTACATTTTAAGAAGGTATAACTAAGTTCATTTTTGATATTTTAAAGGACTAGAATCCCTTCTACATATGCCTATCCTTAACGCATTAACATCCTTCTCTATGCTCCCCCAATCTCCAGTGATGATGTTGCACACTGGTCTTATTTAAAAAAAAAAAAAGTATATGCTGCCGTGCCTGCCTCTTTTTATGGATTCTGAACTTTTGAAGACACAAATGATGTCTTACTCATTTCTGGATTTCCAATACCTCGCCCATACCACTGATGGTTACATCTATACTTCAAAATCACTACTGCTTTCTTCAGAGAACACAGGTGAGGGCGTCTAGTAAAAGGAGAAAGAACGCATATATATGATTCTGATACAGTCATTGACAAAGTGAGTGCCCTCGTAGTTTCTTTTAACGAGGATCCTGAACTGAAATAAAGGATTATGAAGTGAATATAAGCCTTATTTATAATGAGGTGTATAAATGAGCCCTAGAAGATGGTTGAAGTTCTTCATTCCCTACCTGATTAGACTATAAAAATTATAGCCTCATATGGTTAGAATGATTTTTTTTTTTTGGTCTCTATCATTTCCTAGATCCCTAATATAGGGCCCCATTTGTCATGTATCCTGAGTGTTGAATGTGTGTGTAAATAAACACTTCCAGATGTATATATCTGGTATTACCTCACATTCCAATGAGGTAGACACAGAAGAGGTGTTTATAGTTTGGAAATATTGACAAAGAAGTAAGAAAGGACTCCTCCGTTTTTGGCTCACCCCCCCCCATTATTGTGCTACCTAAATGCAGGCCATAAAATATGTGGATGGATGAAATTAAAAATTTCTTAAATTACATTTGTTTCAGGGGATCTCAGTATGCTCTGAAGTTTACAAAAATCTTACCCTTATGTGTAGTTCTCTTTTGTTCTGGCCAAAAACTCTGTTTTATCTAATTCCTGACTCATAGCTACTAACAAGGAACTATGCCAAAAAAAATTAAAAACCAAGATAATGCCTTCATTATAAAGAGTGGGGGGAACTCCTTCATTCCCACAGTTGAATATTCTCTAAGAATTGCTGTCATAAAAGTATCTCACTTATCCTGAGGGGAATGCATGGCAAGTGTGACAGCTGTGAGTGTTATGGAGGTTCACAGCCCAGTAAAAATAGAAACATAAAAAATGACCCAAACAAGGCAATAAGTAGATTTTATGTGTTACAAAAAAAAAAAAGTCCCCTGAAATTACCAAAAGGGGAAACCATTTCTTTTGAGGACTTATTAAAATACAAAGTAGCATTGGAGCCCAGCCTTCCTGTTGTGAAAGGTTTCTCTATGCAGAGATGGGAAAGAGGACAAGGCAGGCAAGGGGCAGTCACATGCAAAGAATGAAATATCAACACAGTGATAATGAAGGAATCAAAGGAACAAATTGGAAAATTGAAAACATGTTGGAGGGAATCAGGTTGACTCTAGCCTTTATGGAAGGCAGTAGAAAATATTTTTGAAAATGTAGGTGGCTTTGAATATGAGGAAAATTTTTTGGACTGTATTATACAAAAGATGAGTAGTCTTTAAAGGTCCTGGGGCCAGAAAATGACATTATCGAAACAATATTTTAGGGAGAATGATCCTCAGCAAAAATGCAGAACACATTATTAAGGAAGGAAGGTCTAAAGAAAAAAAGATCACTTCAAGTTTGGAGGGATACCAATATAAATTATAGATGCTCATGCCAATAAGGGAAAGGATGGATAAGGGAGAGCTTGTAACCAAAACATCAACAGGACAGGACTCATGATTGATGAGATTCTCTCCCTTAAGTAGGAATAACAATGAATAGCTACTTCACACTTCAAGTGTTCAAAAGAGATAACCATGTAAAAACTTAGAACACTGTCTAGCACATAGTTACAGTACATAAGCCTTAATCTTTATTGTTATTGTTGTCACTCAATTCAATATATGAAAGATGAGGAGAAATCAAATCCTACTGAAACCAGAGCAAGTTATCAGATATACTTGTAAGGATATTAATAAAAGGTTTGTGTGGTGTGGTGACATATACTTGAAAAGGTGGGATCCTCTATTTCTGAATCATATGCAATGCTGTAAACCAATGATGCCATATTGAGAAAAGTTATAATAAAAAATAAGTTCAAGGCAAAAATGAGAGCTATGGAGACTGTAAGACTGGTTACAGAAATATTGGCTTGAGGGCATCCCTGGTGGTGCAAAGGGTTAAGACGGAGCCTATGAAGCTATCTGCAGCCACTGCAGCAGGAGTTCAATTCCCGGCTAGGGAGCTACCCACATGGTGCAGGAGACGTCTCCTGACTCGCCCATTGCTCCCCTCAGCAGTATATTTCAGTCAATCCACCTGTTCTGTTCTCCACTCTGTCTCTGGTGAATCCTATCACCCCTCGCACCTCTGGTCTATGCCAGAGTTCTTGTATGGATAAATAAATAAATCTTAAAATATATATATATATTGGTTTGAGTTGAAAATAGTCAGCTGTCAAGCAAGCACCAAGAGTTGCGTGGTAGGTTCTGAGAGAAGACCATATTACAGACTCATCCACATAACAATAACAACCTGTGGGAGTGGTTAGGAATTCTAAAGAGAGATAGAACAGAACATCCAAAGACAATGAAAGGGCCTCCCCGGTGGCGCAGTGGTTGAGCTCTGGGTTGTGAAGCTGCCGGCAGCCTCTGCAGTGCCAGTTCGATCCCCAGCCGCAGGGCAAGGGTCCCACATGGCGCACAGACCTCTCCTGCCCGCCCGCTGCTCCCCTCAGCAGTGTATTTCTTCACTCTGCCTGCTCTGCTCCCTGCTCTGGCTCTGGTGAATTCTCTCGCCCTCCCGCACTTCTGACTGTACCCAGAGCTTGTATAAATAAATAAATAAATCTTAAAAAAAAAAAGAGAGAGACAATAAAAGATCAGCACCTTTCAGAGAACCCAAGTTCAGAGGACAAAAGAAGGAGGGGCCTGCAGACAGGCAAAGAGCTCACTTAGAAAGGAAGGCAAACTAGATAATGCTACTTTCAGAAACCACAGACTTGGCTTAGATGTCAAAGGCTTTTGGGCAGGTGAAAGAATATGATGATGCAGAGGTGACTTAATGTACTGTTTATTCAGGATACTGGCAGGGAAGATGTCCCCAGCAAGAAGTGAAGGTAAGAAATTATCTGAAGGAATGAGAATGGTCTAAGGAGCAGGAACTGTAAAGCTAAGTTTGATGTGAGATAGAGTTCAGGTGCAAAAGCAAACAGAAATCCAGACAGACAGATCAACCAAAGTATTAAGCCCAAGCGATTAGTAAAAGGTAGACTCCAAGGAGAAACTGCAGGGAAACTGAAGCAAAGTAGAAGCTGTGGTCACTCAATTGTAGAGTCATGCGTTACTTTGAACACTGCAAACTCAGGGAAGCTCCATCTCTCTGTGTGTCAACATGGAGAAAACAAAAAAACCTACTGCACAGGTTGTGCTAAGTAAATGAAATAATGCATGCAAAGGATTTAGTGCAATAGTTGGCACATAATAAATGTTTGAAAATTGTATTGTTACTAACAGTAAGTAAGAAGATTTCTATTGATTAGACACCATAATTGTATTCTTTAGTAGAGGCCAAAAGCTAAAACTTAGAGTCTACATAAGGTATCATATTCACTCAGCCTCTTAGAAAAAGACTTTGAGGGGGCCTCCCTGGTGGCTCAAGGGATAGTGTGGATAGCACTATAAAGCTAACCACAGCCACTGCAGCACGAGTTTGATCCCCAGCCAGGGAGGTGACCCACATGGCTCAGCAGAACTCTCCTGTCTTGCCTACTTTTCCCCTCAGCAGTGTATTTCAATAGATCCACCTGTTCTGCTCCCCATCCTTTCTCTGGTGAATCCTCTCCCATCCTCCCCACCTCTGGCCTGCACCCAGCTCTTGCATGCATACATGCATAAATAAATAAATCCTTTAAAAAAAGACACTGAATATCATTATGACATGTGGTCATGTCTTTTAGGGAATGGAAAGCCACTTATATTGTTTTTTCCATGTAACGACATGATTAAAAGATACTTGAATTAATCTGAAATTAGTATTCAGGATGGCTTGGACAGAAAAATGTCCCTTTAAATTCATTTGCCATTGCTAATTCAAAAAAGAAACCAGTATAGCTGTTTTAGCAGTATGGACATTTGCTCCCATGTATTAATTCCCCTTCAATTATTCCTCTATTGTTAGGTGTCACTGAGATCCCTTCCACTGTGTACATGTGGAAGCATTTTCGTCTTCTAATGATTCCCAACCCCAATATGGAACAGAAATTAAAACTGTCAATTGTACATATGATAAGGATTTTAAATAGCTAAATTATTGAATCAGAGAAAAATGAGAGAATGACTATAGATCTTGCTATTGTCACAGATATATCCACTTTTTTTAACTCCATCATATTTAAAACCAGTATACTATGCAAAAAACATTGGAACAAAGTACATGTAAAACATTATTAGTTTCTGGAAGTGACAAGTATATCCTAAAAGTAAAAACCCAACCTGAGAGCCCCCCCAACAACTTTCCCGTGTGTGTGTGTGTGTGTGTGTGTGTGTGTGTGTGTGTGTAGGGGGGCTTACTACATACCAGGAATACTGCCAGTTTCATATTTGCTAAAAATAATAACTATTCTTCTGCCATTCAGTAATGATGTTCTGAAATAAAGTACAAAGCACATCTTCAATTAACAAATACAACTACAGTATTATTCAATACTACCTAGATTCTTTTTTTTACCAAAAGGGTATTAGAACACATCACAAAGTTGAGTATTATTCTTCTAACATCTGTCATCAAATCAAAACCAAAATCATGTAGTAAGATCACAACAAATCTGCCATCCCCCAGCAAGAGTCAAACATCCACCCAATGTTATAGCCTTCAAAATATTGAAATAACTGATGGATAGTCTTCTCGCCTGATCGCTAAGGTTTTACTTCAGAACAATACCACATGATGAGTCTGCTTTTTTTATGCTAACATGTGAACACTGTTTTCATAATTTAGTATGCAGCATGCTGGTGTGAATCGACATGTTTGTAAGGGATTCCTTGGTGTCAAACAGAGGAAAAGGAAAATCTGACAGCAAGCATTTGTAGGATATGGCTAAATCTCTGCTGGATCCTCTTTTCACTATCCAGTCCCTGCAGCATTTAAAACCTATCCCACTTTGGGCCTCCCCGGTGGCGCAGCGGTTGAGCGCTGGGTTGCGAAGCTGCCCGCGGCCTCTGCGATGCCGGTTTGATCCCCGGCTGCTCCCCGGCCACCCGAGGAGGGTCCCACATGGCGCGCAGACCTCTCCTGCCGCCCGCTGCTCCCCTCAGCAGTGTACTTCGGTCCTTCTGCCTGCTCTGCTCCCCGCTCTGGCTCTGGTGAATTCTCTCACCCTCCCGCGCTTCTGACTGTACTCAGTGCATGTATAAACCAAACAAACAAACAAACAAATAAATAAAAATAAGTAAAAAAAACATGCCTCTATAAAAAAAAATAAAAAAATAAAATAAATAAAATAAAAAAAAAATAAAACCTATCCCACTTTTATAAAGCCATGCATGTATGAAAAGGAGAGCAGAGTTTCAAATAGAAATTAATGACTTAGTAAAAATGCATACAATTTCCCCATATAAAAGAAAAATGGAAGACACACCAAGAAAACACTGCTCCTAAGCAAGGTGATTAAAAATTCAAGAGCCCCTTTGAAGTCAAATCTCCCAAAACTCATCAAATCTGTTTAAAAGCAGACACCTTCAATGAGGAAAATTGCATGGGAGAATTAAGTGGCTGCATTTTGGAGGTGCAGTGGTTCTTCCATTTATCTACATTTAATGCAGAAAAACCACTAAAGCTGAGTGAAAACAGGTAGATTTATTTGGCAGATTAGCAAATACCTGTGCTTTTCACAGAAAGGCAAATTACAAGCATTTCATATGGGAATGCTATCTTTAAAAGAAAAATTCTTAGATTTTTATACTCAAAATTTAAGAGCTGGATAACCAGACCTTCTGTGATTTTGAAGTTGATTTTTTTAATAAGCTATTATTAGACCCTGAAAAAAAATACTGACATGTTTACAATTGAGGCTAAAGCAGAAAAAGCTTCAAAAAAAAAAAGACTAATTTACAATGGAATGAAGATATTCTTCACGGATTTCAGTAAAGTGTGGGTCTGCTACTCCTAAGAGGCCTGATCAGCAACCATTTTGTTACCTACAGTTCTAAATCCTAAGCAAGGTCAAAATGACCCATTCAGTTAAGTACAGAGCCCAACCCTGCAAGGTGCCCTTCAAATCAAACAAGAGCACACAGCCGGATCATGCTGGGAAGGTATGACCATGAGGTATGACCAGGAACACCCAGGGGACTGATGACTGATGCATAACACATACCCCCCACTTATACATCCCAAGGTATGACCAGGAACCTCCAGGGGACAGAAGACTGATGTATAGCGAAGGACCCCAGAAGCTGATCACACCCTAATTCCCCAGTCATCAAGCAGATAAGAAGTGCCTGGAGGGCAGACTCACAATCCCTGATTTTCTACATTCTTCCCCTTTCTTTAATCTCCTTCCTCCTGAATCCTTCCACTTTTCTTTTGCTCCGCCCCCTTACAACCAATGCTGTATATCAATAAAAAGGCCAGGATCTTGCTCTTCAGAAGCATCCTGCATTATGTAGCCTGCTCCATGACTCCCATTTCTTTATGAGTGTGGTGTTACCTGATGCAACAGTAAATAAAGTAGCTCACTTTAAATATGATTTTAGCTATTTTAATTAATGAATTGTCAATTCAGACAATTGCATGTCCTATAATTGTTCTTATGGTTAAGAATCAGTCTTCTTGTACTAAAATCCCACCTTCATTATCTACTAGCTATGCACGTTGTTTACAACCTGAATCTTGATTTCTTCATTTGTAAAATGCAGTGATCACAATGTCTACATCATAGAGTAGTAATGAGAATGAACTAAGTTGATAAGGGTACACAGGAAGCACAATATAACCATTAACTACATAACTTTGAGTATAGTATATCTTCAGTAAAACCCATATATCTGAAAGGTCTAGTCACCATCTCTGTTCTTTCCTTTATCCAGCTATCTCTCTATGGTTCCATGTTCCTTCTTTCTTAGATCTTATCTCCAGTGTCATAACTATCTGTTTATTTTTAGAGAACCACCCTTATCCTAAAATATCCTACAGAAATATCTTATAATCAATGTTGTTAGACTGCTGAGGTGTGTGGGGAAATAATTAATGAAATTGATATTGATAAAGAAAGCTACTCTGAATAAGCAATTGAAATTGGAGAGATGAATGGCAGTCCTTTTTCTCAAAATGCTCACAGTATAATGAGAAAATCAGATTAGTAAATCATTTCCAAATAGGAAGATAACATACTTATGATGTAGGAGAGCACTGGGTGGCAGATCACTTGAAGACTGAGGCAGACAATCTTCATGGAGTAGCTACAGAAGACAAGACTGATGATGTTCAAAGAAGAATGAACTTAGGGATTAATTAAAGGAGAAAGGGGGGTAACTTCACAAAGAATACATATAGATGTCATCATGTAAAGACACTGAAGAACTGTGAATTTTCTGGAACAGCTGGAACTTGGGGATCTGAGAGTATTAAAATTCAAAACTATGCTAAAGAGTAAAAACCATGAGAAGGGGAAAGATGGTAAGCACTGGAGAGAAAGAACACTGAAGGAACAAGCTTCTGGAATAAAGGAATGGAACTCAAGTCCATGGGAAGGAAGGGTACTGGGGATGCATCTGGATATAGTAAAACTGGGTACATATTTCAATGCAAGGTGATATTGTTCCTGCCAGATGGTCTCCACCTTCTCTGTGAAGAGGAATTAATGATACAGTCTATGAGAATAGGAAAATGATGGCAGGTTGGGTGTTGAGAAGAGAAGTAAGGGCTTAGTGCATCGTGGAAATTGACAGAGTGAACTGACTTAGTACACAAGAAGGATCAGCTACAGTATCAGAGCTTGCTGGTCATTGGAAACTATTGCTCTGTACTATGCCTATGGTAAAGTGGTGTTTTGCTGATATTCTATAGCGAGATGTTTGAACCAGATTAAGTTATGATTTGATGTTTTCCAGGTTTGGAGCTTTTCTAGATAAAAATAAGAGGTTAAAGGGCCTTAAAGAAGGATTAAAAAACAAGATTAGCTTACACCATAGTAACGTTATGATAAAAAATAATCTACACTGATTAAAAAATATAAGTAAAACTCAAAAAAAAATGATAGATGGGAAAAAATGGGATAGATGATAGGAGGAATAGTCAGAGGAAATAAACCACTAAATACCTCTAAAAATATCTGCCATTTTCTTTCTTCTTTTATTCTAGTAAGATCTCTTTTGTTAAGAGATCTTCCCTCTTAACAAAGTTGTGTTGTTAACTATCGGTACAATGTATAAGCAAATATCTACAAATTATTGATCTTAATAATTGAAACTTTATACCCATTGAACTGCATGCTATCTCCTTTTAAAAATAAGAAAGACAATATAAAAACATAGTAGCTTGCTGATCACTTCATCATCTCTACTTTTCTTCATGGTAGAAATGTCCATCAAGGCTATTCAAAACCATTTAAGTAAGGTAGTCATAAACTGAGAGACTTTGGTGAGTGAAGGAAGTTGCTATTAGTAATTACTCTAACACAATAGACATAAATCCAAACTGCAAGGCATTTAGAAGTATCACTGGTTCTTTGCTTCAAGGTAGAGTATCTGAGCAGCTCCAGAGGCTTCTGTGATAGGAATTCAGAAGGGCTACCATAGGCTGACTAGTTTCCCACCCACCTTCCATCCTTCCTTTCTTAAGCTCAATTCCTTTGTGGGAAAAGCTTATTGTCCCAATTTTGGTTAGCTGTCTCCTATGTGGTCAAGAGAGAGGGGCCATAGATTGAAAGGTAACCAGAGCAAATGTTAATCAAATGAACCCCTGAGATCCACTACATACAATTTAGAAGTCCTTATTAAAAGATTATAAATAGAGTAAATGGAAAACTGATTTGCACTCCCAAGCCACACTGGCCAATATTATATCTTTGATTTAACCACTAGAGCTCCAAATCTGAAAACAGCTACACTGCAGTCAGAACCTCTCTCAGCGATAAAAATTGTATCAAAAAATAAGTAATACACTTGGAGATTTCTGATGTTAGCAACCATAGAAGGTAGAATGAGGAAATCTTCATGTGTGGCATTAAAATAAGTACTCTGGAAAGCATATTTCCAAATAATCTTTCATACTGACATACTTCTTTGGAAAAAAGATCAAATTCCTTTTAACGTTAACTAAATGAAATACAACTACTAGATAAACACAAAAAAGAAATGCTAATGGAAGGAGCCAACAAGATTTGATTCACTAAGAAAAAGAGATCAACTCACAAGCTATTCACTGCCATAGTTGATATACAAATATCTACTCTAATCTTAGAGTCAGTTGGAGATAACAAACATGCCTTTTTCAGCTGCAGTTGGTCTTATATTTTAAAGATTTCCATTAATCCATTCTTATTATAAAATGATGATGACTTGTAGTAATTAAAATAAGAACTTCAAAATACGAAACCCAACTTGTACTTTATAGTTAGACACATTTGGAATTCAATTATCCATAGTAATATTTATTATCAGCCATTTGCATGTTTAACAAATTAAGGTAAGATGGCCACACCATTCATTTTAATGTGTGTGCATATACCTTATTCTTATTGACTTTATTTCTCATTTCTTGTAATATACTTCCTTTTACATGAACAGAAAAAAAACTTCATGCTTACAACATCAGTCAGTTGGAGACTGTTTGAGAAAGTGAAATAGTTTTAAAATGTATAACGCCCAGAAGCAGGGTTAAATAAGATTGGGCTTTGTGTTAGGAAATGTTAGTCTTATAACCTGAGGATTTCAGACTCCAGAGAAATACCTCGATCCAATTTCTAGCTGGCTAAAGAGCAACATTAGCATTGATCGTAGCACTGGCCGCAAGCCTCTTCCTTGCCTTATGGCTAAAAATTGGATCCTTGGTGGCAACCCAAACTAAAAAGCAATATAATAAATAATAATAATAAAATAAATAAGAAGAAAAAATACAGGATGTTGATTTAACCTTTGAACAACTGAAAATACATTAAAGGCTTGAATAGTTGTTTAGATGTGAAGCTTGAATAATTTTTAGAGCCTGCAAATCTCTCCTTGAAAAAGTCTCATAAGAATAGGATTTCTTATGTGATTTCTGGTACTGAGTTCATTGTTGTCCTAAAATATCACCAGAGTAGCTTTCTTCAAATAAAAGGCTTTTTGTTCTGTCTGATACAATAAGAAACTTGAGAAAACCATATTGGGGGAAAAAACAGTGAGGAGATTTTAGAACTCTGATAATTTAAAGACATTTTCATGTTTGCAATTTAAACTTGGACAAGTGCAGTCTTTAATATCCAAAACAATTTCCTTTTATACACTTTTCTTTCTTCTCTCATTTTTTTTTTCTCTCCTTCCTTCTTCCATCATCCTTTAAATGAAAACATCATCATATGGAAGTATTCTCAGTTTTCTTTATGCTTTTATTATCTTATAATACAGGACTTTTCTCTAGAATGCTTTGTTGTGGATTTTATACACTGAAGAATGTATAAAGAGATAGATTTTTTAAAATATCACAGATAAAGTAAATAAAAGTGAATTGATTCAAACAGAGTGCTTGCAAACTGTTCAACAAAGACCTAAAAGAATTGGGTTCAATTCTTTTAAAGACAGCGTTATCAAGCTATAGCCAGCCACTGCAGCACAAGTTCGATCCCAGCTGGCCAGGGAGATGACCCACATGGCACAGCAGACCTCTCCTGCCTTGCCCGCTGCTCCCCTCAGCAGTGCTTTTCAGTAGATCTCTCTGTTCTTGCTCCCCACTCTCTCTGGTGAATCCTCTCACCCCCTCCACACCTCTGGCTCACACCCCAATTCTTGCATGCATAAATAAATAAATTTAAAAAAAAGAATTGGGTTCAATTTTCTGGTTCATGACCTCCCCTTTGTATGACCCTGGACAGGTCAGCTTTCCTCATTATTTCTCAGTACTCTCATCTGTGAAAAAGTGACCATCATAATTTCACAAGCTTTGTCTGTATGAGGGGAGCTGAATATAAAAATATATCTCTGAATGTTATATAAAATTTGAGGGATATAAAAATGGAAACTGTAATTTGATTATAGTAATATAATCAAGACCAGGAAAACGTAAGTGGGGATAAACCAAAGTTAAGACAAGTGAGACATGAAATGATGAGCCTTAATATCCACTATCATCAAATATCCTGAGTGCACATATAAGATGCTATTCAGATCCCTCATCAACACCCAAGTGTCAGGTATCCTTCTGAATGCTGAATAGAATATAAAGATGAGGAGGTTTAATTTTGGACTACCTTCAATTTGTGGTGGACATCTGAGGACAAATGCGTATAAAGAAAATCTGGAACTCAGAAGGAAAAGTTGGATTCAAGAAACAGGTTCCAAAGTCATAACAAAAAAAAAAAATTGCAAAAGAAATTATGGTAATAGAGAGAGTAGACAGTAGAGTGACAGGAAAATCCGTTAGGAACATTAAGTATAGTAAATCAGATAAAAGTAGAATGGGGGGGCTCCCTGGTGGCACAAGGAGCTGAGACGCAACCTATCAAGCTGTCCGCATCCACTGAAGCATGAGTTTGATTTCTGGCCAGGGAGCTACCCACATGGCACAGCAGACCTCTCCTGACTCGCCCACTGCTTCCCTCAGCAGTGTGTTTCAGTCAATCTGCCTGTTCTGCTCCCCACTCTGTCTCTGGTGAATCCTCTCACCCTCCACACCTCTGGCCTTCACCCCAATTTTTGTATGCATAAATAAATAAATCTTTTTTAAAAAAGCAGAATGGGAAAGATGGATATTGCTGCATGATGAGACTTGTGTACTTTAGAAAAAGCACAAAATAGATCAGAGGTCATTGGTTCTCTCTCCCTCTCTCTTTCACACACACACAAACACACACACACACACACACACCCTCTCTCTATCTCTCTCTTTTCCATGAGAGGAGACAGGAAAAAGGTAGTTGTCCACAACCAAGAATAGAGTCCTCACCAGAAACCAAACCTGTTGGTACCTTCATCTTGAGCTTCCCAGCCTCAAGAACAGAGGCATGAGGATGCCAAATGAGAAACAAATATTTGTTGTATAAGACACTCAGTTTATGGTATGTTGCTATTGCAGTTTGAGAAAACTAGGAGAGGAACCAAAAATCTGAATACAACACCAAGGGAGCAGGTGTCACCAGATAAGAAAAGGCCCCCAAAGGCCATAACCTAAGTGCTCTCCTAAATAAGGGTGGGGTCAGAACGAACCTGCATGGGCTGAGGAACAGCAGCCAGTCAGTACAAGAGAGCTGACTCCCAGAAATCTAGTGCTGAGAGTGCTCTAAGGAGGAAGGATGTGCACTGTGGAAGTACAGCTGGAAGGCTGCGTATAATGAAAATACTATTTAGCATTAGGACAAGAGCTTTTCCAGTGGTGTGGTGTGTGTGGGTAGAAACCTAATCTAAATGTGAAAGGAATGAAATGGAGGCGGCAGGAAGAGACAATACTTTCTAAGAAAGCTTGTTTTGTTATAATGTGGGGGGGGAGGGGGCTTAAGGGAAACATGGAGAAAAAGGTTTTTTCCTCATGAAAGTTATTACAACAGCATAGTTGTATATTGATGAAGGTTCAGTACTGAGAGAAGTATTCATGATACAGAATGTACATTATTTTTGGAGTGAAACCCTTGACACCAGGGAATGAGATCTCATACTCAGAATTGGAGGCTTGAACAGTCCACTGGATGTGAAAGAAGGCCTTGCACAATACATAGATGTAGGTAATGAGGTATACTGTATGGAAGCTCTCTCCTGTGACCTCTACTTCCTCAGCAAAATCATAAGCAAGGTTACCAGCTGAGAGTAAGCAGCAGAGGAGGTACAGAAAAATAGCAGGATTCTTCAGCCCCACTACAAGTCTCCCTCCACCCTCCCTGCCCCATGGAGGTTATGGTTAGAAGGTGAAACCAGTAGTGGTTGTGTGTTTTTCCCAGCTCCTTTCAGCTGTTTGGATGCAGCCACCAGGTGTAGTGCGATTGGCCCACATGCTGTGCACCCACTGTATTAAAGGTTTGGTATTAGGGGTGAAAAGTGAGTAGGACTTCATGACATTCAGTTTCAGTAGAACCCAGGATGAGGCAAATCCACATGAAAAGACACCATTTTCTTCAAGATACCCACAGTAAGAAAGGAGGGCTTGAGCTCCAGCTCCAGAGAGGAAAGGGCATTTTCTGATTGACCCAATCCATTTATAAAGATTCCGTTGTGGCTGCCTGTTGTCAGTGATTGGCTAGGAATGGACAATGTGAAGCAATTCTGACCAATGACACAGGAGGCACGGATAGAGGGGAAGTCAGTGGTACTGGTTTTCTTGCATATATGAAGAGACATACTGAAAACTGCTTCTCTCCTCTGCTGGACATTGTCATTTTCTTATTTCCATGGAACTGTCACAGCTAACTTACAAATAGAAGGGGCACTAGCCAAAAACAAGTCACTATGTTGAGGAGAGAGTGAAAATTTGGCAAAAACATGAGCACCAAATAATATCATCATTGAGTGCCAGAATCAAGCCAGCCTGAAGCTGCACTCTTGGAACTTCTTTTTCTGTGTTCCATTAAATCTACTTTTTAGAAAGGAAGGGAAAGATAGAAGGAAAGAGGGAGGCAGAAAAGGAGGGAGAGGAAATAACTAAAATAATGTGGAATTTTAAAACTTTAAAAACATTTTTAAGTGACAGTTTAGGGATCATCCAGTACAATTTCTCATTTGTGAAATCTTCTTTCTCAAATCACAGTCACAAGAATGCTATGAAAAACACCACTTCAAATCTCTTTGTTACTTTTACTTTTAAGATTGCCGAGTTCCGGACAAGATGAGCACTCACCCAAGTTCTCCATGCTTGTTGTGGATGGGTCAAGTCCCAGACTTGAAGACCTCAATCTACATTTGAAAAGGGTGGTCCCCAGGAAAGGGGGAGGTTCCAGGTTCCCTGCCCCACCCAAGGGAGGGTGGAGCTGAGCAGGGAGAGAAGAAGCTGCAGAGGAGACTGAGAAAGAAGGAAGCAGGATGGAGCCAGAAGGAGACCTGGAGGAGGCACATGGAGCAGAGAGACACGGGAAGAAACTGCGCTTGTCTTTTTGGTCGTGGACTGGTTGAAATAGATGTGGGTGAGAGACCCGTGGGGAGGTGACAATGGCAACTTTTATCTTGATTTTGATTTTGCTCTTTTCCTTCCAGACTTGTCTGGTGGTTTCTGATCCTTTTCTGTGGGTCCCCACTGGAAGATGCTTTAGACTTGTGGCAGGCTTTGGGGCCTTGCTCTGGGCCAGTCCTGCTTGGGTGGACTTTTACCCACGAAGGGATGGATAACTTTGGGTGCTTCATGTAGAAACTATATTCTTTGCCTTTCCTGTATTGTTTACTAACTATATTAAAGTTCCTTTTCATTAAAGCCTCATATGTTTTGTGTTGATGCGGCGGATGGCAGAACCTATTTAGAGCAGGCAGGTTTGCAGGGTCTGGGGTGCCTCTCTCCCTGCCCTGTAACACATTCAATGCTCAAATATGTCACTATAGCTATTTTTATTTCTGTGAATAAAGAGGATGCCATTTCCCCAACTACCTCAATGGCATGTTTTGATAGGCCAATTACATCATATTTGTGACATGTGTGATATTCTGAATTCTAAGAAGTGTTTTTTCACCACAAATTATTAATGTTAAAAACTATCACAATCCTTTGGAATAAAATAATGTGGTGTTATGTAGAAATAAATTTCTAATCCATTAGTTAAATGCAATTTAACTACATAAAAGATCATGTCTTTTCTCTTTAAACTATCCTTTAGTAAAAGTAAGTAATCATGGGTCATGGGTAATAGTGAATTTTCTGAAATGTATAATAATCTGTATTTAGTCAGTGTTGACAAAGATAATAACAAATGCTACATCTATTTATTTTCCTTGTTTTCTAAGGTCATGCCAATCAGCCTTTTAAAAAGCATGCTCAGGTGTCCCTGGTGGTGCAGGGATTAAAGTCTCAGCTATCAAGTTATCACCAGCCACTGCAGCATGAGTTTGATCCCTGGCCAAAGAGCTAACCAACTTGGCGCAGCAGACCTCTCCTTTCTCACCCATTGCTCCCCTCAGCAGTGTACTTCAGTAAATCTGCCTTTTCTGTTCCCCACTCTGTCTCTGGTGAATCTTCTCACTCACCCCACCTCTGGCCTGCATGTTTTTCAATGCATGAATAATTAAAATAAATATTTAAAAAGTAAAAAAAGCGGGACTCCCCTGGTGGCGCAGGTGGCTGAGCATAGCACTGTGAAGCTGTCCGCAGCCTCTGCAGTGTCGGTTTGATCCCGGCAGGCCAGTGATGGGCCCACATGCCGCGGCAGACCTCTCCTGTCTCGCCCTCTGCTCCCCTCAGCAGTGTATTTCGTCATTCTACCTTTTCTGTTCCCCACTCTGTCTCTGGTGAATCTTCTCACCCTCCCATGCATCTGGTCTGTACCCCGGTTCTTGTATAAAATAAATAAATAAATCTTAAAATAAATAAATAAATAAATAAAAAGTAAAAATGCAATGCCAGGCATATTTTTTAAAGACCTTGAATACAGTATTGATCAATATTTTCCTGTTGAATGAATAAATTTTCTCATACCCTCACAGAATCATTTTAATTCCCTCCTACATTTTGTCACAAACAATAGTATCTAATTTGCAGATTTCCTGCTTCATTCTTTTTCATCCCTCTCTGTTCTCAGACAAAAATTAAGTTAGATAATAGAGTATAGCATATAGTAAGTACATAGTAATACACACACAGGTGCACATGTATGCCTATAAACAAGCACGTACACACACACACACACACACACACACAATGATCAGCCTCTCAACCAATAAATCATCTCATCTTCTACCTAGAGAGATGTAAAGCAGCTGACAGCATCCTCTGAGCAAAAAGAGGAAAAGAAGAGCTAAAATCCTCACACTTAGTCCTCTCTTTTCATAATTATCTCCAAACTCAGCCAAATTTTGCATCTACTAATGGCAAATACCTCTGGTTCCACTACTCCATATTTAAAAACTTGTTGATACTTCCATTTAAGACTTGCACAATTAAAATTTTAAACTAATATGTGTGTACTTGAAATAACATTCATTTTCAATGTTAGGTACAAGCTTTTATAGTTATTTATTTAATCAGGTATTTAACCAGGATGTCAATGGGGTATTCAAATCTCCAATACTCTGTGTTTCAAATCTCCAATACTCTCTGTCTCTCCAAATCTTCTGGCTATTTGTTTTGTTGCAGAGAGAAAGAAACACATTCATTCTCCTCCTACAATATGTTTGTAGCTTTGTCTGTTTCTCTTGCTTGATCTTCTTTAGTCTTTTATCCTATCTGGTTAGGAGCTTTGAACTGGGAAGATTTAAAAATGAATTAGGAGTTTACAGACCAGAGAGAGAGATGGGTTACACTTATAAACAAAAAAACCAAGATCTAACACAAATGACAAAAGAGAAAGAAACAAAATATTTTGAGTTTGATAAGAAAAGCTTCCATTTTCTTTTCTTAATCATCTCTATCTAATTGTTAAATATTTCTGAGGGATGTGACCCCTCTGCTTTTAAATCTGTTAAATGTTTCCAGGGGAAGTTGTGAAGCATGGGCTTTTGTCTCTCTTTATTTGTCTTTCTTCTCCTTTTCCTGACTACCTCTGTCTCTTCCTGTATCTCTCTATTCATTCCCTTCAGGTCAACTTATCTTTTCTCTGTGGTCCAGGCTATCCTTTCCTTCACTATTTCCATTTTTCTTCTCTTTTTGTCATCTTTAATCAGTCATAAAGTAGAACTCTTGGATTAATTTATTTTATTTATTAAATAATGCTTATGCTTATGCTGTTAAAAATAATATTCATTCAGTTCAAATGTGCAATTGTTTCTTAGTATCTTAAAAAATGTTTCCAGGCCCCCCATGATTACCAAAATTCATGAATGCTCAAGTTCCTTTAGAAAACAGTGCGTTATTTGCATATAACCTACTTACAACCTCTTATATACTTTAAATCATCTCCAGATCACTTACAATACCTAATACAATGTAGTTTTTTATATGAACAGTTGTGATCTTATATTGTCCAGGGAATAATGACCAGAAACAAAAGTCTCTATATATGCAGTACAGATACAACCGACATAGATCTAACCACATAATGTGTATTTTTCCTCCATGCATTTGGAATCTGAGGATATAGAACCCATTAATTGAAGACCAATGGTACCTATACTTTTTGCAAAAAAGGTCATATTTTTCTCTTTACATTTTAAGATAATCATTACAATTTTTGTTTGTTACATTTTTATTTCTATAATCATTCTCCACTACCTTTTGGTTCAGTAAACTAATGTTTTTTCTTTCCTTTTACAATCCCATATTCCTATTCCACACATTTTAAAGGGCAAGAGAATTTACAATATTATCCCCTTTTATTTAACGATTCTGAGAAATAAGTATGGTTTTATTTTGAGTTTTGAGTTTATACCATAATTATAGAATAATTAAAGGAGAGTATGAATGACTGACTTTTCCCAAAGATTAAAAAAAAAAAATACTCTTTACACAAAATGGAAGATTGAATCTAGAAAAGAATCTTGTCTAACTGGTGCAAGACCAAGGTGTTAAAATGTGATGCTTGAATATACAGAGCCACAATATGAAAGGTTATCACTAAAATATAAACTAGCATATTAAATTCAAATAGTATGAGCATCTCTGAGGTTGCTTTATCTTTGTAGTAGTATGGTTATGACAGATGCTTTGTTGAAGTCATAAATAATGTTGGCATTCATAGCTTTATCAAAGTGTAATGATGATATAAAGAGAAATGAATATACCTGCCTCTAGAATGTTCATACTGTTCTTATAATTTTCAAATTATGTTGGGCATACGAGCACATTCACACACATATACACTGTCATCTTTTCCCACTATCAAGAGATTACATGAAAAGATTAGAGTCGGACATCATAGTAAAGCCTGCCAGGCTGCTTGAGGGATGGTTTGTGTTGCATTTTGTGCAATTTTCTGTCAAGGTGATTTCTATGGTAACCCCTATTTGCATTCTTTAAAATTATGGTAAAATCTGACATATCCCATTAAATATTAATAGCAGTGTTTCATTCACCCTTAAGCCCACTTGGGAATTCCTCATTTTATCTACTGTCTTAAGACCATTTTCCTGTGCTATCCAGGCATCAAGCTTTTTACTGTTAAAATGTTAATTAGATTTTTATAGTTCTGCTCTTCATCTCAATTGCTACAAACATATTTATTTACAGTTCCATAATGTTCTCATTAATATGCTATGGAAATCTGCCATAGTGCACAGAAGTTGGCTTAATAACAAGCTGCAGAAATATATCCTTAAAGACATCTGTGAAACATCTGTAGAATTGTAATGATGCAAAATAACTTTTCAGCAAATGAGATAATAAGCAGATGATACTTAAGGTCAGCATTTTTTATGACAAGAACCTATCTGCCAGTATAACTATTTCATGCATTTAATAGCACCAGTGCCACTACCTACTAATTGTTATTTGCTAAATTCCATGCTCATTAGAAGTGATACACATATAGCCCAGAATTACCTGATGTCTAAAATAATTGACACAGTAATAATATTTATTTATAACCATTTTCCCACAAGACATTCCATGGAACTCTACCCATATTTCACTCATGCCCAAGCTCTTCACTTAAACATTTATTTCTCATTTCCCAGAAAACATAAAAGGCTAAAGGGTTTGCTTCTATTCTTTTAACAGATAGAAAATGACAACGAAATTTTAAATTACACCAGAACAGATATCCAACCAAATACAATCTGTTGTTCTAAAGTTTCTAGTGGAAATAGCATTAAGTTTGAAGTGAGAAGGTTATTTCCACTACCTTGGGCAAGTCACTTAATTTATCAGAATCTCACTACTTTTTTATTTGGAAAGGGGATAAAAGCAACCAACTCAATGTGTTAGGTAACAAATAAAGATTATCTTACTCACCTAATTTGCCCAAAGCCTAGAAGATATCAGAGCAGACAAGATTAAACAACACCTGGCTGATAAGTAATAGGTGGATAGAAATACATAGTGCTTAGCAAACTGTAGAGTACTATGTATTGAGGATACTGTTTTACTTGAGTCTGCTCATTTGCAGAAAAACTCCCAAGATAGAGATGGGGAAAATGTACTATTCTCCTATACTTATGTATCAAACTACACCAAATAGTGTGTATTAAATGTATTATGTTACAGTTACATAGGTTTGAAGTACAACAAGGGTCTCACTAGGCTATATGAAGGTTGGCGTTAGAATACATTCCTTGCTGGAGATACTAGCTGGAGATACCAGCTTCTACAGGTCAATCAATTTCCCTAACTTATGGCCCTCTAACTCATCTAAAAAACCATCCATGTTTTACCTTCCCATGATTAAAAACTTTTAACAAACTAGGATTACTGCAATATAATGAAGACCATATATAAAGCCACAGCATAGATAATATTCAAAGATAAAAAACTGAGAATTTCTGCTAAGATCAGAAACACGGTCAAGATACCTACTTCCATCACTTCTATTCAACTTAGGCTATGAATCCAAACAGGGCATTTTAGCAAGAGAAAAAAAATAAAAAGCATCCAAACTGAAAAGGAAGCGATGAATTTATTTCTGTTCTCAGATGGCATGATCTTACATATAGAAAACCCTAAAGTTTCCACACATTAAAAAAAATTGTAAGATATAAACAAATTGTAAAATATAAGCAAAGTTATAAGATATAAAGTGAACACTAACAACAGGCAATCCAAAAAATAAATAAATAAGGAAACAGACTCATTTACAATAGCATCAAAAAATAAAATACATAGAAATGAACTTAATCAAAGAGGTAAAGGACTTGTAAATGGAACAATGCAAAATATCACTGAAAAAAAATTAAAGACACAAACAAATTGAAAGACTTCCTAATTCAAGGGCTGGAAAGTTTAATATTTAAGTGTCCATGCTACCCAAGCAAGCTACATATTTAATGCAATCTCTATCAAAATACCATGAAATTTGTTGCAGAAATAGAAAAATATTTGCTAAAATTCAATTCTGAAAGCTTGAAGGACCCTGAATAACCAATACAATTTGAGAAAGAAAAACAAAGTTGGAGGTCTCACACTTCTGTACTGCAAAACCTATTACAAAGCTACTGTCTTAGTCTACTGTGAGTGCTATAACAAAACACCAGAGATTGGGTAGTTGAAACAACAGAAATTTATATTAAACAGTTTCTGGAGGGAAATCCCAGGTCAAGGTGTCAACAACTCAGCTCCTGGTAAGTGCTCTCTTTGTGGCGTGCCATCTCCCTGCATGTAGGTTTCTCCCTACATGCAGGTTTCTCCCTACATGTTCACATGACCTCTTCTTGTACACATATGGGGAGAGAAAGTTAATGGTTCTAACCTTGAGAGGCTCACAGGTGAAATATGACATTAGTCCTAGTACAGGGAAGGAGAGGACAGTCCAAATAATGAGGCAGGTCACAGCAGATTAGCAGGAGATCTCAACAACTGTTAGGGAACACAGTCCAAGGAATGAGACAGCCTGCTGACTTGAGACTTGCACAGGGTGCTCTCAGAGGTTTCTCATCCCTCTCCCCTTGAAATATACATTCCCAAAAGCTGTGCCATGGATACAGTCATGAGCAAATGTGTAAGGTGTTGAGACTATGTGGACTGCATAGAAAAATGAAGAAAAAGAACTCAAGAATAACAAAAAAAAAAATCCAATTTAAAAATTGGATTTAAATAGGTATTTCTCCAAGGAAGATGTAGTAGAGCCCAATAAGTATATAAAAGGATTGTTAATCATCAGGAAAATGGAAATCAAAACTATAATGATACATTGCCTCACAATAGTATGTTCACTATCAAAAAAACCCCAAATAACAAGTGTTAGCAAGGATGTGGAAAAACTGGGACACTTGTATACTATTAATGGGAATACAAAATAGTGCCACCACTATTTTAAACTGTATAGAGGTTCCTCAAACAGTTAATAATAAATTACCCTGTGATCCAGCCATCTTTTTTTGAGAAATACATCCGAAATAATTGAAAAAGGATCTGAAAAAAATATTAACACTCTCATATTTACTGCAGTACTAATCACAACAACCAAGATATATAAGCAACCAAAATGTCATTCATGAAAGAATAAAGAAAACATGGTACATACCCGCAATGGAATATTATTCAACGTTTAAAAAAGAAGGATATCCTGTCATATGCTGCAACATGAATGAACCTTGAAGACTTTATGTTAAGTGAATAAACCAGTCACAAAAAGATAACTATTGGGTCTCTCTGGTGGTGAAAGGGTTAGTTAAGACACAACTTATGAAGCTATCTGCAGCCACTGTAGCACAAGTTCGATACCTGGCAGAGAGCTACTCACATGGCGCAGCAAACCTCTCTGCCTCGCCCTCTGCTGCCCTCAGCGGTGTATTTTAGTCAATCTGCCTGTTTTGTTCCCCACTCTGTCTCTGGTCAATCCTCTCAAACCACCCCCCCCAACTCTGGCCTGTACCCCAGCTCTTGTGTGCATAAATAATCTTTAAAAAAAAAAATAAAAAAAGATAACTATTGCATGATTCCATTTATGTGAAATCCAAAATAGTGAAACTACTAAAATTTAATGTAGAAAAACTTAGAAATAGAAATTAGAATGTTACCGGGTGAAGAGAACAAGGGGAAATATTCAGTGGCTATAGAGTTTTAGTTTTGCAAGATGAAAAGTTATGCAATGGATATATTAATACAACCATATCACACACCTGAAAGTGGTGAAGATGGTAAGTTTTATGTTATATGATTTTTAACACTATCAAAAAGAAAAAACTATGTTGCACCTCTTCGATTTTTCTTACGTAGTTTCATCTGATTCTGACTTTCTTCTGGTCCTTCTTCATTTTCAAGGACCTTTGTGATTACACTGGTACTACCCAGATAATCAGAATAATTTCCTTGTGGGCCTCCCCAGTGGTGCAGCAGTTGAGCGCTGGGTTGCGAAGCTGCCCGCAGCCTCTTCAGCACTGGTTCAATCCCCGGCCGCCGGGCAAGGGTCCCACATGGCGCGCAGACCTCTCCTGCCACCCGCTGCTCCCCTCAGCAGTGTACTTCAGTCCTTCTGCCTGCTCTGCTCCCTGCTCTGGCTCTGGTGAATTCTCTCTCCCTCCCGCGCTTCTGACTGTACCCAGTGCTTGCATGCATAAATAAATAAATCTTAAAAAAAAATTTCCTTGTTTTCATTCTAAGTTTCAGATATTTACTAATCAGTGTAAACCTCAACACAAAATACCAACATAATTTCATACATTTAGGCAGGAAATATTTCCTGGTTAAGAGGAAAACTGTGCTGATGGCTTCTAGAAGACCTTCGTTTTAAACAGTCTTATAGTGAAATATTTCATTTAGAAGTCTGGACCTTCTTTCCTCAGTTTGCTGCAACCTACATTACCTGAGCAGAACTTGGTTTTTTTTTTTTTTTGCTGTTGTTGTTTGTTTGTTTCTTTGTTTGTTTTTAAAGATTTATTTATTTATACAAGCACTGGGGTACAGGCCAGAGGTGGGAGGGTGAGAGAATCCACCAGAGACAGAGCAGGGAGCAGAACAGGCAGACAGACCAAAGATACTGCTGAGGGGAGCAAGGGGCAAGTCAGGAGAGGTCTGCCACGCCATGTGGGTATCTCCACTGGCCGGCGGGGATTGAACTGGCGCCACTGCGGAGGCTGCAGACAGCTTCACAGCACTGCGCTCAACCAGCTGCACCACCAGGGAGGCCCCTGAGCAGAACTTGTACTAACCATTGGAACCCAATTTGTTCCAAGGTTCTGATTATTCTTTTTGTCCCAACTGACATCTGGATTGAACAAAGCCAGATAAAGAAACACAGCACTGCTCCAGTGCCTCTGGCTCCAATAAATACGAAGAGGAGGATCAGATTAAGCTGCTTGATGGCCTGACAGAGGATCTTGGGCCAGGAAGGTGAGCAGAATAAGTCTGCAAGGCCTATGACTAAGTCTTTCTAACTTCCTTGTTTTAAGGTCAACTAATTAGAACTTGAATTTAATTGGCAACCAAAATTCCTCTTGCTAAGTAACCTAACATATTCACAGCTTCTGGGGACTGGAACATGGACATCTTTAAAGAACAATTTCTGCATACCATAGATAACTTTCTGGAAATATCAGGTTAGCCCTACCTAAATTCCAAATCAAAAACAATCTCCCATGTGAACATACTGCCCCACTATGACCTCCCTTTCAAATAAGAAATCATTCAAAAATTCTAAAATGGAGTACTTCTACATTTCTCTTACCTCAACTACTAGATTAAAAAATGAAAGAGAAAGGGTCTCCCTGGTGGCACAAGGGGTCAAGTCTAAGCACTATGAAGCCATTGCCAGCCACTGCAGCATGGGTTCAATCCCTGACCAGGGAGCTACCCACATAGCGCAGCAGACCTCTCCTGTCTCACCCACTGCTCCTCTCAGCAGTGTACTCCAGTCAATACGCCTGTTCTGCTCCCCACTCTGTCTCTGGTAAACCCTCTCACCCGTCACACTTTGGCCTTCACGCCAGTTCTTGTATGCATAAATAAATAAAAATAAATCTTTAAAAAAAAGAAAATGAAAAAGAAAAATTTGTGTAAGTATAAATGCTTAACAAAATTTGTATTTGTTACACATGAAAATAAGTATTCATGGATCCCTGTATGCTTTATTTTCACTATTTCACCCAAATTTAGATATCAAAAACTAATCACTGACATGAAACAATAGTTTCCATTCCTGTATTTTCAACTCTTTATTCTTTTTTCAGTAAACAAGTCCAACAATAGGAAAGGTGTTTTCTTTGCAAATAGCAGATTATTTCCAGGTAGACCCCACCTATCTGCATTCCATCAGAATCCCTTCCTTATTAAGATCATGCCACTCTAAATGTGAGTTGTCCAGTAATGTAGCTACAAGCCACATGTGCCCAGTTAAATATAAATTTATCAAATACAATACAATTAAAAATTCAGTTTCTCAATCACACTAACATTTTAAGAATTCTACGGCCAACATGTATTAATTGACTTGCCTATTGGACAGCACAAATATAGAACATTTTCATTGACTCAGAAGTTTTTGTTAGTCTAAAGTAAAAAGCAAATGGTACATATTACAACATATAACATACATATTAAAACTATGTAAATGCATACTAATTACCTTATGCAATTAGCTTTCATTCTTTATGTGTCCTGTTTATTATATGCAAAATTTCTTATGTTTAAACTACATCTGATATATATTTGTTCAACTCATTTCAGGACTATTTGATTTACCTTTGATTGTACATGGAAATGGACTAAGTCAAACATGGCAAATCAGTTCCGCATTATTTGTGGTTCTTTAAAAACAGAAAGTTAAAGCATCTAGACATGGTGACAACAGGAAATGAGGAGGGAGTTTTCAACCTCTCTTTCCTCACAAGAACTTTAAGATAGACATCACAACTACAACACAAACAGGGATTAAGAGACAACCTGACCCCATAAAAGGGCAGGAAAACCTTTACCTTCCAGAATATTACCAAGAGGACAAAGTGGAAATGAGGTTCCTTGGCATCCTGAAATCTGAATTAAAGTTGCCAGAACTAGATTGGAAACCCTCATGTATTCTTAGCATCCCCAGGTAATGCTGGGAACATTCCCTACCTTCCTTGTCCTGACCCATCCTCACAAGCTGCTTCCTCAATGCAAAGGCCTCATATTTATATGGTCAAGGACTCAACACCAGAACTCGTGATGGGTCCACAGGGCAGTGCTCCCTGTTTTCATGTTCTCTTTTGAATTCCTTCACTCTCCGATCATAATGAGAGACTAAATTTCCAGCTAGGTGATATAATATTTGATATTCCTAGTTCTTGCCTAGAATGATATCAGAATATTCACAGATAAACTTTATTCTCTTCCTGTGCAGTTCAGTCAGTATTTCTTTTATCAAGAAATATTGGTTCATTTTCAGCTCCTTTCTACCACAAAGGCTCCCGAATATTCTCCAAGGGACTTGTCTGTCATCACTGGAAAGAAGTGAAAAAATGGTGATTATGCCAAAAGGAGTAAAATAGCATTACTTAAATAATTCACCTTTATGTCATGTAAGCACACTAACACAAAAGAAGACACAGAGAACAAAGACTTGGATGACACTTCCACTAGTGGGTGAGAATTTAATCTCCGATTTCCGTAAAAGCCTTTTATCTTTTCCACTCCCACCTTTTTCCCCCCAACTGACCCAATTTAATGCTATACAATCAGGTTAACTCAGTGGGAGATACAGAAGGCAGAAAAACAGATTACTGTTCTTTCAGAAAGAGAAAAAAAGCCAGAAGCCTAAGAGCTAAAGTTGAAAACTTGGGGGAAATAATTTTAAAGTCACAGGAAAAAATAAATAAATGTTCGAAATAAAGGTTAGAACATCCATTTTTCTTTTGGATGAAGGGAAAAAACATTTCTGTATTATTTTCTGTGGTATCTACATACGTGACTCTTGAATTAATTATGAATTATCCAGGCTGCACTAATAATAACTAACACAAATTGAGAGCTTAGGATTTGCAGCACAATACAGAGCATTTTAAGTGGATTAAGTGACTAAATCCTCACAAAAATTCCTTATCTCAACCTCCCTTATAGAAGTTAGAAAACTGAGTGAAACAGCATGCCCACAGTTAGAGAAGTTAGGATACTAGCCCACAATATTCAGTTTCTGAGCCCTTGACCTTAACAGCTTACTATACTGTTTTCAAAGAACCATCATGGGCCATGAACTGCACCCATCAGAATTACTCAGAACTTTTGTTAAAAATAGTTCCCTGATACCCATCCCAGGCCAGATGACTAAGAACCCATGGGAATGGTACCTAGAAATCTGCATATTTATAAACTATCTTGATTTATACACACACACATATACACATAAATAATTACTTAAGAGACCATACATAATTGATCTTAAGCACACAAGCACTGAAGCCAGAAAACCTGGGATCAAATATCCACTCTGCCACAGGTTAGTTCTATGAACTAAATAAGTTACTTAATCTCTCTGTGGCTCAGCTACCTCAAATGTGTTATATCATGGATGTAATGGTTATCTGTCTGTTCATTGTCACAGTACTGCTCATTGAATTTGTATTTCACATTTACAGGGAAGATCAAAGGATGAATAAGAATAGATAATTCTATTACATTTTGGATGTGTTATACTTGAATATTAATGTTATATTCTATTAGTTCAGTCAAAACAAACAATAACCAAAACAACAATGAATGGCACCACAACCCGGAATACTAGATTTCGAAAAAGAAATGATCTGGTGTCTTCCTCTTAATTCTCTCTGAAATACATTTCTTCCTTTACCACGCAGTTATTTCTGGTAAATCACAACTTGTTATATATCTTTTCCTCTCTTATACAGACACATGTTTGCTCTATTTCATTCCTGCTGTAAGTTCTGGGAGATTGAGATGTAAGGTGGAGGAACAGGTTGGAAAAGAAAGATAAAGATTCAAAAGACATATGTAGGTAGCAAATTACTTCAATGTAGACAAAGAATAGCACTTTAAAGACTGTACTAAACCAACACTTACCTAAAATAGCTTTAGCCAAATAAAATGGAAGGTAAGATTTGCCACAAAATACATATAGCCCAGAGATAACATGGAGTTTTGATTGTCAAGTAACTCTGAATCAGACCTTCTTAGTACTAGAAAATTCAGCTAGTTTGAGGGCTTGAATTTACAAGGCTGTAAGGGAAAAACAAGGAAGACACTCAATGCTTGAAGAATAATATTTATTATATAATGCCAGATGAGAGTTGTCCCCAAATAACTTCTGTCATTAAAAAGAAAAGTCAAGGGCCTCCCTGGCGGTGCAAGGGGTTAAGCACAGCACTGTGAAGCTATACGTAGCCTCTGCAGCACAAGTTCCATTCCCGGTTGGCCAGGGAGCTGCCCACATGGTGCAGCAGACCTCTCCTGCCTTGCCTGCTGCTCCCCTCAGCAGTGTATTTCAGTCAGTCTGCCTTTTCTGCTCCCCACTCTGTCTCTGGTGAATCCTCTCATCTTCTGCACCTCTGGTCTGTACCCCAGTTCTTGTATGCATAAATAAATGAATCTTTTAAAAAAAAGAAAAGTCAAGTGTTGACCCTAAGTCAGTCAATTCACTAAGGACACATCTGGACAAAATGAAGACTGCAGATTTTACATACATAAATAGAGTTACTCATTTAATGATCATGAAAACAAAGAACAAACTCTTAGTAGGACAGGAGTCCAAACAGTGAGCTCTGCATCTGCATGTGCTAAACGAATCACCTCACACAAGAGCCTTGCAGAGCTTGACTCATTCCTGCTTCTTCCAGGATGTAATGATGGATCATTACTAAAGCGTAAGTTCCACAAAAGCAGGAACTTCTGTTTTATTCATTCTTCTATCCCCATTTTTCACAGTGACTGGAGCAGAAAATGAATTCAATATTTGTTAAATCGCTATAAAAGTACTGAATTAATACTATAGGTCATGGGCTTTTGCAGTTGTTCTTAAATAGACAAAGCTGCAAATTTTTTCTTGAGGTGTCAATAAAGATAAACACAGTGTCCTTTAACCAGATTTGTACCTGAAAGATTGTAAGGGAACACAGAAATGCTTAAGATTTAGTTCAGTAACTTTTTCCATTTCTCTGGAATAGATGTACAAATGACAAACAGATATATGAAAAAATGATCAACATCCCTATCACCAGGGAAATATATATCAAAATCACAATGATATCATCTCATATCTATTAGGACAGCTATGATCAAAAATAGAATAAAGTAACAAGTGTTGGTGAGGTTGTGGATAAAGGCAATTCTTGTTCATTTTTGCTGGAAATACATGTCAGTACAGTCATTATGGAAAACAATATGGAGGTTCTTCAAAAAATTGAAAGCAAAACTACCATATGATCCAGCAAATCCATTTCTAGGTATTTATTCAAAGGAACTATAATCAACATCTCAAATAAGTATATATATATATACTTCTGTGTTCACTGCAGCATTATGCATAATTGTCAGATATAATAAGCACCTAAAAATCTAGTGATAGATGAATGGATAAAGATAATATGGTATATACATTCAATAGAATACTATTCAGTCATTAAGAAGGAAAACCTATCATTTTTGTCAATAAATGGATCTGAAGGACATTATACTAAGTAAAATAAGCCAGAGCCAGACACATAAAGACAAATACTATATAATGTCACTCATATGCAAAATCTAAAATAGTCAAACTCACAGAAGTAGAACTGTTGTTACCAGGGACTGGGAAGAGGGGGAAATTGAGAGATAGTTACCAAAAGGCACTAAGTTTCAGTTATACAAGACAAGTAAGTGCTAAGATGTACTATACTGAAAACTGCCTGTAGTTAACAACACTGCATTGCACTATTTAAAATTTTTAAGAGGGTAGATCTTATTTTAAATGTTCTTAGTGCACTACACACACAATACTATCAACAACAACAACAATAGGAGCAGTACTGAACACTTAGGGAGGCCATGAATATGTCTACGGCCTTGATGGAGGTGATGGTTTCATGGGTATATACTTATCTCCAAACTCAAGGATTTGTACATATTAAAAATGTACAGCTTTTTACGTGTCCATCACACTTTAACAAATTGTTTCTAAAATTTTCTTTTCAATTTGGTTCAATCACAAGTGAGCTTCCAAACCTACAGTTCAATGTAGTAACTTAAAATTTCTCAAAAATGGAAAACACATTTGTGGCTTTGAAATCAGTGAGTGAGGGGGTGGGTGATAGGTTTGGACCTCATTGCCTTTGGAAATGAATTTGTTTTTCATGCTTTCATTGATGGTTTTGTTGGACATCACCAAGCACTCTGGGTCAACCTACAAGCTATGCCACTGAAGCAAAAAAGTCATGACAGAACTGATCGTCACTTTTTTTCCTTTTCCAATGCTGATTTCTTGTCAGCTCTTAGCCAATTTCTTACTAATTCTGAGCAGTAGCTAATCAAACAAGAACCAAAGAAGCCTCTAGAATGAACCCTCTCCCCAGAATCAGAGGCCCCCAAAATGAGGCAGAGTCTGGCAATAAATCAGCCTAAAATTGCAGATAAGGGTCTGAGTCAGTTCCATCTCAAGACAGGAAAACACTCTGCAGAGCACTCCTGTTTTACCATGACGAAGCCACCTTCCGTTCCATCCAAATGTAATCGCAAAATCAGACTGCAAAGGGCCTTTGGTTTCACTCTCTTTTTTCCAATGGAATATTAACCATCTCCAGTACATTTTTAACAAAACACTATAGTTATTTGCCTAAATGCATGCTGACAATTAAGCACTTTGCATCTGAATTGAAAGATTTCATTTATTTACCTGTGGTCAGACAGAATCACTTAGAATGGCTCTGGAATACAAACGTGAGCCAGGAGGAAGAAGCAGTCCTGAGCAGTCATCTCAAGGCCCAGAGGTGCTGTTGACTTCACCTCCTGCAACTGAGCAAGAGCAGGATCTAAACTAACCAAAGAATGGCCAACAGGTGTGGCTGGGAGGTAACCCTTATATTCTGATTTAATCCAGGCACTGTAATACTGAAACAAAGCTGAATCTGAGAAATTAAGGAGGCAAACAGTGCACAGAGAATGAAGTGCTGGGTTAGTCTTTTGAAAATTCCCTCCTGAAAGAGAACAAAGGAGATGAAGGAGGGCTCATGCTCAGAACTGCAGCAGGGGCCTGGCCTCGGTGCCAAAGCCCTCCTTCTCTATGATGTTGAGGCTAAACGACAACTCCAGAGTTTACAGATGTGCTTGATGGATATGTGAGCAGCATTCAGTGTCTGTAACATTTGTAAAAATAAAAAGCACAACAATCTAGGTTTTGTCAAAACTCACAAGCTGTTGTTTGGCCACCAGAGCACCTCCCGCTAGAGGTTTATTGTCGCTGCTGAACAAGTGAACAGGCTGCGGCTGAAAGGAGTCTGAAACTCCAGCATTTACGATTGGGTTAGAAAGCCCTCAGATAGGACGCTGGCCAGGAGCTGTTATCTTTATTGTGCAGAATGACTGAGTTCGACTTCTGGATCACTGGGTTGAGGATATACTTTTGCAAAGAAGCAAATGGTGCTGTCGGTGTGGAGGAAAAGAAATCCCAGCAGCTTAGGTGTTAGATATGAAGCAATGGAGGGGAAGGGAAGGAGATGCTTGTCAAGTGAGGCAGATAATGGAGAAAGATAAGTCTTAGATCATAAATCAGCTTGCAGCTACCACCTATGGCTTTGAAAGGGCACCACTGTTTCTTACAGGATCACCAGCTCATTAATACAAGTCAGCAGTCATTACAGGTGGTAGGAGAGAACATAATTTACATATTTACTATTTAATCCTGGATTCCTCAGCATTCCTTTTCTCAAATGCATGCATTTCATTGAAACACTTGAAGGGCACAGTTCAGGTTCATGTTGATACATTAACGTTTTTTCTTCTGTGTATAAAAAGAATGCTTGTTAAAAGTTATGATTTCAGTACAATCGCACAGGCTGTTTCACTGGGCGAACCTGTGACCCCTTGTCTGAAATGGAGGTGGGAACTTTTCCAACATGAATGATTATTTCCACTGACATTCTGATGAAGTTAATGGACACAATTTACATGAAGGTCCTATTTAAGAGTTCTTGGTAGGGATAGGTATGAATAATACTAACTTTTGTAATGTAAAACCATTAAATCAATTCATTTTATCATCATCATAAATAAAATCATATTAATAAAATCCTTTTATTTTGATTTTTTTATGGCTACCAGGGTAGCTGGGTGACTTTTAAAGTTCCACATCTTTTTACTCGGTTGTCATGAACAAAAGGGTCTGCCAGCAGCCTGTGTTGGGACCAGCTTATTGACAAACCCAACAGGGACTGTGGTTGCACAATTTAGTTAGATCTGGCTTTAAAAAGACAAGTTCCACTATTAAACCTCTTGGTACATAACAGAACAAACACTGGAGGATAGCTATGGTTCTGAGGAAAGAACCAGCATGACAGGTGGCACACCCTCTTTCAAGTGAGGATTTCCCCACCACCTGCAAGACAATAAGGCACCCCATGAATCAGACTTGAGAGTGACACTCAGAAGCCCTGATTAGGAACATATTGAAAGAATTCTAAGTATATCTATCTTTATCATTAAAGTGACATAATACTTGAAAGTAATACATTATTCAGGATTGTGAAAATAGTGAGAAAAATGAAAATGATTTTAACCACTGTTAGCCTTGTGGTGCTTGCTTTCAAATATTTTTTTCCTACTTAGTTACCTCTCACAGTTGTTTATTCTTCCGAGATATTGAGGAAAACAGTCTTCTATTTTCAATGGAAAGTTTAGGGTATACAAGAACAGATTTGTTTAAATAAACAACATCAAAGAACTTTTGGGTGTTGGGAGAATTTTCCACATGTATAAATATTATGTGTTAATCATTGTGATCATATGATTAATGAATGCTAGATGAGTATTTAAAAGTCATCTACTCAAAGCCATGCATGAGGGAGAATTCTACACAGGTACTTTCAACTATTGTCTGGAATCTTAATGGAGTCTACTTTTTTCTATACACCTAAACACACATGCTCGCTTATTAGTCCAACATCAAGGACTCCATTTATGTGCTCATTTGCAGAAGGGAAGCTGCCTATACCTCTCTCACTCTGTAGTCGTGTTCTGGTGTTAATATATTCCCGCCCATACTGTTTCTGCTTAAGAATAGGCCTCCCCAAGATGTTCAGGACAGGTCTTTTTCCGTAGGTGGGGTACTCTAAGGAGTATATTATTTCCAGTTGGGGTCAATCAAGACTCTGCAGGCTCACATGAAATTTTCAGCACTCCCTTAACTGCATAAATGAATGAAAGTTGGGAGTTTTATCCAGATTTAGGGTTATTATCAGAAATAACCCTTCTATTAGAGAAACCTATTTACATGGCAAGGCAAATATCTAATTTCAGAGCATCTGGTCTCCATCACATAGGTCACCCTCTTCTGGTCATATAAATCCCTCTCCTCTCTCCTTTAAGGCTCTGGTCCCTACCCCATTCCTTAGCCCACTATATACACACCCAATTTGCTTCATTGTTTTTGGAATGCACATCTATGTAGATTCCTCATATACATGTAAGTTTTTTTCTCTTGCTATTCTGTCTGATGTTAATTTGATTGCTCAACTAACCCAAGAAGAATCTCGAAGGATAGGGGGAAATTTCCTCTACCCTGACACTGCTCTGTTTCCACATTCATTCATTTGAACCACTGTGTTTTTAAATCACAGTCAAGTGTCCTCACATAGAAAGGAGTTGTCCTATTGAGGTCTGGTTCTGTGGTGGAGGATATCTTCCTAGTTAGCTCTCTTTGAAATAAAAGTTGATAGTATTCGCATTTGGGTTCATCTAGATCAAACATTTATGTCAGTACCTGGCAGAAGTCCAATTAGGATATTTCCAATGAAACAATGAAGAGTAAATATCATTAGGGCCTCCCTGGTGGTGCAAGGGGTTAAGACGCAACCTATGAAGCAATCAGCAGTTTCTGCAGCATGAATTCGATTCCCCAGAGGGCCAGGAATCAACCCACAAGGCACAGCAGACCTCTCCTGACTCACCCACTGCTCCCCTCAGCAGTGTATTTCAGTCAATCTGCCTGTTCTGTTCCCCACTCTGTCTCTGGTGAATTCTCCCACCCCCCACATCTCTGGTCTGTACCCCAGTTCTTGTATGCACAAATAAATAAATCTTTTTTAAAAAAAGAGTAAATCACATTATCAAAGAAGTGGATTCAACAAAATCAGAATGGCAGAGCAAAGTTCATAACTTAATGGTGAAAATCAAATGCCTTATTTTAATTTTGCAAAATATTATCTTTATTGAATGTGGATCTAGAAACATGACTGAATAAGCATTAATGAATAAACATATAAGGAAAGAGAGATGAAAGAGAAAAAAGTAAAGGAAACCAAATACCGAGAAGTAACTGACATTTTGAGTAGCAAATGACAGAAGAGAGACCAAGTAAATCAGTGAACAGGATCTGCAAATTAAGAGGTTATTCACTAGGGCCTCCCTGGTGACGCAAGGGGTTGAGCACCACACTATGAAGCAATCCGCAGCCTCTGCAGCACAAGTTCGATCCCCAATCAGCGAGGGAGCAACCCACATGGCGAAGCAGACCTCTCCTGACTCACCCGCTGCTCCCCTCAGCAGTATATTTTGGTCAGTCTACCTGTTCTGTTCCCCATTCTGTCTCTGGTGGATCCTCTCACCGCCCCCCGACCCCTGCACCTCTGGCTTGTACCCCAGCTCTTGTATACATAAATAAATAAATCTTTTTTTCAAAAAAAGAGAAGTTATTCGCTGACAAATATTAGCAAGAATGGTTCTGTTGAAGTGTATCATCAAAAAATACTTAATAGGACTAAGGAAACAAGTGAAATGAAAAAACTAATAAATATTTTTTCCCCAAGAAAATTACTTGTTAGGAGAAGAATAAAGGTGGTATATGAGAATGTAAGCAGAGTATTAGGAAGGCTATTTTCAAGAAAGGAGACTGTATTTTTCAAGATAAAAAAAATGAATTCTTGCCATTTGTGACAACATGGATGAAAATGGAAGGGATAGTGCTAAGTGAAATAATTCAGAGGGAGAAAGACACATACTGATGGTTTCACTTAAATGTGGAATTTAAAGAAACAAAATAAATGGCCAGACAGAATCAGACAATAATAAAACCTAAAAGTCTACAGAATTGAGGCTACCAGAGGGGGAAAAGGAAGGTGGAGAGCAGGATGTAGAGGGGACCTAGTGGACTATGAGGGTGCTTTGGGGGTGTGTATGGTGTGATAACTGAAGGGGCGTGATCCTATACCTCTTTATCACATACAGTGCTGTAAAGCAATGTTACCTCAATTAAAAAATATAATTCTAAAATATTGTTGCACTGAAGTAATATATAACCCTAAAACTCTGAAGGTATAGTTCACCTGTATATGACATGTCCAGTGAAGGTCAGAAAGGGACTGCTATGTTTATGACAGTTACTCAGGAGCTCAGGAGAGTGGAGGCTCCGTCACAATGGCACTTAGAGCTTCCAGCCATCAGTGAAGCTCATCACCACCATTCACCTGTTATTGGCCATATATAACATCAGAGGAACCAGGAAATGCAACCATATACCTTGAACGGCTAGAAAATATCACTATATGTGAATAGGTTTATCGATCACTATGGGGACGACCGCAGAAAACACCAAAGCAAATGAATCAGGAGAGAGGGAAAAGGAGAGGTTGAAGATGGATGCTGAGAAGGTGAGGGTATTGGCAGGAACGAGGCTGAGACTAGACAGGGAAAGAAAGTGTTGACCAAGTTCTTCCTCCTAATGAAAAGTATGACTTTTCGGACTTCCTGATAAAGCAAACTCCTTGGAAATATAACGGCAGCTGATTATAGTAGCCCAATTAAATCAAGTAAGATTTGTGTCCTCTAGTAAACCTCCTGGAAGAGGCTTCTGGCAGAACTACTCTGTCATGGGGAGTTACTACTATGCAGGTAGCTAATAAATCTACACCTTTTGATGAACACATGAATGTGTCATGGGAGCATAATATATTTTATCCAGCAAGAGAAGATGGATTCTAGTAAACTTGGTTTGCAATTCTGAAAACATAAATCACTTTAAGAACAATCATTAGGATTAAAGACACCACCATAATAGAAAGCCTGAGAATCATTTAAGAAAAATTTTTATTAGAACCAGGGAACAAATTATAATGTAACAATAAATTCAGAATTTGGGTTTTTTGAATCCATATTTTTAAAAATAAATTCTGAATGGGAGATATTGCATGTAGGAATATTTACACCGTTGGTTTGAATTTTTCAGATAGAGCTAGCTATTGAAAAACTATCAAATCTAGCATGCTGACATCCAACTGCTTTACATTTACATATCCAAGAATGTGACGATTATTTCTGTAGAGGAAGTTGGAAAGCTGAAATGATTTTATGCTTTTATACCCATCATTTTTTTCCCTTGGGTTACAGGTTATTTCCTTTGAGGCTTTAATTCCAAACTCAACTTGAATTGGACACAGTTTTTATTACCTTGTATCTCTTAAATTAGGAGAAGTATTATATCTGGTGATAAAAATAGACCAGAAAAAAACACTGTATAAAAAGGCCAACTTGGTCTGATCCTGAAAACTTCAACCAGTAATGTAACCTTTGCTTTAGTTGTTGCCCAAAAGGATTGGATAAAATACAGAGGGAGGTAGTTTTAATCAATTGTTTTTAGGAGGAGAGTCTATAACCTACTGGTTTGGAAACCTTTGAACAGTAAGTCTTGTAGAGATATAGCAGACTTGCCAAAATTGCATTACTGCTTCAAACCATCACAAATTACACTGCACTTTTAGTTTTATTACCAAGTAAGACAGCACACAAATTCATTTCCATGTCTGTTGCCAATTTAAATGAATGGCTGGCTCCTGCCAGCTCAGGAAGACACCGGAGGAAATGTTGCATAGACCATTGGTGCATGGAATAAATGATAGTAGGCCCCTTGGTCATTTAATCTCAGAGCAAAATTTATATTTTAAGTAGGCTTTAAAAATGTAGTGTGAATTATGCTGTGTGAGGGTAATAATTTAAAAACTATCCATATTAAATGCCTACTATGTACTCAGAACTATTCAGATGATACAGAATTAAAGGATATAAATTCTGTTCTCAATGAGATTCTTCTGTTCCTTCTCTACTGTCAAAGTTAACTAACACACAGGTAAATATTTAAGACCTTCGATAATTAGAGTTAAATTGCTTGGTGCGACCAATTTCATTCCAAAGAAAAAGGAAGATCAATAAAAAACTAGAACAGTCATGGAGGCAAGATCTTAAAGGTTCTAGAGAAAGAAGAAAAATAAATGTTTCAAGCAAAGAAATATGAACAACAGCAAGTACTTATGAAGTGGGATTACAAATTCAGGAATAGAGAAGATACTCATTTGACTAAAAATGTTCTGGTTACGGAGGATGGACACAGATATGGAACATGGCTAATACACGGGAGAAGCTAAAAATCTACCACAGAACTTGAGTATTGAGTATTAATGGATTGTAGTTTATCGTTGTTGTTTCTTCTCTCTCTCTCTCTCTCTCTCTCTCTCTCTCTCTCACACACACACACACACACACACACACACACACACCTGACTTCAAACCTCCTTAATAACAGATAGGGATCATATATTCACTTATGAGTTACCTAGGCTATGAGTTATACTGTGCCAGGATGAGCTGGGTTAGACATAAATCCAGTCTAGAAGCTAAAAAAATAATTTAGAAGAAAATGGGAGGGAAATGGCAAAGAGAATTGGAAAGTGGAAACCTGAAGCCCTTGGGATGGGGAGGGTAAGGCCAGAACAGAGGCTGAAATGTGAAAGAGAGAAAAGGAGACACTGATTTTTCCTTAAAAAAAAGATAAAGAAAATTAAGGTCAAAGGATAAAGATTAGAAGTATAAGGACATTTGAAAAGTAATATATGAAGTATATAAACTGATAAAAACAAAAAAATTAAACTCAGAGAAAGCAGAAGAATAAAAAACTGTAGAGAGGAAGCAAAGGGATAAAGTATTGAAATAGTAGAAGGGGGGATGAAGAGGGGCAGCAGAAGCCTAAGACAAATACATCATGAAGTGACAAGAATTGATAGAAGGCAAACAGGAGAAAGTTGTGGGGAAAAAAGAAACAGTAAAAAAATCACAAAGCTTAGGGAATTTTAAGATATCATAGATAAATATTACCAAGAGGAGAGAGTTGGAGAAAAAAATAATATCTGAGAAACAGAAAACATTTCTCAAATTTCAAGAAAACTCTACTAGGTTCACAGTGCCCACGCTACCCCAGGCCTCTTAGGGTGGTGAGATCATTTCAAGGTTTGACTATGTGACTTCACGTTTGGACCCTCTCATCTCAATTACAACCTGATGCCACTCAGCTATTTGTTACTAACTTTTATTACCTTTTATTTACCTTTTTATTACTTTTCACATAGTACAAGTTCCTAAAATATCTCTCCCTACAAGTCCTCAAACCATCCTCCCTTACTGTGCTTTCTTTATTTTCCTTTCTAAAGACTTTTAAGATTTTCTGCTTCGTCATTCAATTTCTTTTTTTTTTTTTATGTATTTTTACATCACTTTTTTTTATTTTTGTACAATGCATGCAGTTTCGTCTTGGTTATAGTCCCCGTAAAATTCCCACCACCCTTGTTTTGATCCTACTCCCTCTGCCCCCCGTCCCCCCCATTGTATGTCTCTGGTTTATAGTTGCCTGTTGATTTTGATTTTCAGTTTATTATAATTAGTCTTTTTCCTGATCCCTTATTTAGGTTTTCTAAATCCCAGCTATGAGTGCGGCCATCCGGTATTTTTCTTTTTCTTTCTGGCTTATTTCACTGAGCATAATCCCTTCCAGCTCCTACCCGGTCATCATTTTTAAAAAAAGAAAGGGAGGGAAAGGAGAAGGGAGGCAGAGAAGGAAGGAGAGAGAGATGCAGAGAGAGATTGGGAAGAAGAAAGAAAATCTTTCATTCTCTGTAATGTTACTCCTTCCATCCCGCCTTCGACCTCCCACACTCACTTTGTTGGATCTAATAGTCCTGCCTCCTTAAACATTTAACTTGTCTTCAACTTCCCACTTCCACAAACATCTCTCTTACTTGAAGTCTCTTTTCTTCAAAAAGTTTGCTCTTCAAAGTCTGGCTCTCTGGCCTCTGCCCCCAAAACAGTGTTAACACTGTTATCCATCTTTAACAAAAACCCAAGGTCTGCAACTCTTTCCTGAAACTCTCTCACATCTTTCTTCTACGTCAGAATTCTTAGTTGCAAACATTAGAAGTTAACTCTGGTGAATAAGGCTTTTATTAAAAGGTTATTGGGGAGTTGACAAAAAAGCTGAAGTCTTAAGACCCAGACTTGAACCAAAGCAGCCAGAAACAGCACCCCAAATTATAGGATTGCATTTCTATTGTGCGCGGTATCCTTTTCCCCTTTGTGTCTCCCTGGCCCCCTCACACCCCACTGCATTTCCCACCCAGGATCCAAGTACCACAGAAACTGAGGATTAGCTATAATATCATAATGATAAATTGATAAATGGTTCTTGGGAAGAGCTAGCTTGTTTTGGCACTCAGAAAATTCTGCAAAAACCTGGTGATTTCTAAAAACCTTGACAAGTCACACTCTGCTAAGAGAAAGCAACCACAGATGCCAGCAAGTCAGTATCCTTATAAAATCACCTCCCTGAGCTTGAGAAGGAGAGATGGTTGTTTGAGCCCTTTGCGTTCTCCTTTGTCAGAAAAAGTGGTGCACACTTACATCCATACTGCTTATTTCAGAATTGAAACCGCACACAAATGAAATAGATCAGTGGAGCGCAACAGGTAATCAGTACATATCAGTTGTATAAAGGAAGGAAAAACATAAATTAGAATCATAACATTAACTCTTGACATAGAGAGTAATTTATTTTCCCTTTGTTTCATTTGAATTACAGCCACACCCAGAGCCCATTATGTCTTGGCTCTGGGTGTGACTGGGCATACGTCCAAGATGAACGCTGTTGCATACTTCCAAGATGAATAAAGTTCTATCAGCTACCCCACTGACTGGCGCACACGTAGCTTGGAATTTGTTTTTTAAAATGATGCCCAAGTCAGCCTCCTCTGTGCTATATACATATGCAACCCCAGATGTTGTGCCTGTTTCATTTTAGAGGCTATTATGCCTGCCTCATCTTCACTTCCAGAACATTGATGCCTACACAGTAATAATTCCTGCAGTCAGAAGCATTTGAAAAGTTCTATAATAGTGAAATGATGGTTTTTAAAATTTGCATAAGTCATATCTATTCATGGCTCATGTTTTCCTTAATATACATTCTATATTAGCAACAAACCAATGCAATAAAAACTCATTAATCCAAGCCCCACTCATTTTAAACTCAGTCCCCACTGATGACTCCTTTTCTCTGCTTCTGTTTCTTTCCTCTCACCTAGAATGCCTTTTTTCATTCAACTCAAATTTATGTCTATCAACAACTTCCAAACTGAATTCAAGATTACCTATTCCAAAAGCCTTCTTCGATTAAACTCACCTGATTCTGATCTCTCTGGTGTACTGCACCCTATCAGAACTTATGAACTCTATCTGTCCTTCACTTTTGCAGTTGTGAATGAGATAGTTTTATTGGCTTAATGTCATTTTCTATGTGTGTGTTTTTGCCCAGTTAAGAAGAAGGGCTCACGTCTTCTGCTTCCTGTATATCTGCCCTTTTTCCCAGAGTTTACCTCTGGACAACCCTCAAGCAGATGCTGAGTACATGACCCACAGCCTGAGGAAAAACAGAAAGTGCAAAATGCAATCTATTTCCTTGATAATCATTTCAAACTTTAATCTTAGCAACCCAGAACTGTGCCATCAGATACTAACAATATCATGCAATATCACCTTTAAAAATGATAACAAATGATGCAGTCACATATGAAGCAGGCAACAGCTAAATAATTTAAACAGAGAGACTCTATGTGGAGGGATTTCAGCACTGAATCTCTGCTGTGATCCATGACAGGGAACTCACTACACATCTTGATGAATTGTCAAAACCAAAACTACTAGGAGAATAAGATGCAGAATATTTTACTCCACAAGCACAAAGAAATAATGTGTCTATAATGTAGAAGTAAAATTTTGAAAGAGCTAAGGTTTTTATAAATTATGTGCTTGGCAATTTTCCATTATATATAATTTGTAAAGTTTTTGCAAAACAAACTACAAAAGCGATGTTTCCATTAGACTATGAAATTAGAGTTCTGAGAAAATATTTAAGAATTTTAAAATTTTTTGTCAATTTGGAGGACTGTGATAATAGTATTATGGTTGCATTTTAGCAAGAGCACCGATCTTTTAAAAATATATACTAAAATACTTATGGATGAAATAGTATCTGTGATTTACTTCAAGGATAATAAAAAAAGTACTTTACATTAGTAATTATAATACTTTGTAAAGTAGATGTTATAGTGCTTATTTTATAGGTAAGGAAACAGGTTTAGAAAAGTTCAGTTTTCTGCCTAAGATCACACAATTAACAATTGACAAAATCAGAATCCAAACTGAGAACTATTTGATACTATAAGATTGGCATACCAATATCGTTTACATAGGATTTTTCCAAGGTGTCTGGTGCAGACTTCTCCCAATAAAAAGTGGCATGTGGAACTAAGGGCTTAAAGAATGAAGACTACCCAGATTTAGGGTCATCTCCAGAAATAAACTTTTCATCAGAGGAACCTATCTTAAGGTGGGACAAATATCTAGATTTTGTCCTATGAAGTCATCCCTTCCTCATCATGTAAAGCCCCCCTCCTCATTCTTTGTTATCTAATATCTTTACCTCATTCCTAGGCTTAAGCTATAAACCACTGGTTTGTTTCATTTACTTTAGAATTTACAACAATGCAAATGTGCCAAACATGTAATTACATTTTTTATTTTCTCTTACTAATCTGTCCGATGTTAATTTCTTTGTTCATCCAGCCTTAGAAGAACCTACACAGTTGAAGGAATTTTCCTCTGTGTCCCAACAATATGATATTCCATGGTCACAATTATTAAGACCCACCAACTATCTCAATATAACCCCCACATAAGCTATTCCTTTGTTGGAAAAGGAAATTTTTAACAAATCATCCACAATTACACTTTGATGTGATGGACTTTCTTAATAAAGGATTTGTAAGAGAATAGAATTTATTTAAGAGGACAAAATAGTCACCAAATATATCTATCATCTATTACTGATAAGATATTTCCAAGGAGGTTAAGTTTACACACACACACAGCTATTCATGTCATCTAATATGAAAAACATCTAGCTTGGGTTCACAATCATACTATGGCCCATATCCATTCATCTAATGAATATATACTTTTTAGAAATTTATTAAAGAGTTGATTCACTAAGCAAATATTTATTTAATAACTTCTATTTCAAATCCTAAGTGTGAACCTGAAAGTCTAGTAACGACATTGCCTTTCACTCCTCCCATACTTACCAAAGAGCTTAGAATCTAGTTACTGAGAAAAAAACTATTTAAATAATCATAAAACAAAGTGTAATCAGTACTGTGAGCAAAGAGCAAAATGCTGTTATTGGAGTTCAAAAGATAGAGATTTCTTTGAATTGCAAGAAAGACTAGTTGTGAATGAGCTATTTCAGATTAGTAAGATTTCAGTATTGACATTGGTGAGGGAATAGACTAAACTTCTGCGCACAAAAACCTGAAAATACAGTGTCTTAAAGAAATCATTTATTCCTCCCTCCTGCCTAGGAGCTTGTATGTGAGGGTCCAAAGCTAACAGGGCAACTCTATCATCTTAACTAACTTCTGCTTTAGTCTTTTCACATACCCTGTATGTTGTCACTATTTAACAAAAATTGTAGCCAAATGAACAAACAAGACAAAACCATAATAAATTCTTAGACTCCGAAACAAAATAGTGGTTACCAGAAGGGAGAGAGGAGGGGAGTGGCTATCCGGGTAAAAGGCATCAATTTTATGGTAAAGGATAGAAACTAGATTTTTGATAGTGACTAGAATATAGTATATACAGATATCTATTTATAATGATTGATACCTGGAATCTAGATAATGTTATAAACCAATGTTACTTCAGTAAAAAAAAAAAAATCCATACATCTTAATACTAACCTTGATTTAAAAAAGAACAAAATGTTGATTATTAGATGAGAAGGTAAAAGATAAATCAAGTAAAAGGGTCAACTGTCTGGTGATCATAACATAATTGCACAGATTTTGACTGTAGACCTTGCTGTATACCTTATTCCTATATGATGTTGCAAGCCAACGTTGCTTCAATAATATTTTTTAAATGGAACAAAAGATTTGCAGCCATATTATAAATATAGTACGTCTGACATACAGAAAACATTCAGTTGTTGGTACTTGTTAAGATTTATTCCAGAAGAAAATGGAAAGGAGTAGGAGGTTCTTGTTCAGGGATATAAAATTGTGAGATGCATATCTTAGTATAATAAACATGACAGTTAGGAAGAAAATAGAAGTGCAACAAAAGAAGATGTTTTAAGAGATCTGAAATCAGATGATGGCAGGAGGAATGGTAAAGAAAGGGCTGGGATGGGAGACTGAAAAAAAAAAAACAAAAAAGACAGAACATGTAGATCTTAAAGATCAACGTAATACAGTAGGGGAAAAAAAGGGAACTTTTCCTGGGTAAGAGTAAGGATAAGGTACCATTAGAGAAATAAAGACATCAGAGAGAAGTCTATTTTGCAAATTATAAGTTTGAATTTCTATTAAACAACTCAGAAATAGATCTCAAACACAAAACTTTAAAGTTTTTTTTTTTAAATGCAGTACTCAAACTAGCATTTGTGGAGGCCTTCAGTTCCTTTTTTTTTTTTTTAAGATTTATTTATTTATTTATTTACAAGCACTGGGTACAGTGAGAAGCGTGGGAGGGTGAGAGAAATCACCAGAGCCAGAGCGGGGAGCAGAGCAGGCAGAAGGACCGAAGTACACTGCTGAGGGGAGCAGCAGGCGGCAGGAGAGGTCTGCGCGCCACGTGGGACCCTCGCCCGGTGGCCGGGGATTGCGGGATCGAACCGTCACTGCAGAGGCTGCGGGCAACTTCACAACTCAGCGCTCAACCACTGCACCACCGGGGAGGCCCACAAAACTTCAAAGTTTTAAAATTCATGATGTAGGCAAAGATTATCAGTGAAGATTCAGATGTCATGGAGGAGATGATGTTTACTGCTATAAAACTGAATATTATTCCTGAAAGAAAGGGAATTGAAAGAAGGCCCTGAAAAACTCTTACAATTAGATTTTTTTTTAAAGATTTATTTTTTTTAATTATACAAGAGCTGGGTACAGGCCAGAGGCACAGGAGGGTGAGAGGATTCACCAGAGACAGAGTGGGGAGCAGAACAGGCAGATTGACTGAAATACACTGCTGAGGGGAGCAGCAGGTGAGACAGGAGAGGTCTGCCGCACCATGTGGGTATCTCCCTGGTTGACCGGGAATCGAACCTGCGCTGCAGAGGTTGCAGACAGCTTCACAGCGCTGTGCTCAATCCACTGCACCACTGGGGAGGCCCTAGATGTTTTTTAATTGTGTGGTGTATGGATAGGTTCACTCAGCCATAAAAAGGGATGAATTACTGATACACTAGCAACTTAGGTGAATTGCAAAATAGGTATGTTGACTGAAAGAATCCAAATCAAAAGAAAGTACATAAGTGTGATTACATTTATATAAAATTTCTAAAAGGGAAAGTAATGTACAATGACAGAAGGCAGATCAGTGGTTAGATGTGGGAGGGAGAATATAATGGAAAGGACTCAAGGGAATGTTTTGGAGTGATGGAAATGTTCTTTTTTTTTTTTTAATGATTTATTTATTCATTTTACACAAGAACCAGGGTACAGGCCAGATGCGCGGGAGGGTGAGAGGATTCATCAGAGACAGGGCAGGGAACAGAACAAGCAGACTGACAAAATACACTGCTGAGGGGAGCAGCAGGCGAGACAGGAGAGGTCTGCCACGCCATGTGGGACCCTCGCCAGCTGGCAGGGAATGAACCAGCTCTGCAGAGGCTGCGGACAGCTTCACAGCGCGGCGCTCAACAGCCTGCGCCACCAGGGGAGGCCCGAAATATTCTTGATATGATCATGATTAGTCATTGCATACATTTGTCAAGGTCATAGAAATGTACAAAGGTCACAGAACTGTATAAAAACAGGTACGTTTATTATTTGCAGCTTTATCTCAATAAAATGAATTATAAAATACAAGCTTATATTTTGTGGTTAGACAAAGGTTGATGAGACAGAATGGAGTCAGGAGTGCTTAGAGGGCTAAGAGGAGAACCAACAGGAGAGGCTAACAGTTCATAGATGTCTACGAAGAGGTGTTCGTATAAGAAAAAATGTGATCAGCCTCACTGAATACTGAGAATGAGGATGAGAAAAAAGAATCAGACCTAGGCAATTAGACCTAGAATAAGACAATAGATGGCCACTTTCAACATTCACATTTGTTCAAATACAGAAAGTGGGGTTAGAAACTATATTTCAAGGAATTAAATTATTAGTCAGTAAAGAAATTAAGGAAATGATTGTCACATAGTGAAGCAAAATAGACATGGAAACATCGCTTCAAGAGTAGAAGGGCCAAGGACAGAGTTCCAATATAGCAGAAAGTGTCCCCTACTGCAATAGAAGAGCAACGGTCTTAGAGCTGGGGAAGTGGGAAATGCAAACAAAGAAAGAGTTAATTAATGGATAGATTTACAACAAAGGAAAAAAAAATAAGAGCGAGAGTTTGGAAATATACTAAAAAGGGATGAGACAAATGGAAACACCTGACATTTACCCAAGTTAAATCAGAAAGTTCTCCACTTTCAATGTGCATACAAATCACTTTGGGTTCCTGTTAAAATGCAGATTCTGATTCTAGAGTGGGTATGACACTGCTTTTCTATCAAATTCCCCAAGAATGCTGATGATCATACTTTGAGTAGCAAGATCAGAGGGAACCCTATAGAAATGAGCAAAAAAATTGTGGCGGGAGTGTTGGGATGTAGGATTGGAGTAGTCACACAAATATTACAACAATCGCTCACTAAATGTTAAATATCAAGAATGCAGAAACTATTTGCTGTGTTGTCCTGGCACCTGACACTATGACTGGCACACAGAAGGAACTGAATACATATGTCCTAGATGAATGAAAAGAGAAGTTCTCTCTCAGGAAAAGCAGGCAGTATCAATTAACCAGAATTGGGGAATCCAAGCAGAAATGAAAGAACAAAGAGGAAAGAGGGAAAACTGAATGCATGGGAAACAGGTGCCCATGGAGTACACACAGAGATGAGAGAGGTAATTAATGCCAATACAGAGTGATGTCAACACAGTGATGTCAACACAGGTAAGTGATGTCAATATAATACAGTGGAAGGAGGGACAGTACATGAAGCATTAGAGATCCTAATAAAAATTGAAGGGAAATGAAAGAGAATGCATTTGGAAAAACAGAATTTGCAATCAGAAAGAGGTATATTTCTGTATATAAGACCTTGACAATGAGAAAGTTTTGACCAAAAGTATTGTTAGGCTTTGCTGAAAGAGCTGGCAGAGACTGAGGACATTTATAATATATTTACTTATTTCACCATGTCAGAAAGTACATGAAGGTTCAGCAGAGCAGTCAGCACCCCGAGCACTTTCTGTGCTTCCAGCACAGCAACCAGAGAGTAACTAAACTCTCCACAACAAGTAATAAATGCTCCCATTCAGAATAACTACAATGCACAAATAGAAAATCTTATACCACCACTAAGTTGATTTAACTTGGGTAGTATGTTCCTAGGTTTTACTTAAAACAGTATCTCCTTAGGCAATAAGGACTTATGTAGAAAAAGAGCTAATAAGATTTCATGTCATCTTGAAGCAAGTTTATACAGCTCCATTAAATATCTTCAAGGTTAAACATTAGAATGCATTAAAAAATGCTGAAATGAAGAAACATTTATTGTCAAGAGCATTATGACAAAAATATATTCTGTAAGAAAGGCATTTGAGTGGCAAATAGTCAAAAGACCTGCACTTTCAAAGTAAGTATTGATGACCCAAAAAACTACTTTGCATTTCAAGCAGACTAAAAATATTGATCTTTCCAAGAAGTTAATATTGAAATCCTCCTCTAAATGTTATTAAAAGAATCTAAGGTAAAAATACCTATAGGAAAGTCCCTGTAACAAAGAGCACACACAAATATGCCTCTATATAGGTGTGTGAACATATACCCCTAAAATAGGCATACCAGACATACAGAGATATTCATGCCAATGAAAAATAGGATCTCAAGCATTTCTGAGATTAAGAAGGAAAAGGAAAGGAAGAACTGATATGTACCAGGTGCCTGGAACACTGGTGTCTCACATCTGTTCTCTAATTTAATTCTTACATTCATTTTCATAGTTGAAACTGCTAAGTAGTATTATCCTTATTTTGAATATATGGAAACTGATGCTCAGAGAAGTTAAAGGACTTCCCAGGTCACACAGCTACCAATACAGCAACCAGTCTGTCTCATCATTTCAAGGTTATTTCTGCTCTGCCAATATGCTTCTCTGTGTGATTTTAATGAATCTCACCCATTCCATAAATATGCATTCATTTATTCAGACTCCAGACACTAGAAGTAAATTCTCTATACTTGAATAGCACATAGTCCACTAATGACACATAGTTCATGTTCATGTCAAAAGACTTATGTGCAAATAATGACAGAATTGTGTAAAGCAGGCAGGTAGAAAGTACTTGGGAGCCAGTGGAAGAAGCACCCTGTTCGGGTGGACAGGTCTGGAAGTCTCAGGATAAAGATCAGGTAGGTAAACAGTTTAGTTCACCTCATGGGCAACAAGGGGAAAGGACTGACAGACAGAGAGAACAAGTAGGACCCATATTCTAGATGTTCACAGTTGAGACTGTTCAGGAAAGAAGACCAGATGATAATAAAAATATTATGAGTACAAGTTTACTGACAATATCTACTCCCCCTGAGCCTGAAATATCTCAGGACATATCTATTTTCCCTGGGTATGCTGACCATGAAGTTGTTTCACTTCTGGAATCTTTTACACTCCAATGAGTGCCATTCCAATGTTTTCTCTTCAGAATTCACAGAAGGACTCAACATTGAGAGATCTTATTTCACAAAGTTTCTTGGTGGGTGGCATAACCCATATTCACAAGACATTGTTATATTGTTAAATGGTATTTAAGCCCAGAAATTCAGGAGTAACTGGCTTTGCGATTTCTGAAAAACTGTAAGAAGCTCAAACTATAATGAAATCTAAAGTAAAATGTCTATTTTATAATAGAAAAAAATCAAACTCTGTGTATCAAACTAAGAAATACAATTAGGACACAATGTTTTAAGAAATGGCAACTGATCTCAAATTTAGTTGTAGTCAGACTTCAAAGTACCTTTTGCACCTTGTTTCTGAAAGTTTATTTCTCTAAATTCTTTAAAATGTAGGCACTATAAAATAATGCCTCTTTAATTTTGTCAATTAAGAAAATATCCCGGGGCCTCCCCGGTGGCGCAGCGGTTGAGCGCTGGGTTGCGAAGCTGCCCGCGGCCTCTGCGACGCCGGTTCGATCCCCGGCTGCTCCCCGGCCACCAGAGGAGGGTCCCACATGGCGCGCAGACCTCTCCTGCCGCCCGCTGCTCCCCTCAGCAGTGTACTTCGGTCCTTCTGCCTGGTCTGCTCCCCGCTCTGGCTCTGGTGAATTCTCTCACCCTCCCGCGCTTCTGACTGTACCCAGTGCATGTATAAACAAAACAAACAAAACAAACCAGCAAACAAATAAATAAAGCATGCCTCTAAAAAAAAAAAAAAAAAAAAAAAAAAAAAAAATATCCCAACTCTATACTAATTTTTTAAATAAAATTACCTTGCTCTAATGTAAAGTGCTGTGATTTTAGTGAATTTGAACATCTTGTTCACTTGTTTATTGATCAATGAATTCCCTGTTTTGTGGAATTTCATTTCATACCAACTTCAATTTGGGAGTATTAATATATTTCTTATCAGTGCTTATTACTTTTTGTACTTAAATTATGTAAAGTCTATTTAAATCACTTAAGAATATTTTGTGGTATGTGTTTTCATTTAGCTATTAAAACTTTTTGTAAAGGTAGGGGTGTGGAGTGACATAGAAACTACTCAAGAAAAAAGAAAGTTGATATTTGCCCACCTCAGACCAAGTAATCTATTTCATATCACTTTACACATTAGGTTTTAAAGACATCTTTTTTTCCCACTCCTTTTTTTTTGACTGAGATATAAAACACATAAAATAAGGTACACACACATTAAGTACATCATTTAGCCCCCACTAGCATCACGATAAAGAACATTTCCAACATCTGAGAAGGTTCACCGGCACCACCTCCCAGACCATACTCTCCCAAAGAACACCACTATCCTGACCTCATCATCATAGTTTAGTTTTTCCATTATAAAGAATACTTTAATAATATCCCAATTTGAAATACAACAGGTCAATAAAAACTTTCAATACAAGTAGGCCTTTCATCATTCTAAAATTAATTGGGGTGTGTTAATAGCTAATAAGGGGCTCTTTTAACCTAAAAACATATATTCTGCTAACAAGTGGAAATTATGTAATAGCAAAGCTTTTATCTAATATGTCAAGATGAATATTTCTGTATACAAATCTTCATGTACCTGTGAAAATACACAATATCAGAATCATGTAGAAGTACAAAAATTACACCTGAAGCTAATAATTGCTATGTTATTCCAATGACTCTTTTTCTAACTGAATTCAAAATTTCCCTTTCTATATTATACTCTTCTTACTCTTGTTATGGATGAGCTGTCATTTTTCTTTCACAGATAGAAAAAATATATAAAGCAAAACATTGACTAGCCAAAGTGAAAGCCAATCTTTTTCCCAAGTAACAGTACTATGATATAGCCACAAAAAAACGCTGGCTTTCAAACACTAATACATGATTTCAAGGAGTCCAGAAGTAAATAAGAATTAAGGTTTTCCTACCAATTACCAGCAATCTTACATACACAGTTAAATCTCCACTTGGAAAAAGTGTGTTTGTGGTATATGTGTTTGTTGCTTAACACTATGGGGCCAATTTCCTTTGACAATGTGTTTGGAAAAGTACAAGATACACATGTTGAGAGGGAGTATTAGGACCTCATATTGCAGTTTATACTCAGCATTTGAAAACTCGAACATTATGCTACTTGCTTTTTCTCATTTTAGAATATTCTAGCAAGCAAGTGGAACAGAAGGCCAACTCCAACAGAGAGACAGAGAATAAAGGCAAACAAATGAGCCAATGAGCCCATGCATTTATTGGAGACCAAAAGCTGGCAGGCAATGAGGTTCTGGAAGGGTGCACTCTCACCTGATCCTGAGAATAAACAAAATGTAGCATAAAAGGTAGTCAAGCATAAAAAGGACACCTGATCACAAGGAATTTAGTTGTAAAAAGTACCTATTGCTCTTTCATCTTACTTACTGATTATTGCTGAAAAATGTATTTCTCTAAACTCTTCAAAATGTGTGGAATATAAATAATATCACCTTTCATTAATATTAAAACAGAAAATCCTTGCACAATCAAAGGTTGCAGCTGTGACCTGCCTCCTAGTCCAGATCAGACTCAGACCAGGGCGTTACTCTTCCCCGCCAGGTGGAGGCAGACTGTGTGGCCAGGACCCAGGGAATGGATGTCAGCAATCCCCTGGCATCAGGGAGAGCAGAGATTCACTCATCGTGAGACACATTAACAGTCTCCAAGTTCTCCTTAAAAGTAAATCTGTCTACTGGCTTTCAACAGATTTAAACTAAGATGTCAAGTAAAGGAGAGTAAACAAGATAAAAATAATCTACAGATCTGAATAACTTGCAAAAGGCAGAGCTGGATATAGAAACTAAGAAAAAGAGACCTGCCTTGGGCATAAGGAGGTATAACATCCTCAACAAGATAATGATTTCCTATATGGTAGCTCCTGGGTCTTTGCCTTTTTATTATCCTTGCAAATACTTTTTTCATATATTTTACAATTTTAGTCAACCCACAGGAGCTTCATTTTTACCAATATCACCCTCTAGACACACTAGACTTGTAGAAAATAGTCTATGAAGGTTCACATGGACTGGAAAACATATCTTCCCCCTTTCCCCACAAGGAGATGGAGTTCTTTCCAGCCCTGTAAGTGGCACCTAGATGTGGCTCCCCAGATTATCAACACAGAAGCAGGGAGGGAGGGATTTGAATTTACCTAGAGCAGACTTGAGAATTGATGTAACCTAAGTTGTGAGAATTAATTTTTGTAACAAGAAATATATGTATATGAAACAATTTTTAATGGGTAGTTTATTGCTTTCCAGAATGCAAACCAATAACGTTTGCTCCAAAGAGGCTATAGAAGACAGGGGGAATTTAGAATTTCTAGTTTCTCCACTTCAGGGGTAAACAGATTGACCTCTCTCAGGCTTGACTTGTTCATTTGTAGAGTAGAAATACGTATTTCTATTGCAAAGGAACGCTGCTAGAATAGAATGAGTCATTAGATTTGACGGTGATTTATACATTGAAAAGCATTAATATAGTTACTATTATTTCTAAAAAAGCACACCTTCTCCTTCATTTCCCCCCTGCTGTGTCAGTCATCTAAGTGGATCCTTTTCTTCTGTAGAACTTGTCTGACTTTGGAATCTCCTCTCAGTCATGGCCAACTTTCATTTCTGCACTATCCCCATGGAGCTCAGGAATATATTCTGTTCCTGATTTTCCCCCGACACAATATGAGCAGAGCATATAACTTTGCCCCTTCTGCTTTTCCTTGGTTCTGAAATTTGTAATATCTGTCAAAACTGGATTGCAAGTTACATTTCCCTAAAACATCCCTCTGTCTAAAATAGTGTATACTGATGGGTAATCTAAACTCCAAAACTACAAACTGTACCTCATTTTATCGTCTCTGTAAGTTACTCCTGCTTTTGAATATTTTCAAAATGAAAACCAGTTGCAACTTCTAAGGAGATAAATTTCTTGACTAGAATTTGAGAAAAAAATGCAAAAAGTTGCAAATCATCATCATCCAAACACTGCAAAGACACCTAACCACCAGCAGTCATAAACCAAGTAAAAGTAAAAATCAAAAACTCACTCGTTAGATCTGGGAAAGCATTTAGAGATTATTGATTCCACTTTCTTCAAATGGAAGATAGGAAAATGGGCTGAGCAGGAGAGGACTAAGTGTCCTGGATGATAAGCATTTTAACTGCACTGTAACCCACAAGTATCACTCTCCCTATTTACATGTCAGTTCGCCAAAGGCAAGTGTCAAATAAAACCAGGCCAAATATTTAATTTTTTCAAGGCCATCAGATGTATTCTTGACAAGCACTGGACAATAAATAAATATTTGGGGAGAGGAGGAAACTACCTGTGTGTGCTCTTTACAGTTCATAAAACACATCACATCATGATCTCACTTTATCCTCACACCTTCCAAATGGAAAGAAGAGCAGAACAGGTACTATCTCCACTTTCTAACTAGGAAGCAGCAACTGCAAGATTTTCTCAGGTCAAACAGAGTGTAAACCAAAAATTTAGGCTTTGTGTCTACATCTGACTGGAAACTTTATGCCTGCCCTCTTTCTGATTACATTTTTGTTTGTTTGTTTCAAAATTACTGTCCAATATTTTGTGATGGAGTGGTGATTATGCCACAGTTTTTAGAGGCAAGCAACCTCTAAATGCTTGGAACCTCTGAAAGCAGCCTGCACATTACTAGCTGTGTGTCCTCATGGAGTTATGGAGTGTAGTGGCAGGAATGGCCACTGAGCAGGTTTTTAGATCCAGCAGACCGGGTAAAGGAGTTGTAAAAGTCCTCAGTGGCTTTTTGCAGGTCTTTTATTGGAATTATCAGTTACATGGCAGACAGGGGCGCTCGGGGGGCCGGGAGGCTGGCAGGCCTCCCAGCCCCCAGCAAGTCTTTACTCTTTCTGGGCTCTCCGGCGTTCTGCTTCTCTGCTCTTGGCTTCTCTTTCAGCTTCTTTCTCTGCTTCTGCTGGCGTCCCCGTGACGCCGCCCTTAAAAGCCCAGTCTCAGTCCAGGTGAATCCCATCTACCTATGCCCACACCCTACTCCAGGTGTCCGCCATCAGGCATGCATTCAGGACCACAAGGATCCATCATCTATCCTGATGGCGGGAGGGCAGAAAAGCCTGACATTTTTCCTTACCCTATACAGAGCCATTGCTTTGTGACTTGGTTTACTTACCTATAAATATAAATAATGACATAGATCTCTCATAGAGGAGATGAGAATTTTTTTAAAAATATGTTAAGTCCTTAGCACAATGCCTAGCATGGACTAAGGCATGAATCTTATGTATTATTCATATGTCTTCCTTATATACAAATATTTAGTATAAGCCTTCAAGCAGAAGAAAAAAAAGAACCTAAATTTTTTTTCCTTATAGGAGCATATAAAATTCATTAATGTGTTTCCTATCTAAAATATTTTTTATGAAAAGTTCTTAAAAATAATATATTTTCAGGATCAAAATTTCTACAGCCTTGTTTGCACCTAAAGATCAGCACCATCAGGATTTCCCATTCTGATTGAGAAATGTACAGGCGCAAGCCCCACCCAGACTTAATGAATCACATCTGCATTTTAACAAGAATCCCAGGTGATTGGAATGCACATAAAAATTAAGAAGTACTGGTCTACAGCACATCACTAGACAGCTGAGTGAAGGTGCAATACACAGACATTAATATCATTCATCTTCAAAGCCAAAAGCATTTGTTTCAAACATGGGAAGTTCTCCACAGCTAGGAGCCTTTTTTATGACATTTGTTTTATTAACCTATCATTGATTTATTATTCTCCCCCAATCCTACCATTTTACCCCCAACCCAGGAGAATACATTTGTATGCACTTGACAGATCAACACTCTCTAGAAGCTTGTGCTAGTAAAAGTTAAATAAAGAAAAGTCATGTTCTTAAAGATTTCTTTTCTTATCTTCCTTTTCTCCTTCCCTTCCCCAACTTAACTCTAAAGGGCAGCAGCTGCTGAGAATAAATGTGGAGCCTTCTAAAATTAAATCAGGGGGGAAAAATTATATTTATTACTGAGGTTAGAAGAAAAGGTGACATTTTTAAAGGTTAAATTAGGTAAATTAATTAAAAACAGAACAAGTAAAAATCAATCCTCCTTGCTGAGAGTAAATAAGCACTATTTTTCAGTGGTCTGATTTTGTATGTATCCTTGTAGCTCTCCCTAAGGTAGATCTCTTCATGGCTGATGGAGACAAGGATTTCATTCTTCTTAAATTCCCTCAGCACCAAGGCTGTTTGACTCCATGGCCTAAGAGAGCTCAGGAACAGCAAAAAGAAGAGTAACCTAGGCCAACTACCACACTTCAGCCAAAAGGACTTCAATATTGAGGACTTTGGACTAAACAACAAGCTTTCTATAGAAAGAAAAGCTCATTTCTCAGCAACAATGAGAAAGTTGTTATAAAAAAGGATTTAAAGATTTGCAGAGTAGAATCATTCCTGGAGTTCAGTGCTGGGCTTTGCAAGCATGATTATTGTGTTTGACACCTGGCTCCTCCATTTTCTACGTGTGTGACTCTAGGTGTGTGTGACTCATGACTCTGACCTTCAGAGTCAGTTTCAGTTTCCTCTACTGCGGGAATGGGATACTAATACCTACTAGACTAATATGAAGTTATATTTAATTAGGATATTTGTAAACACCAGATTCCATTCTACCACTTAGCAGAAACTTGATAACTATCAGTTGCCTTTACTGCATGACAGTATGACTAGGTACAAAGATGTGATTATCACTAAACATGTTGGAAATAAAGACTCTGCTTGTAGATGTAAGCTTCAGGGAATTGATAAAATCTGATTTATGTGCAATGTGGCTGTCAGAGGTACTGCTCTGTAGCCAGTCAGCCCAGCTTCCTTGTTCTAACACCTTCTTGGGGGAAATAATGGTTCTATACCTGTGATGACTCACACTTGCTCAAACATCTAATAGGCTCATCTGATCAAATTACATAAAATGTTGCCCTTTTTTCTACACATTTTGCTGCAATCTTTAGTTATCTTTAAAATATATGATTTTATTAGCCCATGAAACAAAATAGAAAATAGAAAATTCTGCTATATAAAATAGTAGTTTTACACTATTAGTTTCCCCAACAGTAGACAGAGTTTCAGGGACAATGTGCAGTTGCACAATTGAAATTGGGGAATTTATGGCTGATGTATCTGAGCTACTAAACAAATTTCCAAAGTGGAGTGGCTAAAATGTGCATTTTTTTTTACTCCTGGTCAAAAGATGTCAGATTCTAGTTGGGTAATAGAAACAAACATGTTCGTCTTCTTTACTTCAAGCATACATACACACTCCTGAAACAATTATATATCTGTGCAAAAAAAAAGGAAACCTCATCATATGCTTCATACTTCATATAAAATATTAAATTTATATATGTATGTGCATTTATGTGTGTATATGTGTATGTGCATCTCATAGACCTAAATATAAAATGCAAAGCCATAAAGCATTTAGAAGAAAACTATCTAGGAGATAATCTTTTTTTTAAAGATTTATTTATTTATTTATACAAGCACTGGGTACAGTCAGAAGTTGGGGGAGGGCGACAGAATTCACCAGAGCCAGAGCAGGGAGCACAACAGGCAGCCTGATGAAATACACTGCTGAGGAGAGCAGTGGGCACCGCAGGAGAGGTCTGCACGCCATGTGGGACCCTTGCCGGTGGCCAGGGATCAAACTGGTGCTGCGGAGGCTGCGGGCAGCTTCGCAGCCCAGAGCTCAACCGCTGCGCCACCAGGGGGGCCTTAGGAGATAATCTTTTTTGATATTGAGGTTAGCAAAGACTTCTTGTATTTGACCCCAAAAAGCATAAAGAAGAGAAAATATCAATAACTTGGACTTTATAAATATTAAAAATGCTTTGCTCTGCAAAATACTCTGTTACAAAAGGAAGGTCTTGGACAGGAAGAAAACACTTCCTAATTGCGTATCTGACAAAAAAAAAAATACCCAAAATATGTATGACATCCCTCAAAATTCAATAATAACAAATGAACCTAAAAACTGAGAATACTAATGGATTGATCACAAAAATGGAACATAAATGGAACTCTGGTAAGAATGTAAATGGTTTAGACTCTTTGGGGAGAAGTCTGGCTCTTTCTTATGTAAAAGTTAAGCATACACTCATGTAAAAGTTAAGCATACACTCAGGTATTTTCTTAAGAGAAATATAACTTACAATGAAATTCCATATGTATAACATTGTAAAAAAGGCAAAACTTAAGGATAAAGAATAGATCAAAGGATTTGTCAGACAGGAGAGGAACTGAACTGACTACAGAGTCATAGAACTGAGGTATTTTGAGGGCATGATGAAACTGTTCTTCATTTTGATTGTAGTGGAAAACTTTATGCACTGACCAAATAATTTTAAAAATTGATTTAAAAGTGAGCACTGAAGAAGAAACAAAATTGTTATTCTTGCAAGTTATATAATTGCCTATATAAACTCCCCAGTCTCTAAAAATTAATAGAAATTGAAGAACTTAAGCTAGACTGACAGAAGATCATATATGAAAATCAGTTGCACTTCTCTACACTGAGAGATTTCACTAATAGAAAATGAAAATTTGTGTGAAGAAAATTAGTTTAGAAAAGGACACTAAATATGAGAAAATATAAATAATTGGAGAAATGTCCCATGTTTGTGGCAAGCATGATGATGAATTTATGTATCAATATGGTTAGTCTATAACCTTAATTTTCTCGATCAAACACTAATCTATGGCTTGCTGTGAAGCTGTTTGAAAAGTCCATAATCAGTTGACTTTAAGTAGGGAGGTTATTGGAAACAACCTGGTGACTTCATTCAAGCAAAGCAGAGACTTCTATGAAGAATTTCCTTCCATAGACTACAGGTTCAGTGTGCCCCAAGAATCCCTTCCTGCCACTCTAGCCTGTCCTATGAATTTGAACTGGCCTAACCAGCCCTAGAACCATGAAAGTCAATTCCTTGCAATATATCTCTCAATAAATATTTTTCTGTTTCGGTTTCTCTGACTGAATGCTGATTGAATGCTGACAAAGAAGGCTGAATTTCACAAATTATCAATTTTCCCCCAGATTATTTTTGGATTGAATAGCTTTAATCAAGTTCCAACTTTTTTTTCAGTTACCTGATAAACTTATCCTAAACATTTCAAGGAAAAACAAAAGCTCAAGAATTACCAAAATACTCCTGAGGACTAAGCACAAAATAAGAGTTTGCTCTTCTAGATATCAGTACCTAAAATTATAATATCATATTGAATTAAGGAATTTGACAAGAAAATTTGGCCCAACAGAATAGAATAAACAGTGCAGGGACAGTGCACAAGATGCAAGGAAAGTGATATATGAAGAGGCATTTTAGAGCACTGTGGAAATGAGTTACTTCATAGGACCATCTCAATTAATCAGAAATAGGGCACTGAGTGAAAATGGCTAGTCACAGGCAAATGTGTATAGTGACATATAACATTTTTTATAACACTCTGAGCAAGGAAATTTTGTTTAGAGATACATACAAAGATTGAAAAACTTTTTAACATAAGCAAGGAAATGACATACACACAACTCAAGAGAGTAGTTAACCCTGAGAGGGAAGAAGGGAGTTGGAATAGGAACAAATATTCATGGACGCTGGTAATGCTCTTGTTTAAAATTTGCATAGTAAAAGGGCACATATTCAAAATGTTTACTAAATAATCCCAAATTTAATAGAATGAAACAGCCAGAAATGACCTGACCAGTCCAAAGGGGCACATCCATTGACCATTAGCCTCACAAAGAAGTAGTCACTGTTCATTGTGCTTCCTAATGTGTATAACAATCACGTTTTTATTTTTTGTTTTTATATTTTTATTTTTTTTAAGATTTATTTATTCATGCATAGAACAGGAGTACAGGCCAGATGTGTGGGAGGGTGAGAGGATCCACCAGAGACAGAGTGGGGAACAGAACAGGCAGACTAACTGAAATACACTGCTGAGGGGAACAGCGGGAGAGGTCTGCTTCGCCATGTGGGTATCTCCCGGCCAGCCAGGATCGAGCCCATGCTGCAGAGACTGCAGACAGCTTCACAGCACTGTGCTCAACAGCCTGCGCCATCAGGGAGGCCCAGTCACATGTTTTTATAATCTTGAATTGTATACAATAAACAATATAATGGTTACCATGTACATGAAAATCTGCTCAACATCACTAATCATAAGGGAAATACAAATGAAAACCACAGTGAGATATCATCTCACACATGTTAGATGGTTACCATCAAGAAGACAAGCAATAAGAAGTGTTGCTGAGGGTGTGGAGAAAAGGAAACCCTGTGCATTGTTTGTAGAAATGTAAATTGGTATGGTCACAATGGAAAAGAGTATAGTGGTTCCTCAAAAAATTAGAAATAGAACTATTATATGATCCACCAATTCTACATCTGGGTATATGTCCCAAGGAAATTAAAATAATATCCTTAAGAAATATATGCACTCCCATATCCACTACAGCAATATTCTCAATAGCCAAGATATGCAAACAACCTAAATATCCATCAAGGGATGAATGAAAAAAAGCTGTGATGATACAGATAGATAGATATAGATATAGATAGATACAGATATAGATATATAGATAGATACGTTATTGTACCCATGGATATGATGGAATATGATTCAGCCATGAGAAAGAATGAAATCCTGACATATGAAACATGTCAGATCTGAGGGCTCTAAGTAAATAAGTCAGACAGAGAAAGAAAAATACTGTATGATCTCATTCACATGTGGAATCAGAAAATGCTGAACTGGGCCTTCCCTGGTGGCACAGTGGTTGAGCACTGGGCTGCGAAGCTGCCCCCAGCCTCTGCAGTGCAGGTTTGATCCCTGGCCACTGGCAAGGGCATGACCTCTCCTGCCACGCCCACTGCTCCCCTCAGCAGTGTACTTCAGTCCTTCTGCCTGTTCTGCTCCCTGTTCTGGCTCTAATGAATTCTCTTGCCCTCCTGCACTTCTGACTGTACCCAGTGCTTGTATAAATAAATAAATAAATCTTTAAAAAAAAAAAAAAAAAGCTGAACTGTAGAAACAGAGAGTTGAATGTTTACCAGGGAATAAAGGGGAGTAGGGAGGAGGAAATGGGGATATATCAGTCAAAGAGTGCAAACTCCCAGCTGTAAGATGAGTATGTTCTCAGGACCTAAAGCAAAACATTGTGACTATAGCTAATAATGTTGTATTATATGCTTGAGATCTGCTAAGAGAGTAATCTTAAATGCTCTGATCACCAACAAGAAATGATAATATATGACATGAGGGAGGAGGTAGTTAAGGCCATGGTGGTAATCATACTGCATTATATAAGTGTATCAAATTAATACATTTTACACTTTGAACTTAAAAAATTTTTCATGTCAATTATATCTCATAAAGCCAGAAAAATCATTAATAGATAAATGAATTAGCAATGTCACAGTGGAAAACTTCGAATGAAATATTATAGTGGTTCTATATGCATCAAAATTTTCAGAAAACAGGTTCTTTGTATCCACTCCAGAAAAGTTTTGTTCTCATTATAAGCAAAGTTCTCATGGTGACAAAAGACAATTTCTGCTCCCTAAGAATGGAAGAGAAAAATTCCTTATGTGATTTCATATAACATACTAAAATTCAAACTTCATTATCTTTGGAGCTCAGGATTCTGACTGATAATGGAGTCAAACGAGAAAAAATATAAAATCAATATATTAATTCGAAAAATTGTGGGAAAGTATAAAATATATCAAATATTTCTATAAGATTTGTCACAGTTTTGAATAGAAGTTGCACCCTCTGAGCAATATTCTCATTATCTCCCTGATTCCCAAGATGCACAACCAAAGGAACAATAGTAAGGACAGTCCTGTGAGATTATAAGCATGGCTCTCATTTTATTACATAATTGCTAGCATCTTGAACAGTAATTTATTTATAATAAAGCTGCAATAAATATTTTACATTAATAAGCAAGTATAAAATACATGAAAGCATGTATCTATAACAACTCTTCACAAGTTTAACTAAACTTTCACAGTTTAGTCAAAATAGCCTCAAGATCGGCAAAGAACTACCAAGAGGATAACTCTATTTTAATTTCCCTGTTGTTCCTCACTGCCTCTCCTATATGGGTCAGACAACACATTCTTCTTTAATTCCATTATAAAACAAATCAAAGATCAAGTCTACGTAAGAGAGATGGACAACAAGTACTGAGTTTGCACCATAAGTAGAGTTACTGTCTGTGTCTATTATTCCTGGGTTACAAGAGTCAGAACCTCTGGATTTGCCTCTGATCCCAGATGTTCCAGATTATCATAATTTCACAAGTCAACTAAAAATCAGTTGGGTTCTTTGAACTCAAAATGCATTTTGTTCAACCCATAATGTCTAACATAATTTTGAGGTGTTCAAATTCACAAAAAATTTATTCCCTTCCCCAAGTGCACCACACACTGTAATTGGATTTGATGTATATAAATAAAAGAAGTCAAAATGCATAATATGTAATGACAAAATTTTAAGTCAAAACATTCTAATGTCAGTCAAAGGAAATTAAAAACTTTCATAGCCTTAAAAGGTGAAAATAATGCAAAAGACAGGAAGCAAAGTAGATGAAAGGAAATAAGAAAAAGAAAAATGATCATTTCCAAAGAATTATTATCATAGTGTGATTCTGAAAATGTGCAGAAAAAAGAATGATTAGAAAAATGTTCTGAAACAATTTAACTCAGGTATATGTAATATCAATGAATTAAGGGCATGCAAAATTTTAAATTTTAAAAACATTTTCAGTATTATATTCTATTTTTATAGAAATTATTTTCTGTTCTTACTCAAGAGAGAGGAAACTTGAATATTGGAAATTTAGCCAAGATATCCTAGAAAACTAAAGAAAGTATCAGGAGCAGAATCCAAATATTAAAGCATGATGTTTTTTCTACTCTACACCACTATGTCTTTTTCTAAAAATTGAATAATCAGTAACTTTTACATGACCCTATCCTATCCTATTTAATGGTTTTATTTTTTACTGAATCAAATCATTGCATCTACAAAGAATACAAAGTAGTAAGATTCAGTCAATTGAAGTGAATTAAATGATATCAATTCTTTAATTTCAATAGTGAAAGATTTCAAACTACTTAGTCTCATTAAAAAGAAAAATCCTTTGGACATTTTAAAAATATGACCGTTCTGATATCTTAAAGTTTTGAAATATTTTTTAAATTATTCCTGAATCCCTTCACTCTATGACTATCTTCATAATGATAACCTTTCATTTTCATCACTTTTAATACAGTATACTTTTTAATAGCCTGGGTGACCTATCAAATCAACTAAGGATATGGTGTATTTTGCAGGAAGAACAACTTTCCCCTGTGTATATAAAACCACAGCCATTTTATATGAAAGAAGGCAGATAGCTGTCTTCTTCTTGTTGTTTTATTCAAACACAGAAAAAATTTCTAAAAATTAAAAAGAAACAAGGAAGGTCATACTGTTCATACAACAGATGGAGAGGCTCAAGAGAGAATGCTTCCTAGAATAATATTTGATATTATTAACATAAATAGAAATTAAATCCACTTAAAAAAAAACCTTAGAGGGCAGTCCATTATCTCTCTTAGCCTTGATCTGAATTGTAAAAAGTAGCATTAAAATTATAAGTGTACACATTGATAAATGACATTGCAGTTTGTATTTTCTTTTATGTTTCTTTGAATCTTTGAATGTTTTCACACTGTCACAAGAACAACTCTAACAATTTCACTGAATGTAGGTGTCCCTGGAGCCATTGGACAAGAGGAGGTCACTCAGCAATTCATCCCTGTGCATTTATGAATGATTTGGACCTCCTCTATTTTCAGTATCGGGTGGGGGACCTTATTAATCATTTTCTAAAACATTAATGGACAGACAAGCACATTGCCAGCTGGCGAAAAATGGCAGCTACAGCAGAATGTAAAGCACCCTTGACACAATTATGGAATACAGCCAGGGCCAGGTCTCATGCAGAAAAGAATGTATCTTCAGTGACTTTGTCAATCAGTTGGGCTAAAAGGCCAATGTATATCAATAAAGAAAATCTAAAACTCATTTTTCTTTGCTCTGATGACAGCCTTCAGACTGTTTGATTAACATTATTACTAACAACACAGAAACTTTCACCCCTGAGCAAACTCAATAGATCAAATGCATGAACAGCCATGACAAGCAATTGCTTGCAAATTTCATCAGAATCTCTTTTCAAGGTAACCATCAAACCTCACTTTAGTTCAAAAATTATCAAAGATGCCTTAAAAACAAGATCAAAGTTGTCTTTTCACTTTATATAAGAAAGCCCAGCAGGATTTAGCAGAAAGAACACCAGCCTACAATCAGAAGATCTGGCTTTTAGTCCTCAACCTAGAACTAAAATGATGGATGATTTTAGTCAACTAAGTTAATCTAAGATGAACATGTAAAATGAAAGTTGACTCATCAGGTATTTAAGGTCATTTCCAATTCTGAAATACTAAGACCAGGATTTGCTTCCTTTAAACATCAGCATCAGTAAACATTTATATTTGCTGACTGCAAAGTATGCTGATCTCCACAAAAACAAAAATGAAATTTTCAGAATTTAGACCGTGTCTGTATCAGGTTGAAAGTAACACAAACATTATGCACTTCTGCCATTTGCTCCTTTGCCTTTCCTCAGACTTTCCTGACCTTGTATCTCTTATAGATAGCTCTCTGTTCTTTCCAAATCCTGATCATTTTGTAAATCTTCATAGTCCCCAGAAGCCCCTGCCAAGAAGTCACCCTAATAACCCCTTTCTTAAAGTCAATTATTTTTTGAATCAGTAACACACAGCAATGTTTTGCTATGTTTAACTATTTACTGCCTCGTGTATTGGTCTTCCACAGCGATCTTCAAATCCTTCTAAAACATGGACCTCTAAGACTCCTCTGGACCCCATACAAATAACTGGCAAAGTACCAGTGTATTAAGCTTCCATAAATGTGTTTATAACTAATGAGTAGTTTATTTTATGGATTTCAGAAACCATATAAACTTAATTAATTCCAATTCACTTGACCATTTTCACTCCTTGAACAATGAAATTCTTATAAAAACTTCATCTTTTCTGTCTTTAAAACTTCCAAAGCACAAGAAACAGTATGTAGCATAATACCCTAATAATGTCTAACTAATACTGAGAAAGATATTTTTTTTGGTTCATTCATTCCACATCTAATCTTAACATAACCCAGATTTAATATAACCCATTTTGTTTTACAACAGCACCACAATCACGACTATAATAAATGTTTGCATTCATAAATCTATTAAATTATTTGGTTTACAATCAGGTTATCTGAAAAAAAGTCAAACATATTTATACACAGCAACATTATTTTTGTCTACTATGGCTCCCAATTCTTTTTCTATAATTTTCATCCCTACCTAGGAATCCTATGTTTTTATTTTGTTTTGTTTTTTTAATCAGTCTATGACTTTCTGCTTTAAAAAAAAAAAAAGCAAATGTTATTCAGTCTTTGCAGGGACATCTTTTCCAGCATCAATATCATTTGAACTGTTATTTCTTTCTTAACAAAGCTTGCCCTTACAAACAATCTATTAGCATGCTATCATTCACTTCATAAATGATGAATGATATGATGGTTAAAAAGTCTGCAACTAACTTCAGGAAAATTTCCACATGAAAATACCCAAGTCTCAACTACACTTGAAAAGAGGTTATTTTCTACCAGATGGTCTCACTCATAGCAGGAATCTAGAAAACTTAAATAAGGGACCAGGAAAAAGAATAACTATAAGAAAGTAAAAATCAAAATCAACAAACAGCTATGAACCAGAGACACTCTATGGGGGGTGGGGGGCGGGGAGGGGAGGGATTGGGGTCAAAATAAGGGGGTTGCAATTGTATGGGTAATATAAAAATAAAATTTATAATAAAAAATAATAAAGATTATTTGAAATGTAAAAAAAAAAGAAAAGAGGTTATTTTCAAGCTAAATTTCTTTTCTGTTTCAGAATATCATTATTATCATTTGTCTATTTGGAAATTTCTACCCTCAAAAAAGGAAAAATCTAAAATCCTTTATTTGTGATATATTTTCAAAATAATGCCAAATACTTGCCTATATTCCCCTTTCACATAGAATATACTGGCTATGCAGTGCAAAAACGTCACTTTGGTGTACTCAAAAGTACCCATCAAACCAGTAATCTACACAAAGAAAGTGTGTTCTGTTTTACTTTGTATTGGATTGGCATGTATCATCAAAGTCTAAATACATCCTCTCTCTTGTTCTACTCTTTCATTATTAATAAGTGCATATGAATTAGAAGTACTTTTTTTCAGAAAGAAAATAAACCAATTGAAGTCATTTTCTTTTACTACAATTATGGTTCTTCTACATCTGAACCCACTTTTACATTGTATAGTCACTTTTCCTCTTCTACTCCATCTCAGTAGTCATGATTTTCTTTCCAAGCGATTGGAAGTGATAGAAGTAGATTCATAGTACTCATCCACAAATAGGTCTCCAAATTCCACTTTCATAACCTAAAATGCACATCCAGTCGCACTTTACTTGCAAGAAATCCAGTCACTTACATACAATTTCTCTACTTCCAGCACAAGACATTTTTCCGACTAATGACAAAAGTAGATCATTTTACCCTACTATCTAAATATCCAATAAAAGCTATGACCTTCTGACAGCTGAAAGGCTGGATACATGTAGAATTATGAGAAAACAGATCATTTGTCAAAAACTGCTTACAAAGTAGCAGGGACATTTTTCCATTCAATAGTTATTCATTTAGCAAATGTGTTGTGAAATGTAAACTAATTATTCCAAACCTTTTCCTAATGTCTTAAAGAATTTAAAAATATTTTTATATTATTTAAATGCAATTTTTTTCTGCTAATTTCTCTATTTTCAAATTCACAACTGAGGCATTCACTGACAATGTCTTCAAGCAGTAGAGTCAGTTAGTCTGGAAAAATTTAGCAGCATTTATACAATATAATGTACAAATTTCTCACTTTCTAATGTTCTGATTATAGATTAAGATAGGAATTCCGCATTTACCCAGAAAAGACTGAAAAATGTGTGACAAGCTATGATATATACAGTTTGTGTGAGTAGTAGGGCAGCCTTCATGTCTATTTCTTCAGAAAGGTCAGTTTTCACATATCCTACCTACATTAAAATTAAAATATCATATTTGACTGCATAAAATATACATTTTAAAAGGGAAGAAATACACATAAAAGAGGAAAAATAAGCAGAAATAAAGCTTTTTCCCTCTGTGCCTTTTAAAGAACCTTGAACTAGACTATCTGTATGTATTTCACAATGAAACTCGACAGGCAGCCAGGGTCTCTTCTCCATAGGTATGAAATGAGAAACTTGAAGAACTATTGAACACCACATTTTCTCAGTGGAACAGAATATACACATTAGCACAAGGGGTTCTGCCACTGAGACACACTGGGGAAATTCAGAGTGTTCAATGGCTTCAACTTCCTACCCGACGGCAGTGTCGTGCAGGCAGCATGCTCAGCTTGGTGTGTTCCATAAAACAAAGGAAAGCACTTTTTTAAAGCCAGCAAAATGATAATGACTGGAACTGAGTTGCTTCATTCTCAGAAATAAAAACAGGGCAAGCACAAACACAAACCACCACTTTTAGAGGTTTCTCTACATACTGTCTGTTCTTTGCTCCAAGTCTCCAAAGCTAGAAGAAAAAATACAGAAACTATGCAAATAATGTTAGTTGTAAATATGTTTGCCTTCACATTGGTTCTTTTACAGTCTTGAATATTTCTGCTGGCAGTTATACAAAACATTCCCTTTATTCTAGGTTACTATGAATTTTATCTGTTATTTTACACAACAGCATGTTCAGCATTTGGTCTCTACATTACATATGAACACTATGCAAATCTGGTCACTTAAGACTTGATATTCTGCATGAATGCAACTGTGCCTCAAGATAGTCCTCATCTGTCGGACATGACCTTCTATTTGTACTTGTTTCAGATTCTAGGCAGGAAGGGGAAACCCAAGAAGGAGGGGAAAAAAAAAAGAAGCACAATACAAGAAAGACACCTTAGAAGTTATCTTACTCCATTCTCTCCATGGGAGTGAGTTGTAAAAAAGAAAAACAAAACATTTTTCAAAAAGATGCCATCAGTAGGTCTGTAAATATACCAACAAATTACACAGTAGAATATTTTGCAAGCAGTGCCTAGAAATAAGCGTTCAGCATAGCAGCTGCAATCACTAGCACATCATCTGATGCTTATAAGAATGTCTTGCTACAACATTTCTCTAGGTAACAAATGTTGTCAAAAATGTTTTACATGGAAACCCAGCCATTCAGATACTGTAAAAGAAAAGAGTCTAAAAGAAAAAGAAAAAAAAAAATAGTCAAAGGTCACTACGACCTCAAGTTCAGTCAGTCTAATTAATATATCTCTGCCTTGTTTGACAAAGCTGTTTTCTGCGGTATCTAGACTTTTTGTCCTGACATTGGAAGACATAAATGTGCTATCAATGGCATGTCCATGGTAAGCATGGCAAAAATAATGTTTGCTGTATTTCATAAAAGCGGCAGTTTTATGCCTCTGAACACCTTATCTTTGTAGAACTAAAAAACAACCATAAATTACTGAGATTCCCTTTCAAGCCCCAACCTAAATCATTGTTTTTAAGACTATTTTTGCCCTGCAGAGTGGGTAAGATTAGGTCACCTCTATGGTGTTGTCACCTGCAGAATCAAAGGTTTCAGTGATTTGGTATTTTATATTATTTTTTAAGATTGATTTATTTATGCATACAAGAACTAGGGTGTAGGCCAGAGGTCCAGGGGGTGAGAGGATTCACCAGAGACAGAATGGGGGGCAGAATAGGCAGATCTACTGAAATACACTGCTGAGAGGAGCAGTGTGCAAGACAGGAGAAATTTGCAGTGCCATATAGGTTAGCTCCCTGGCCAGGGATCGAACTCATACTGCAGTGGCTGGTGACAGGTTGATAGTGCTGAGACTTTAACCCCTGTGCCACCAGTGTGGCCCTGATTTGGTGTTTTTTTTTTTTTTTTTTTTTAAGATTTATTTATTTATTTATTTATACAAGCACTGGGTACAGTCAGAAGCGCGGGAGGGTGAGAGAATTCACCAGAGCCAGAGCGGGGAGCAGAGCAGGCAGAAGGAGCGAAGTACACTGCTGAGGGGAGCAGCTGGCTGCAGGAGAGGTCTGCGCGCCATGTGGGCCCCTCCTCCGGTGGCCGGGGAGCAGCCAGGGATCGAACTGGCCCTGCGGAGGCTGCAGGCAGCTTCGCAACCCAGCTCTCAACCGCTGCGCCACCGGGGAGGCCCTGATTTGGTGTTTTAAATGTATGTTTACATACTGGTCAGATATTCATTTTAACATGCATCAGCATGATCAGAGAAAGTATAGTGCGTGCTGCAAATATACTTAAATATGCTTCAAGGACATTTTTTGGAAGCCACAGAAAGAGTATTTTTTTAAAAGAGCTAGGGAAAAAAAATATTTAGTTTTATTTACTTTTAAAATCAAATTGATGTATATTCTGCTATCACTGAGTTGTTCATTGAAATCTGTTTGGTCTTCCTTTTCTCTATCTCAGGAGTCAGAACTACAAGCTTCAGAAGTCACTTCAGATGGTTATCTGCAATTTCTCTTTGTAGTGCTCTTCGAGGTCAAATCCATTACAGCATATGTTCAGACTGACTTTGCACACTTAACTCCACTGGGCTTTCAGTGACATACTCAGCACTTCACCTGAGAACCTGTTATCCATAGATACAGGAGATGTTAAAAAATGATACATACACCAACAAAAAAGGAAGAAAGAAAAGACCTGTACTTTTTTTCTTTGTTGCTACATAATTTTGTGGGTTTCTGAAAGAGCTGTGAAAGACAAATTAAAGGATGACAATATAAACAGCATATTTATGGCTGATTAAACTACAACTAAAATCATCTAATAAACACCATAGCCCCTTTTTAAAGATTAAAACCTATTTTACCACTAACTGGTGCTATTCTGTTCTTAAGTCACCTGGGTCCCAGCCAGAAAGGCATGAGTGTGGCCTCCAAGGACTTCCAGGGTGGTGGGGAGACAGCAACACAATCTTGTCATTGCATAATTTGAAGTTCACTAAGGGAATGTGTGGCAGAAAATAAAGTTCATCAAACCTTGCCAATTGATTCTGAAATTAAAAACACTGAACAATTTTCTTTTCCCATAAGGTGCACGACACACTGAGCACTGCAGCTGTGCCCCTCAGTTATACTGACTTGGATTCTCTTGGAGGTTTTCTTCTTATCTTAACAACACCCCGATATGATTTGCTGTACTGACAATTGGTTAAGGTAAAGGAACCCAGGAGATGAAAATATACAAATTTGAGTTTGAGTGTGCTTTAATTTGTCTTTCATTGCTTCTTAGGAAACCAATAATAATAATAATAATAAGGGTTAATGGGGGTAGGGGAGTATTTAAGTTGTTGCCATCATAAGTAGATGATATTTTATGACTTTATCATTAAAAAGTCCATTCAAAGAAAGAGTAAGAGGGTAAAGTCCTCGCCTTCACTGGTGTTTGCATGAAACAGCAGTACTTAGGAGTCAAGTTTTTCTTTGTAAGAGAGAAAAATCCTGACACCGCCTGAGAATGTCTGAGAGGTCTCAAAAGCAATTAGGTGATGGAGTCAGCCACATGCTCCTCCTCCTCCCACAATAACGTCCTCTCTCTCACTCTCTTTCTCTCTTTCTCTCTCTCTCTCTCTCTCTCTCTCTCTCTCTCTCTCTCTAACAGTAAGCAGCTATCTCCCTGGTCTTCTCCATAGCTCTATCCACCCAAACATGAGAGGAAATGAGGAGAAGGAAGACCTAATTGATAAACGTTGTGCAGGCTTCTACCAAATCTTACACAGAGAAAATTTTTTAAAAATATCCAGTGGTTAACTTCAGAGTGAAAACTCTGCCAGCAAAAAACAGGCCAGCAAACAAATAAATAAAGCATGCCTCTGTTTAACTTCAGAGTGAAAACTCTGCCAAAGAACAAGCTGTAGTTACTCACTTTGTAAATGTCTGCATTAGTCTGCTCAAGCTCAGAATTTTCATATCTCTTTTGACCTTTAATGCTTTCTCACCCTCTTGCCCCAAACTCCATCCCAAAATACTCTTTTTATTTTAAGATTTATTTATTTATTTATACAAGCTCTGGGTACAGTCAGAAGCACGGGAGGGTGAGAGAATTCACCAGAGCCAGAGCAGGGAGCAGAGCAGGCAGAAGGACCCAAGTACACTGCTGAGGGAAGCAGCGGGCATGGCAGGACAGGTCTGTCGTGCCATGTGGGACCCTCGCCGGCAGCCAGGGATCGAACCGGAGCTGCAGAGGCTGTGGGCAGCTTCGTAGCCCAGCACTCAACCACTTTGCCACCGGGGAGGCCCCCAAAATATTCTTGCAGTCCTTCTTCCTTTCTTTTTATAGCACTCTACTTCTTCCTTTCAAACAACCTAATAGTTAAGTTCTAAAGCTTTGTAAGGTTGTCTCACTACTTGTTAGATATTTAGGTCAAGCTCTATGAACGATCTGAGAAATTCTACTTGCATGCTCACAGGTTAGTCTGCCAGTTTCATGGATACTCCAAGATGACATAAAATTCCTGGGCCAGAGACAAACAAATTCAATAAATAATAAATGTATTAAAAAAATAAAAAGTTTATGTAACTAAACATAAACTACTCAGAGCAACAGCACTAAGTAGCAGAGTTGCTATTCACTTCATTCAGTGAGTCTCAGTTACCAAGGACAACATGGAAGGCTCAGGTGCCTCGTATGCATGCGTTCCTGGAAAGGAAGCCTGAGCTCAGGGAAGCCACATCTTACATGAGGGGTAGTAAGCCTGCTCAATTTCTGCCCCAGATGGAGACACTATTTTTATTTTCATTACACCAGTTAATAAAGAAAACTACCCTCTGCTCCAAAAGGAGACACTATCTCTATCTTTCAAACCTGTGATCATGAAACATTGTTGTAAAGGTAATAAAGGTAGTCCACGAAAGAATCAGCCAGTGGCCCTGCTCTCAGGAAGTACAGAAATATAAGGGAGTTGTGGATAACTGTCTTCCCCTTAGCCTGGGGAAAACTACTTAACCTCTCTAAATCTGACTTGCCTCATCCATAAAATGTGAATAATAAAGCCTACTTGTAAACTGTGCTGGACTGTTATAAAGATTAAATAATTGATATAAAAAATGTTTTAGCTCATTGCCTGATTCAAAGTCTGCAGTCGACATACTTAATCATTGCTACGTTATGCAAGGTGTGTCCCATCCTGCCTTGTCTGGGCTGAACATTAAAACTTGCTTCTCCTTTTCCACCAGTAAGATGCGTGTTTGGTCAGAATTGCCTATTTACTTCCCACTAAAGAGGACAGGTGCCTCTCTATATGTAAGATAACAGAACAAATACATATTGGTCTCTGGCCCCAGCCCTGCAGCGGTCCAAAAACTCTTGCAATTTCCTACGTGACAAGAGCATTAGGAGCATCTTTTGTCTGGTCTCTGTCCCTGGCTTCTAAGAAATAGGTCATGAAACCCTTGCAATTTTCTGGGTGATAAGTGTCTTATGTTCCAATGAGGCAACTCTGAGTGGCCTCCTGCATGGCCCTTGAATGGGAGCTGGTCACCAGAACCATTAAGCATGATTAGAACTTGGAACTTTCAGTCCCATACCCCCTGCCATTCTTTTGAGAAGTCGGAGGGCTGGAAATGTGAGTTAAAAATCATCATTCCTAAATGATGATGCCTCCACTAAAATCCCAAGAGGATTATGGAGAACATTCATGTGGTGATGCATCCCCACTCCATGGGGGAAGAAGTTTCTGTGCTAGATTCCCTCTAGACCATGCCCTCTGTGTCTTTATCTGACTGTTCTTCTGTACCATTTATCAGATCCTCTAATAAACTTGGGTTAGTGTTTCCCTGAGGTAAGTGTTGTTCTGTGAGACACTCTGCTAAGTTAATTAAACCTGAGGAGAGTGGTGATGGAAACATCTGATCTGCAACCATGTTGACAGAAGTTGTGGGTAAGCTAGGGACCTGCTACTTGCAACTGACATCTGAAGGGAGGGTGGGGGCAGCAGTCTTGTGGGACTGTTACTATCTCCAGGCAGAGTCAGAACTGAGTTAAATTATAACACACTCAGATGGTGTCCAACAATTGTTTGGTGTTAGGAAACCCCACACATATTTGCTGATGAGAAGTATGACAAGTGTTTGTGTAATAAAGGAAAAACACAGGAGGAAGACTACTGTGTTTTTTCTAACAAGTGACCACGTTTCCTGTCTGAAATCCCACCCCATTTCTTACCATAATCCCAACCACCTTTTGTGGCTTGTTGAAGACCTGACAATTCTTCAAAATCCCTCAAGTCACTGCAGGCTGCAGAGAACTTTCCTTCCAACAGCTCACTGCATTTGCATATACCCCTCAATAAATGCCAGGTTTCTTTCATCTTATTATATTTACACACTGATGGATTTAATTTCTCCCAGCTGGTCTCTCACTTGACTTCTTTTTAACATTTCCACATGGGCTTTCTTGCTTCCCAAGTAAAAGTCAATTATGTGTACAAAATAAATTATGTGATAATGTAGTACCATGATACAATTGTCAGCAAGAAACCGTTTTTTCCCAAGGAGATTAAGGAAAGCTTTAGGTTTTTTTTTTTATTTTATTTACCAACTAAGTTTTATATATCCCATTCCCTTAATAGCCTCTCTAAATTTTTTATTGGAAAATTTTAATGGAAAAAAATTTCTAATAAAAATAACTCCTCCATTTGGGAAAACTCCCTGAACAAAACCAAAGTTAAATAGATACTGGAAGTTAATACATTTCTGGGCAAGTGGTCTAAGTTGAAGTGAATTGAGAGTGCAGTGCAGGTGTCTACCTGTCACCAGAAATGGCCATCATCCCTGAGGTTCTGGGCCACAAAACCTCAGTAAAGAGAACAGATGAATTAGACTGATATTTGAAATGACATGAGTCTCTCCTATAGCCAATGCTGTAGAGAATACAGTTTAGATCTTGGGATCTGTCCCCAAGGAAACCTGTGCCTCAGTTCCAAAGCAGTTTGCAAGTCATTCTGGCCATTTCCAAGAGAGCTAGGTATAATTCCAAGCCTACAGGAGAGTATGCAGCACAGACAGATGTGAGAGCTGGGAGCCAGCAGGCACAAGATAGCTAAAGTGTGAGCACTCAGTTACATCTCAGAGAAAATCCCAGTCTTGATCTGAGCCCATTTCCAAACTTTATTTTAAGGAATAACATTTCTATAATACAATAAGACACATACTATCAACACACTAACTACTTCATTTAGGGCCTGATGCTCCCAGGAAGGCAAGAGGAAGCTCTACAGAGTAGCACTACCCTATAAAATGTTCAGTGCTGATGGGAATATTCTGTCAGTGCTTTCCAATATTATAGCCAATGACCACATATGGCTATTGAGCATGTAAAGATGACTAGTGTTTCTCAAAAACAAAATGTTTATTTTAACTAATTTAATTAGTTGCATGTGACTAGTGGCTCTTGTAATAGAAGGCATAGCTCTAGAACCTACCACATGGCTTCCCTTATATTCATGAACATCATCTCATTTATCCTTGAAACTAATCCTGCAAGTTAAGCGTTATGATGTTTATTTTTTTGTCACTGAAGAAATAGAGACTGAGCTATCTGCAATCATCAGTATGTTATTATATAATAATGTGGCAAAGCCAGAATTTAATCATATTTTTCTGACTATAGAGTTTAAGCACTTTCTCTTTTTATCATTTCTACCACTTTACCTTTTCAAGATCAAGTTCAAATTCCCTAACTTGCCTTAATCCTGCTTTATGATCTGATTTCACTCCATGCTTCCAGTCTCACCTCTATCACCCTTTCCCATTTCCTCTACTTCAGGAATGTTTCTCGGCTCCAAATTCTGAGGTATTTTTCTAAATCCTTGCTTTTCAATTCATGGCACCCATAGCCTGAAAAGCTCTCCCTCACTTCTTTCCCTCCATGCCTGGTGAGCTCCTATATTATATTCTCATCTTCTGTTTATATGTCCCTTTCCTTATCTAGAATGTGAATTGAAGAGTGACAACTCACCTTTGTCCCCAGGATCTAGCACAGCAGATATTTCAAGAGAAATTTAGTGTCACACAGATAAAGGGGGAAATGAAAATATGCAAGAATTAAATTCATCACACATTCTTAGAGACTAGTAATTCAGGACCCTAATTTGGCAATGAAAATCTAGTGAACAGGGAGTATAGTAAGAAGGCAAGATCTCTTACCAAGACCCGCTTTTAACATTTTGGCAACAGGAAATACATACTAAGTATACAACACTAAGGTGGGCAATATCATCAGTGGTCACCCCAGGTTAAAGGAATACAGGACCATGGTGCCGCTGAGGACCAGTTATCCCTGAGTGGCTGGAGTTGACATTAACACCAAAAGTGATTGGATAACGCACAGGTTGCCTAAACTGGGATCTACACACATGCTTCGCTAGCCCTGAGGCTAGTAGGTACTAAACCACTGAGGAGGGCACCACGGGGCAAAAGCTTGTTTCATTCTTCTGGGATATGTACCCAACTTTGCCACATAGAAGTTGACATTGTCAGGACCAGGCATATGTGTCTTCTCTCTTCTCTGAGAGAAGACACACAAACTGGCTCCTGATTCAGCATATGTGAGTATCTTGTGTAAGCTGACTTAAAAACAGGTCAGTTATCTTAGAGAACAGGCAACTTTCCTCAAAGCTCTCCCCCTTAGCACCACACAGGGACATATACAAGCATAGAGACATAACAAGACACCCTGGAGCTGTCATTATGATGCAAAAGCAATGCCTCTACCAGTTACTGATGATGGTTTGAGGGAGGTGACCAAATATGTATATTCCCTTGTGTAGTTGGAATGGTCATAGAGAATGTGGGTCACCTCTAAAGTCTTGGAATAGCACTAAATCAATGTTTCCATACTAGATGAACATTAGGATCATTTAGAAGCTCTTTAAGTATGCCCAGGTCTGAGCCCACCCTCGGTGTTTCTGGTATAACTGCATTGTGATAAGGTTGAGGCACAAAAGTTTACAAAGCTCCTCAGGTATTTGACTGTGCATCTGTGCTGGAGACCAGAACCCTTACTCAGGAGATCTGTAATTTAACCATCAGAGGTTCCCTACAGAAAAGGATGGTGTCGCAGCTGACTTTTCGGGTGTAGCCCCTGTTGGGTGGGGTGAGAAAACTGCACAAAGGGAACAGAACAGTGGATTTCAACTGAAAAACACTTGTTGATAGCTAAGAAATATACAGCAGCAACTCCTTTGCCCCAGAAACTGTCTGCAATCTTTGCTCCTTTTACAATGCTCTGTCATTCCTGCTCCTGTGATTTGTTTGTTGTCATAATTCAATTCAGCAAACAATAATGGAGTGTTTATAATGTGCATTCATTCTTCTGGTCCAGATACAGAGACGAATGAGATTAAAGCATAGCATTTACAACCTGAGAGTCTAGCAAAGGAAAAAGACACAAGTAGTTTAACATGATGTGTTACTTGCTAAAATAGATTTAAGTACAAATGCACGATGGGAATTGCAAGTACAAAGGAGGGAGTGAATTAAATTAACTCTGTCACTCAGAGGAAAAGCCAAAGGCCTTACAATGATCTACCAAGCTCTTGATCAGTGGCTCCATTACCTTGTTACCTCAACTCCTATGACACCCCCTGTTGTTTATACCAACCCTGCCTCAGCATCCTCCTCAGTGTTATAGGGACACTGCTTCCAATTTTGCTCAGGCAGTTCCATGCAATGAACATTCTTCTTAATGGAACTGAGTTGTCCTACTAGGCATATAGTAACTCTTGTACCGACAGCAAGTCTTTTCCCAAATGCAGTCTCAATGAGACCTGACCCTCATTATGGGTCATGCTGCTGACCCTATCTAAAACTGAGACCCAGGGCCTCCCCCGTGGTGCAGCGGTTGAGCGCTGGGTTGCGAAGCTGCCCGCAGCCTCTGCGGCATCGGTTTGATCCCCAGCTGCTCCCCGGCCACCGAGGAGGGTCCCACATGGCGCGCAGACCTCTCCAGCTGCCCACTGCTCCCCTCAGCAGTGTACTTCGGTCCTTCTGCCTGCTCTGCTCCCCGCTCTGGCTCTGGTGAATTCTCTCACCCTCCCGCGCTTCTGACTGTACCCAGTGCTTGTATAAATAAACAGATAAACAAACAAATAAATAAATAAATCTTTTTTTAAAAATAAATAAATAAATAAAACTGAGACCCAATGTGCTCCAACACCATTTACCCTGCTTCATCATTTTAACAGTATGTGTTGCATTCTTGCATAATACACCATTTACCTATTACACATGTTATTAATACTAAAATGTAAGCTTCACAATTGCATGGATTGTTTCACCCATCTAAAAATTTCAAGTACCTAAAACCATGCATGGCCTCCATGCAAGACACTCAACGCATATGGTAAATTAATCAGTGAGGAATCTAGCAAAACTTTCACCTGACAGTAGTTGGCTTCCTTTTTCTATTAATGGACTCTTATTTGCTATTCTGGAGCCAGGGTGCTTCTGGGCTGGAACAGTTAATGATAGCCCGCTGGCCCTACGATGGAGCGGCTTTTTCCCCTGACTTCTCTGCAAGCACTGTCAATCATCCCTCATTCAGTCTATCAGACAACAAATATTTATTCAGCAACTATTTTATGGTAAATGCTAGAGTCTGTGAACATTCCAAATTCTGACCTCAAAGGGTTTACTGCCTTGTAAAAGAGATGAGGGTAACACACAAACGAGCACAGTAAAAGATAGGATGTGCTGAGCCAGGAGAAGAGGATGACTTTGGAGCCCTTAGAAAGTGCTTCAAGTATGACACCCAGGACAGAAACTAGCCGTGGGCAGCTCAGACACAGGATGACACTAATCAGTTCATTTACCAAAGATGGGGTTTCTAATTTTGGCCTCTAATAATCTGCTCCCCTTCATAAGATGCCTGCCCAGGGAGTTGAGAGATGTCATTAAGCTTTCTAAGCACACTGGAGCTGACTTTTTTGATAACCTTTACCTACCAAATCAGGCATGAAAACCACTGAACAATGGTTAAGACACTTTTATTTTCCTTTTCCCCCCGACTATAAAGTATTGGATTATTTGTTCTAAGCCATACGCAGTACCGTATGTTTCAGGAGAGGCCTGAGGAGTTCAGCTTAACAATAGTTTAGCAGTTGGGCGACGCTTTTAAGCTGGTGTATGTCCCCATCATAAATGTAAAATAGCTTAAATCAAAATGCATCGCTGGTTGCACATGAAGGTGAACGAACAATTTGTTCCTAGGAAGAAAGCCCTCAGATAAACAGTGTTAATCGGTCGTACCACACAGCAGTTGGTGACAATAACAGAGTTAATTTTAAAGATGAGGAAATTAAATAGTGGTTGCAATAGTCCTACCCACTCTTAATTATTGTGATGGCAAATTATGAACAATTTCCTGTCACTTTCCCTTCTAAAGCCATTATTGATGTTTGCCTTATGGCTGAACTGTGCTGAAAACTCTCTAAGCAGGAGGCTGTCTGATTCAATGCTTTGTGGGCTCATATTCAGAAAGCCATTTGGCCTGCAAAGTTGCTGGATTATCTGTAAACACAGTGAAAGGAGACAGTGATTGCATGAAGCAGAGGGAATGTTCCTGAATGCCAATAAGGCAAATGTCATGACAGGAACACAAAGCCAACATTCCATGTGACCTTTTAGAGAGAAACCAATTTACTTTGGTACCATCTCAAACAGAAAATTATGGTGTAATTCCTCATGTCAATACATAATTTATTTTGTAATAAATAACTACCCACATATTTATGGACCGCCTCTCCCCTCATTTTTTATGATGCTCTCCAGCTCATGCTTGTGCATGCGCGCGCGCTCTTTCCTCTCTCTCTCTCTCTCTCTCTCTCTCTCTCTCTCTCTCTCTCTCTCTCTCAGCGAATCATTGCAAAGCTTTCTGTTTTTAAGGCTGTTCTCTTCACTAAGCTTCTTGGTGATGACTGAGGAAAACATTATAGGATTAAAAGCCACTTCCTATCTCTGCAAAGAAACCTAAGTTTTTATTTTCTTATTTTCAAATTACCTAACATCAAGTTGAAGGATTCCTGAGACCAAGTTAAAAAAAAAAATAAATCAACAAGATGCAGCATTAAGCCCTTCTCGAAAGCACATTTCCTAATAAAGGAAAGCCTCTGCATTTAAAGCAGCATTAAAATCAGGCAGTGAATCAACAAAGGAGAATTCTGTCTTGCCCCAGCTCCCATCCCTTTAAATTCCGCTGCCTCTTTGTGGGAGGTCTGGGGACTAGGGCTGCCTCAGAAAGTCACCTCTTTCTCAGTCTTTACCATGCAAATAGGGCAAGTTCTTGAGAAGCTCTGCCCTTTCCCCTTCAGGTCAGCACTTTGAATCTCCCCCAGGCTGGCACTGACAGGAGACTCTCCCCAGCTGACAGCTGGTCACTGACCTAGCTGAAAGCAGTTGGTGGTCTTCCCTGAGCCTTGAGCCACAGGTCACCTCATCACTGGCTGAGCTATCACAGCGGGCAGCTAGCTTTCTTGCTTCATGGCCTCTGTCAAGGACGAATGAGGCAGCATGGAGTGGAGGAGCAGCAGCGTGCGCGACACGTACTGCCAGCACACCTCCCGCAATGATTAGTCCGAATCAGGGTCTCGGATAACAGAAGAGATCTGGGACGTTAGTGGCTAAGGTCCAGCATCTTTAACATATTTCAGGAAAGTAGAAAATGAGGGCACCTCACAAGACAGAAAATAGAGAACAGTGTATATGCTGCTTAGAAACAGATTGCTTTTATATTTTTGGCTCCTAAATATCTGTCTTTAGACCCTTTGGGTGTTAATGATTATGAATACTTGTTTACCATGTGGGTTCCATCCTTGGCTAACTTCTGTGGCTTAATAATACAAAGAAGTGGCAAAGTTAATATGAGACACCACAGTCATTCCTTTAGAAATTAGGCACCCTGCCACACACCCCTCCCAAACTAAACCAAACAAGTGCATTTCTTTGGCTTCAGAGAAGATGTGATAAGTCCATAATGTGGATAAAATAAGGGCTCTGATTCAAGTACAACATATTGAGAAGCAAAAATCAATGCCCAGAGAAGGTTTTACATAGCACTCGTATTATTTTTAATGAGTTTCTGTATAGAAACACCACCACTGAATGGAGGCCAGGATTCTCTGAGGGCTAATTGGCTTCATTCCTCCAGCATGCCAACAGAGTAGTTTCTGTTCTGTTTGGGAAACATATGCTGGGACCTAGATCAATGCATCAATAAGAACATATTGGCCAACTAAGGACTGCCCAGCAGAAAGATCTCTGGCATATTTGGGGGAGATGTTTCTGACTACGTGGTCATCCCAGTTAAGAATGTTTGTCCAAAGAGATACTGAAAATGTATTTCTGGCATACCCTTCAGGATTCTCAATTTACCTATGGTAAATAATCTGAGTCTGTGATTATTTTGTCAAGTAAGAACTAATCATGACATTTGCTCCTCGAAAATTAAAGGTTAATAAAGCCACTGTCAAATTATATGGACAAAGTTGCTTCTGTGCACCTTTTCTTGCAGGATTTTATAAAGACTAAGTTTTAGGTGATACAGCATTTAATAGTGTAGTGTTGTTGTTTAAAGAAAGAAGTAAATTTAGCATTAGAGAATAGTGCTAAACTTGCCTATGTTGAACTGTAGTGGATAATTCACTAACAATAAAGATTACTAAACATTGGAAAGGACATCTTCAAGGACTATAGTATCATCATCTCTAGCTGTCTTTTACAGTAAGATATTTTTCTATTTACTGAAGTAGGTTTAATTTTACTATCTCAGGTAGATAGGCCAGGTATACATTGTGGTATAGACTGGGGTTTGATTAGCTATCCAGCTGAGTAATTAGCTAGACGATGCAACTAATTTTGTTTCCCGGGCCTAGTTTCCTCACCACCAAAAGATGAAAGTGGAACTTAGGTTCTAAGTTCCACTTCCAAATACAGCAAGAAATACATCTCCAATTCTGCTGCACTGTTGCAGATTTAAAAGAACAATTCAAATCTGTCACCTTTAAAATTGACTCTACATGTAAGTAAATTAAATGACTATTCCCAGGATTTGGCACAGTGGGGAAAATAATATTCTACACTGAAATATTTCCCTCTTTAGCTTGAATGGCTACTTTAGATACTCTTCTATTTGCTATTAAAAGTCTCTGCTAAACAGCGCCAGTTCAATCCCCGGCCACCGGGCGAGGGTCCCACATGGCGCGCAGACCTCTCCTGCTGTGCCTGCTGCTCCCCTCAGCAGTGTATTTCATCAGTCTGCCTGTTCTGTTCCCCGCTCTGGCTCTGGTGAATTCTCTCACCTTCCCACGCTTCTGACTGTACCCAGTGCTTGTATAAATAAATAAATAAATCTTTAAAAAAAAAAAAAGTCTCTGCTAAAATGTAAATGTATTATCTGGAATAATAGATCAAATTATCATTCCTAATTATTATTTAGCTGAACTTGTCTCTCTTGTTCACTAAGATATCAGATGTAAGGATCCAGAGAATGGGGTAAAGAAGCAAATTAAGTTTCAATGAAAGATCCAAAAGGGTTTTAGAGTTTGGAAGATAGACTCAGATGAAGCCCTGTATCAGAGAATAAGGGGTGGCCAGTATTCTCAACAGCAAAATATAAGGGCACATGGAATGATGAAGTCAAATCTAGAGAAAATAAAATAGGTAAGCTTCTGAACATAACACATCCCTATAAGCCTTCTAAGGAGGTTTATTTTAGAAACACCTCCATATTCATAATTTTTCATTCACAAAACTACTTCTCAGCCTCAGATATTCATTCTCCTAATTACCCTTCGAATGTTGCTTTTACTTTTCCACAAGACAATCAACTCATTTATCCTGCTGCTTACTCTCTACCTAGATCACCCCACTCTTTACTTCCAACATTGTTCATTTTAGACCCTAAAGTTGACTCATAAAGGTACTTTCACTCAGTGTACCTCCTTCAACTCCCATTTCTCTGTTAACCACTACACTCAACAAATAAACAAAATTCTGAATGAACCTCTAGGATTATCATCCCCAAAAATATTCGGCAGGCTGTTTCCAAGATGTCCTGGCTTTGTCTATTATATGTCACCTTGATTAAGTAGAACTGAAGTCAACAGAGGAAGCCTGTGGGCCTTGAGAGAAATTGTTACCATAATCTTAAGAATGCACATTACCTAGATTTAGGATCATCTCCAGAAAAAAACATTTTTCATCTTTGAAATCTTCCCTTCCTGCCTATGTGAGACTCTCTCCTCACTGTTTGATGGTCCAGGCCCCTATCCCATTCCTGGACTCCGATATAAACCCCCATAGGACTAAGAGGTATATAAATGCTCCATACATAGGTAGCTAAATTTGATCTCTTCTCCTACTAATTTATCTGCTGTTCATTTGTTTGCTCATTCAGTGCAAGAAGAACCTGAGGGAAAGGAGAAAAGTTCCACTGCATCTAGACAAACCTCGCTCATACCTGTACTGTGTAGCTGAATGATGCTAGAGAAAATAACAACAACAAAGACTGTACATGTTGGTTTCACTATAAATTCATTATGAACAAAACTAACAACCATCTCCACTAAGCCAACCAACTCAATATATTCTGGACACTCCGAATCTCCTTCTAGATTCAGGAACTTGGATAAACATGTCTCTCTGCCTAGAATTTGCCCACTGCGCACAACTTCTTTTCACATTTTAAGACCTGCTACATGAGAGAAGGTCTCCCCACCCCTATGTATACGCGGTCTTCCTCTCCCCATTCAGTTAAAATCGCTTACAATTTGTGTTTATTTCCCTTGCCATACTTAATCACAATTAGTAATTATATATTTACTTGTTTGTTATCTACTTACCATTTTTCTTCCACTCTAGGATATAAACTTCATGGATACCTAGGTATATGATTTGTTTACCACTTATATCCTGCACACTGGTTAGGAAACAGTAGGTTTTCAATAAACACTTGTTCAGTAAATACTTGCTTAATAAGTTCATAAAGATATTAATGTACAGGCTTCATTTTGGGCCAGGCGTGGCCCTATCCACATATTTTCAGAATAACTGAAACTTCTTCCTTTCCATTTGTTTCCTTACTCAATCTGCATTCTTTTAAATGAGGAGATTTCTAATGGAAACGCTGGCACTGACTTTGCTTCAGCAGCATAAATGACATCAGTAGCTGACATGAACCCCACTGTTGCCATTGGCAACAATTAAATTAGCTATATAAAACTAACACAAGTGCTGCAGCATCCATTCAATAAAATAACCATTCAGTCTTTCAGCAAACATAATACTGACCTGTGTGACTGTGCTTTTAGAACATGAGCAAGTGCTGAGCATTGTCCTGCCCAAGACAAGGCATTAACACAGTTCCTGACTCTTGTTTCCATTGTTGCTTAAAAGGGTGGCCTAATTAATTGATTTTATTGAATCTCTACCAAGGCACATTTGTTCCTTGGTAAGCTAATGAAAAAAGCAGAGGGGCTACTTTTGTAAGTTACAAGAAAGGGTTGGGGAGGTCCTGTTTTATGCTACATATCATTGTAAATAAAAGTACAGTTGACATGGTTATTGACTGCTTAATGCCGAGAGATAGACATGAGCACATCTGTAGATCTCTGTGCTCAGAGAAAGGCATTTTATCTAAAGAATCAGACTGTTCTTACCCCTTATAACTCTCTCCTGAATATACTGCAGCATGCACTGAGTAAAAGCAGAATTAGTAAAGTGAGTGCATTCACAGAAAGGTAGGTCAGTCTAGGGACTAAAACAACTAACATTAGTATAATCCTCCACAGCTAACAAGTGCCACCTGACACCTTACCTCATCTAGTGGTTGCAAAATATTCATTATGTGCACATTATTGGGATTATGTTTATGTCTATAATATATTTATGTAACACAGGCAGGAATATAACTATACCAAATAAAATAGAATAGATATAGAAATAGAAATAAAGGTACAGACTTGAGGAGGATTACAGCATTGTAGAAATTTTAGGTAAAAGTAAGGGAAACATGGTTTCTGACTCAGGTAAATAGACTACAATGTCATTCCCTGAAACAGAAAGAAAGGAAAAACATGGCTAGGCAGGTATGGAGTAGAATGAAGCAAAGAGTTATAGGATGACATTAGGCTGTAATAGTTGAACATGAAATTCCTCTGGCATATTGTTTGTACAAGTGGAGTTTGATATAAAGAATACGAATCTAGGGGCCTCCCCGGTGGCGCAGCGGTTGAGCGCTGGGTTGCGAAGCTGCCCGCAGCCTCTGCAGCGCCGGTTCGATCCCCAGCTGCTCCCCGGCCACCGGAGGAGGGTCCCACATGGTGCGCAGACCTCTCCTGCCGCCCGCTGCTCCCCTCAGCAGTGTACTTCGGTCCTTCTGCCTGCTCTGCTCCCCACTCTGGCTCTGGTGAATTCTCTCACCCTCCCACGCTTCTGACTGTACCCAGTGCTTGTATGTATAAATAAATAAATAAATCTTAAAAAAAAACAGAATATGAATCTAGTTCATAAGAAAGGTATCAAAAAGAAGGTCAACACTGTAAACTATTATCAAGGACTTGTCTGAAAAGTTTTCAACGTAATTTGTAACTAGGAAATTGCTGTTCATGTTGAAGAAAGGATTTCACTAATATACAGGCATAATCCAGATTATGATAAAATAAAAAGATGGATAACAAGAAGGCAGGCTAACTTCCCAACAATTTTGGCAGAGAAAGATATTGAGAAAATAGACTGAATGTGTAATATCTAGAATGAAGTGTAGGGTTAAAAATGGTTTATTTGTTTTCTTTTTACTTTTGATTCCAAAATAGACATCCAAAGAAGCTATAAAAATAGTACAAAGTGTTTCCATATACTCTTCATCCAGATTCTAAAAATGTTAACTTTGATTTGCTTCATTGTGTGTGTGTGTAAATTTTCTGAACCATATGAAACTAAGTTGCAGGCATGATCCCCCTTTAATCCTGCCCCTAATTTATGACCCTAATAAATATTTCATTAAGTGTTTTTGAAAAAACACTAACAATCTATCAAATAAACACAGTACAATTATCAAAATCAGGATATTAACGCTAGTAAATCTCTGATAAGAGTGACATCAGCAAAACGGTGGCAAAGGAATTTCTAGTGTTTGTACCCTCCCAAGAAATATTAATTTGAGCAACTATGCACAAAAATATTCTTCATATGAGCCAAGGATTGTAGATGAGGAATGAGTCTGTTCTGGGTGAAGGACAGAAAAAAGAATAGATACATTGAAAAGGAAACAGATGCATACTACCCCAACAGCCTCCCCCATGCAGACAGCTAGCACAGAAAAAGAGAGCTTTCTTGTAGGAGGAGAATAAAGTGACTTCCTCTTATCTGCAAATATTCCAGTTTTCTCCTATTATTGATTTCTACTTTCACATCATTTTGGTCAGAGAAAAATACTTGACATTATTTCAATCTTCCTAAATTTCTTCAGACTTACTTTGTGAACTAACAAAACCCAACAGTGAAAGGTTGAAAGCTTTCCTGCTAAGATCAGGGAACAAAACAAGGGTGTCCAATTTTACCACTCCTACTCAACATAGTACTGGAGGTCCTAGTGAGAGCAATTAGGCAAGAAAAGGAAATAAAAAGCATCCCAATGGGAAAGGAAAAAGGAAAAGTGTCCATGTTTGCAGAATATGATCTTATGTATAGAAAAATCTCAAAGATCCCACCAAAAAAAAGAGAATGAATCAACAAATTTTGTAAAGTTGCAGAATACAAAATCAATATGCAAAAATCAGTCACATTCTATGTACTAATAATAAGGTATCTGAAAAAGCAATAAATAAAACTCCTATTTACAACAGAATCAAAAATTAAAAAATACTCAGGAACAAATTCACCTGGCTTGTGAAAGATGTGTACACTGAAAGCTATAAGACAATGATGAAAGTAAGTTAAGAAAATACATATGAATGGAAAGATAATCTTATTCATGGAACAAAATAATTAATATTGCTAAAATCGCAATATTGTCCAAAGCAATCCTCAGAGTCAGTGCAATCCCTGTCAAAATTTCAATGGCAACTTCATAAAAATACATCATAAAATTCATATGTGACCACAGAAGACTCCAAAGCCAAAGCAACCTTAGAAAAAAGAACAAGATTGGAAGCATCTGGTTTCTCATTTCAAATTATATTACAAAGTTAGAGTAATCAGAGCAGTATGTGGTATTGGCATAATCACACAAATGGGACAAAATTGAGAATCCTGTCATTAATTCACACACATACCTGGTCAACTAATGCTTGACCACGTTACAGTTAAACATTGTTTGGGTCAAACATTATTCTTAGTGAGGGAAGTAAGAATACTAAATGAATTTTAAAAAATAGACTTCAATAAATGGTGATGGGGAAACTGGATATTTACTTGCAATAAAACTGAACTTCTATCTTACTCCGCTCACAAAAAATTAACTGAAAATAGATTAAAGGCTTAAATGTAAGACTTAAAACCTTAAAAATACTGGGAAATATAGGGGGAAAGCTCCTTTGACTGGTGTTAGCAATGATTTTTTGGATATAACATTTAAAGCACAAACAACAAAAGCAAAAATAAGCAAGTCAGATTACATCAAATTAAAAAGCTTCTGCACAGCAACATAAACCAAAAAAATGCAAAAGCAACCAATGAAATAGGAGAAAATATTTGCAGAACAGTGTGTGTGTGTGTGTGTGTGTGTGTATGTGTGTTTATGACAGGTTAATTTTCTAAACATCCAACTCAAGGGCAAGAAAACAAATAATCCTATTAAAAATAGGCATAAGGATGTGATTGGATATTTTTCCAAAGAAGACACAGATATTGGTAACAAGTACTTGAAAATACACTCAACATCACCAATCATCAGAGAAATGCAAATCTAAACCACAATGTGTTATTTCTTCACACCTGCTAGAATGGCTATTATCAAAAACAAGAGATGGCAAACATTAGCAAGTAAGTAAAGTAAAAGGAACACTTGTGCACTGTTGGTGGGAATGTAAATTAATGCAGCCACTATGGAAAACAGTATGAACATTCCTTAAAAATTAAAGATAAAACTACCATATGATCCAGCAATCCTACTTCTGGGTATATATCCAAAGAAAATGAAATCATTTTTTCTCAAAGAAACATCTCTACCCTCATGTTCCAATGCAGCATAATTGGAATAGCCAAGACATAAATAATATTCTCTTGAGTGTTGTACGCACAATGGAATATTATTTAGAATTTAATAAGAAGAAAATCCTGCCATTTGTGACAAGACAAAATTGGAGGGCATTATCCTAACGAAGTAAGTCAGACAGAGAAAGACAAATATTGCAATATTGCATGTTTTCATTATTACATATAATCTGAAAAAGCCAAACTCAAAAAAAAAAAAAACCAGATAGTAAAACAGTGATTGTCAAGGAATGGAGGACACAGAAAAGGGGTAGGGTGGTTGATCGAATGGTATGAACTTTCAGCTATAAGAAGAATAAATTCAAAGTATCTAATGTATACATACTGGTGACTATAATACTAAATCATATACTTAGAAGTTATTAAAAGAACAGATCTGAAATGTTATCACCACCAAAATACTGAAAGTGTGAGGAAACAGGGGTGTTAACTAATCATTTTGTGGTAATCATTACATAATATATGCAAGAATCAAACATAATACTGTACTCCTTAAATTTAAATATATGTCAATGTATCTCAATAAAGTTTGGAAAAACACACTAATATTATTTTCCAATCAAAAGACCTCAGTCAAATTTTTTGTCTAAAAGGTTCTACTAATGACCACTTAGAAAAAGGAAAAAATTAGTCCAGACTCATTGTAGAATCACACAGTATTTTTTGTTTGTTTTCATATCTCTTTTTTTCTCCTTTAATCTGGAAAATCCACATTCTTTCTCCTTCAGGACCTTGACATTCTTGAAAACTAGAATATTTATTTTGTAGACTGTCCCTTAATTCAAGTCCATTTGAGATTTCCTCATGTTAGATACAGCTTATGATATTTTACAGAAAGGAGACAAAAGTGAAGTTGTATCCTCATTGCATCATATTAGGACCAGAATTAAGGGTGATTATTTAAATAAGACGGTCATTCCAGTTTTTTCCTCTGTGAAGTACTAATTATCCCTTTGTAATTAAGAAGTAGCATGGGGGAAAAATCTTTGAGACCATGTAAACCCTGTTACTGCTAAAAAACATTCACCCCACTAGTTTTTACATCCATCGAAGATCTCACCTGAAACAATAAGATGGCTGCCTAATTCTGATTTTTCTAATTCAATTTTGTCTTCTATTGTTCGCATGTAAGGAAGAACTTTTTCTCCACTACTTGCTATTTTTTCATATATTTATTTAAATCAGTTTGGATTCCTGGATATCTTATGTTATTCTCCAGTTTACTCTCATTATTTTTATTCTCAAATTTGTACAGATTTGGCCATTGGGAACCAACAGAAAGAAATGTTTCCTTAGAGACCCAGTAAAGAGGAAGAATGGACAAAAGAGTGAGAGAAAGTATCAGCGGGGGACTGAGGTGGTCTAGAAGGCAAAAGGAACTGGTCTGCAGAACACAGGTGTAAGGTTAGTTTTCAGGACAGACTAGAGATAATTCACCCACTAACTAGAAAAGAAGGAAAGAAAAAAATAGGTATGGATAACAGTACTCAAGAATTTCAGTTTGTGATGACCTCTACCTTCTCTGGGAAGTAAGAGGTGAAATGCTTTGATAGTGGTAGAGGCTACATGGTGCAAATGAGAATAGTGTCTGTGACAGTGATATGGAAATAGAGACGCAGAAGGCTTGGAAATAAAGAAGGAAATCAATGGCCTTTTTGTTCTTGCTGTCCCCAATCTGTAGAGATATCAAGATCTGTCAATCCATTTCCTGCACCTCTGCTTCCCACCTCCATATTACTCAAGTACCAAATTATAAAAACAATTGCATTGACACGCAGTTAAGACATTCTAGGTGAGTAAAACAGAAGTATGAAGAAGACAGGTAAGAGAGCCAAGCTTTAAATAATGCAGTTATAGCAATGGGATCATATCATCTGCTCTGGACAGAAAAGGTTATAAAAACCAAAAGCATCTGATGATGCAGAAGAACAAAGGGTCAAGCCCTGAGAATTCAACGAGGTCTGAGAAGAGGCCGAGAGGAGAGATGAAAGTGAGATAGTTCAACAGGAGAGCTTTGATTCAAAAAATGGAATACTAGAGTTTGAGACAGAAGTGTAGCATTTCTAGGCAAGGGCAATGTCTTCTCACTTAGTACATGGATTGTTAAGTCTCACACTTGGCCCAGCAAAAAAAGACGCAATAATTTATTGAATCATAGGAAGCACCTATCAAATCTTCATCCAGAAGTGAGTCAAAAACTGAGCAGTGGCAATGAAAAATAGGTGATAATTTATGCTCCAATCCCATGTTTTTCCCCTGTGTGCCCACAAAGCTCTCATTATCTTGCATTTAGAGAATATTCTAACAGAGTAGGGTTTCTCACTCCCATTAAACTATAAGGATCTATGAAGGTGATCTGAGAGAGGTTAAGTGCTACAGCCAGCTACATTGTATCTCTCTGACAGCAATATGAAATGACAACTGAGAGTGTTGCTTTGTGTCCTTACCAGTGATGCTAGTGACACTGAATCACACAGGAGCAGAAGGTGTGAGAGGCTATGAGTACTTGGTATCAATGGCAGGAGGCCCAAGAGGCCCAAGACTATCTTTCCCTCATCTTCTCCAGCCCACAAAAATATGAATGCCAGGCCTTGCCTGGATGAATTCTTGCCAGAGTAGAATAGAGCCCATCATGGAACATTTAGAGCTGGCTCCATCAGTTCCCTTCACAAGATCCAGCTCCTGCCTCCCCAACAGGGAAACCTCATGGCTATAGTATGTGCTATACATATTATCTCAATTCTCTTCTCAGTCTCTGATTTCCAATTATAATGCACCTAGGAGAAAAGATAGAAAAATATTGCAAAGCAAACATAGGAACCCGAAAGCACGTCAGTATAGCATGGCCCAGTGAAAAGGCAAAGATGCCTTATCGTGCAGCAGTGCCTGAGAGACAATTTTACTAAAGCAAGATTATTGTAACTTATCTCTATATATGTTGGTCCCAAGCTACCTAGAAATTATTAAACTATGCTGAGTATACTTTAAAAGTTTCCATATTAAAAAGTGAAATAGAAATGGTGTCTGGTACTTGAAAGGTAATAAATTTCAGTTATTTGAAAAAGTCACTTTTGAGGAAAACCGTGAATCTCCTAGAGACCAAGTACAAATATAGACAGAAAGACAGAGTTCAAAGTAATGTTTATTGGGCATTTTCCATTATACAGATACTGACTCAGATCCTTAATATGTTTTATTTCTTATAATTCTTGGGGATGGTGTGATAATATACCTTTGAATAACTGTGAACCTATACACCTAAAATACACATAGTGTTTTAAGCCAACATTACTTCAATAGACATATTTTTTTTTTAAAGAGGCACATATTTTATTTATTTATTTATTTGTTTGTTTGTTTGTTTATACATGCACTGGGTACAGTCAGAAGTGCGGGAGGGTGAGAGAATTCACCAGAGCCAGAGCGGGGAGCAGAGCAGGCAGAAGGACCGAAGTACACTGCTGAGGGGAGCAGTGGGCGGCAGGGGAGGTCTGCGCGCCATGTGGGACCCTCCTCCGGTGGCCGGGGAGCAGCCGGGGATTGAACCAGCGCCGTGGAGGTCGCGGGGAGCTTCGCAACTCAGCGCTCAACCGCTGCGCCACCGGGGAGGCCCCCAATAGACATATTTTTTAAAGTATCCATCACAGGCAATTTTCAAGATAAAGAACCCATGCATTTTTCTGTTAATGTTTTTCACCCCAAATGTATGCATAAGGTGATGTATACAAATTAAGTCTAAATATTTTACTCGAATAACCTTATATGCAAGATGGCCCCCCCCCAAAAAAAAAAAAAAAACCACAACATTATTTTACAGCACTATTTTTAAGTTTGCAAACTTTCTATTTTATAATTCTACTTTATAACTTCATTTTATAATCAATGATATGTCATAATCACTAATGACATAAAAATTGTCAGGAAAACCGACCTAACCCCTTGATAAGTAAAAGATTAAGTACTAGATATACTGAATCAGGGTTGTTCTTAGCCAAAGATGCAGAATCAATAATGATGTAGAGAGGATTTTTAACTATCTCTTTTGGAATACAGCCTACCAAGGCCATTGTAAAACACAGAATGGGAGCAAAATTATATAATTCATTGTACTTAAATTTTTCATATCACTTCACATTAATTAAAAGATAAGAAGCCATGAATAATTGGGGTTCAAAAAGACAGTTACTGGTCATTTTCATGCTAAATCCATGTTCTGTTTACCAAAATAGCATTTCTGTCCTTTTCTCCTTCACAAAACTCGTGAATCCAGTAAAATGCAGAGTCATAGAAAATTTTGGAGGAGTAATCACATATTTTCAGCACTTTCTTCAACATTCTTCAAGTTCATCCCATTTTTTAATATTTTGATCCTAGCTTTTATAATAATCAGTTTAATTTGTAAAGCTAGAGCACAGAGCAGTTTTCAACCACGGACAAACACCAGGAATCAAGAAAAGCTGTATCAGACTATCACAGAATACAAGATAGGCTACTGGATTATTAGGGGTGGGGGACAGAGAGAGAGAAAAAGAGGGAAGGAGGGAGGAAGAAAGAGAGGGGAAGAGAGAGGGAAGGAGGAAGAGAGAGAGACTGGGTATCATATTACCCAGATCCAAAAGATATTTTGAGGAAGCTGATCTATAAGATAAGAAGTCTCATTTAAGGGCCTCCCTGGTGGTACAGCGGCTGGCTGCGAAGCTGCCTGCTCTGCAGTGCCAGTTCCATCCCTGGCGCACTGGCCCCCCCCACCCGCCTCTCCCCCCCCCCAGGGTCCCACATGGTGCGCAGACCTCTCCTGCCACCCGCTGCTCCCCTCAGCAGTGTACTTCGTCAGTCTGCCTGTTCTGCTCTCCCCTCTGGCTCTGGTGAATCCTCTCACCCTCCCGCGCTTCTGACTGTACCCAGTGCTTGTATAAATAAATGAATAAATCTTTAAAAAAAAAAAGTCTCTTTTAAAACAAAGGTTACCTTCCCTTGATGCTAGAACCATTCATCAGTTCAGAAATATCTGTAATTAACAATGAAATCAATTGTTGAACACTGCTTAAGTATGAAAAATGGCTAATTGTGTTCGTTGCACTGAAGCTGAATACAACCATCGGTATTTCATAGGATTTTATATTTTATTTTGATTTATAAGGCATTTCAGAGGCATGGAAGAGGGACACATGTGTATATGCACTACATCTTTAGAGCTAATTTTCAAAGCCTCAAATCTAATCTTAGCATTTTTTAAGGAAATTATAATGACTGATAAAATCTCAACATCATAAAGCAGTATGCTGGTTTGTCATAGGAAGCTGTCTTAGAGCAACACCTAGTGGTTCCACGGACTCTTCAAATAAATACTCTAGGAGCAGGAAGAAGCAGTTTTAAAACTGCTTCCTTTTAGGAAATTTTAAAGAAGATGTAGCTATTTAGAATAATGCAAATCCTCTGCTTTTTCAGGCCTGTTTAAAGTTATGTTTAATTTCCAGTTGGCATGAGTTTTTGCTCAAAGCACTGATTTTATTAAACTGGTGGTTCCATCACATTGGTCAAAAACAGTCTACTAGGCTGTAAAAACCAAAGAAGGCATGGACAAAACAAAACCTCTACACTACAACCCAAAATGACTCCATGAAAAGCTGCTGGTAAAGAGAAGCTAACTAAAAAAATCTAAATAAGATGTGACTGCTACAAAAAGATTTAGTAAGATTTATTTTTTAAATCATAAGCATTTGAACAAAACCTAATGATAATTTGAACCAAAATGTTATAGGAAAATCTTTGGATATTATTGAGTTTATTTTATATACTTTGCAGGAGCACTCAGAAACAAACCTTGTAATTCTGTAAAACTGTATTACTCCTCAGAATTTAGTTGTGAGTTTAAAATTCTTTTCTGTCAGGTGTGATATTGAAATTCCTTCACCTTTTCCAATAACATAATCATAAGTGGGGAAATTCTACTGCAATCATCGGCAGTGTCTATGAGGGTCTGCAAGATCACAATCTTCAAATTGATTCAAGAAATGTTGACATTTATACCATTCCCAGTCGTGTTGTAATCATTGTCACCAGCATGAATTTGTGAGGTTTTTATTTTATGTTCTTGTCAAAAATCTCTGTCGCAAAAATGAGACCAAAAAAAGTTTAATGTGTTATGTGCTTGCTGAGAGATGATAATATCCCTGCTTCTCTGACCTTCTTGGTGTTTCAAAATTTAGTGGCTGGTTAGTTTCCCTCATTCCTTTTGCAGCCTCAGCAGCCTGAGCAGCCAAATCATTAACCAATCGAAATGCAGAGTATAAAAATGGTTCAGAACATTCTCCTGCTAGAATCTAGGCTTGTAGCCTATCTCTGATCTCCTCATTGGCAGGAGGATTATGTGAGGCACACATTTAAACCTTTCATAATGACATTTTATAGATAATGGAAAACTAACAATACTAACACTTTTGTCAAGAAAATTAAAATGTTCAAAGGGTTTCACAATCAAGTAGATGATGTTAAAACTAGAGGTTTTTAAAAACAAGGGCACTTACAAATTATATATCACAAAATTCACTACAGTGCCTTACAACATATGGCCCAGCCAAAGGTGTTGTCTGCCTATTTTAGAGTTACCTTATTGAAGTATTGCTTACCTAAAATGTCAATGCCAGATTCATAAAAACTCAGTTTTATTTCAGCATCTGCTGCTAGACATCATTAAGGAGTTCTTATTGGAATATTTTATACTTCCCAACAACATAATGCTGCAAACTTTAAATATAGAAAGAGAGGTTTCTTCACCAAGACCATCCTTCTGGCCAGGACTGCCTGCAGGTCAATGCCCTTTGCTTCCTACCTACATCTATTGCACTCATTCAGGGGCATCCTTCCAACACTGTTAGCCCAGTTTCCAGGTGATAAACAGGCAAGTACATCTGCATGGTACACAAAAAAGTCAATTAAAAAAATTTCAGGGCCTCCCTGGTGGCACAAGGGGTTAAGCACCGCACTATGAAGCAATCCGCAGCCTCTGCAGTACAAGTTCAATCCCCGGCCGGCCAAAGAAACCCACATGGCGAAGCAGACCTCTCCAGTCTCGCCCGCTGCTCCCCTCAGCAGTGTATTTCAGTCAGTCTGCCTGTTCTGTTCCCCATTCTGTCTCTGGTGAATCCTCTCACCATCCCCCACACCTCTGGCCTGCATCCCAGTTCTTGTATGCATAAATAAATAAATCTTAAAAAAAAAAAAAAAAAACTTCAGGTAGTAAACAATAAATTCAAATTTTCCACAGATTCTTTTGTTAGGCAGAATGAGTCATTAGTTTAACTATTAAAAGACAAAAATCAAGATTTGTTTTCACAGTTGATTGTGCTGCAGGTGTCAATTATCTTGCTGCTGCCTATGTGTCCTCCTGAGTCTCTAAGATACATTTGCTCTTAAACCAATATATTTTGGGATGTAATTCACTGTGACTAAGTGTGAAAGTATTTTGACTGTAATGTAAGTCTAAATGGTTAACAATGTGAGTTTTCATCTGCTATGTTATCGCCTAGAAATAGTACATTTTACCCTAGCATTTTTGGTTATGCATACTTCAGCATCTGATTTGTATGTTTAAAAATAAATACAACTGTAATAATAATTTCCTTATTCTACAAAAACTATTTAAAACCAGTGTCAATACTTGGTTATACTACAATTGATGTTCTAAGATTAAATCCTTATACTTTGGGACAATATGTACATATTGAGAGAACCAAGCCTGTCAAAAGCTCCAAATGGGCTTAGTATTCTGCATTTAGGGAAGCTCTGGTAAGTTATCGGACAGAGACACCAAATGGCCCTAAAAAACATCTACTGAATTCATACTCTCCAGGCAAAGCTTCTAAAATGTAGAATTTCATCAGTTCTGAATTGAAAAGATTGATCTCTTGTCATGTTGAATAGACTCTAAAAGTAGTTTAAGCAACAACTGACCCTGAGCACAGCACAGCAAGTCTCTGGGCATCCGCTGAAGACAGCTCCAGATTTCTAAGATAACTGAAATTGTCTCTGTTGTGAAAAACAGCTAAGCAGCTCACAACAGCCTGAAACGCTCAAGAGGATTTTCATAATTACAGCTAAGAGAAATGAGATTTACTGGAAGCTGCATTTACATCAGTGTGGTTATGTCTTTCCTCACAATTCCTTAAGCTTGAAAAAAATCAATTCCAACCACTTTTCAAAATTCCATTTGCTTCCTTTTTTCCTCTGAATACTAGCCACTAAATTTAAGTCATATTACAAAAAGCAACTGTAAAAATTTTTTTGTTAGTGATTGATCTACCGCCACTATTGACTTGTAATTTTTATCAGATATTGCATTCTCTACTCATCGAAAGGACAGAGGTATGTGCTAAAATTCATAAGCTTTAGCCACTGATGAAGAGTGGAGATGTGATTCAAAGGAGAACAACAGGTATAACAACAATGAGCAAAATTACACTCTCTAAGTGAAGAGTGCTCCACATGAACTACGCAAGAGATGCGAGCTGAATACTAATAGGCACCATCATGCTATGTCGCTAAATGTTATATTAAGAACGGAAACCACACACTGTCCAGTGACTTTGTATCAATAACCTCATATTCCTCTTTGCCTAGTCTAGAATCAGTTTCTAGCATTCTGTTCTTTCAGCTTCTTAGGAAGGACTTAATTCTTCTCCAGTTGAGCCAGCTGGGTGAACAAAGGAGAAGGAAAGACACAGCACTTTGCAACTGACAGGCATTGTTGCTGAGCTGCACACTCACGTGGCTGGTGGGAAGCCCCTCCCAACCAGCTTCATCAGCTTCTCCACTCCTGGCAGGGTATCTGGGTTTACCTCCATGACAGAGGGCTCCAGCCTCATCAGAACACACTTGTCTTGTCACTAAGGTCAGGAACAAGAAGAACAAACAGGGTTTCAGTTTCTCCTTGTGGGTCCAGCTCACGTTTGTGGGTTCCAGCCTGCTGGTGATCTCCCTTTCTAACTATCCACCATGTGGACTTCAACATCACAGGTGGAGTTAAAAGTCTTACAGAGACTTTAAGTGGGTGTCCCCATAATAAAAACAAAAACAAAGTCATTTTAAATATAAAAATAAAAACACATATAGTATATACTTAGTGTTTATATATTATTAAATACATATATAGTGTTTATATATATGTATGCAGGCATATGTTTATTATTGCACATATATATACACACACAAAGATGAAGAGTTAGATGATACAGATACAAATATAGTAAAGATAATTAGCTTTTGTGGTTAAACCCTGTCTGGTACAAAATTCGGTCTGAAAAAAACAAGTGTTTGAAAAACCTCTTTGCAATAACAGGTAGTTGTTGTTGTATATTTTAGTGACATTTAACTCTTAGGATAATTTTGTTTTCAGACTGAATGAGATACCTGAGTTCGTGAAGACCAGCTCTTCTTTACAAAAAAACTGAGACCACAGAGACAATTGATAGCCATGATCCAAGTACTGCAGCACTAATGTCTGCAAATATGTGATTTTTAAGGTAAAAAAGGCTTTGAAAAATGACCAGGCACAAAATGAAAATTACAACTACAAGGACAGTGACTGCTCAGGGGTGAATGGTGGGCCCATGTTTGTGGTACTGGAGGTCAAATAATCAAGAAAAAAATTACAGTAACTAAGTCTTATTTCTGAGCTCTTTTAATGCCTTATACAGTAATCACATTGCAAATATTGAAAGAGGAAGCAAATATCTCTATGTAGTAAAAAAAAAAAAAGGTTACAGAAAAGGCACACAGAAAAAATTATATTTTCAGTCTACTTCTTTGGATATGAATAATTGCTACTTTTCCTTCAGAGCAAGGCAGATTGGTTCATTTTTATATCATTTATGTCACTGGGACACTGAAAAGGTTTTCAACTAAATCACAATGATGTTTCAGATCTTAGCAACCACAATCCTTTCTTTACCTGTCCTTTCTCTAGGAGTTTATAATTTGGTGGTAATACTTTTGAATAGGACCCCTAAGGGCTGATACTTCTGTCTCTTAAATTCAGTAATAATTGTTTTTAACGGTTTTGTAATTTCTTTTCAAAAATTAAGTTTTCAAATTTTTAATGTTATACAAATTAAAACAGGAAATTTCATTTAATGTGGCTCCAGTCCACATGACTTCAGCATAAACAAAATTTCTGAATTTTACTAAACTGATTAGATCATGTCATAAACTAAATTGAGTCAGACATATTTCAGAAATAAAAAATGTCCTCCTCCCAAATTTAATTTTCTCTTATTTGTTTGGAGTATATTGTATCAAAGATAAAATTCATTTTAGAATGCATCTAATTCTTAGGCATGCAGTTAGCTGTTTTTTCAGAAATCTTCTTATCTTATCCCTTATTAGATTGTTCTACTATCACAAACTATTGGTAAAACCACTACCAAGTGACTTTCCTCCAAGCCAAAATGCTGTCATTATCCTGATGAAAAAGAAAATATGAGGAATTAAAGTTTACTTTTGACTCTAATGCACTAACAGTCAATCAAGCTTGTCTCCTTTTTGAACAATTATCTTAGAATTTTATCCCAATATGGTTACACTACAGCTGAGTTTAGTTTATATTCCATTTTCTCCATTAGTCAACTTTATTGTAAATATATCTTTCTGACATCTCTATAATAAAGTATGCTCTCTACCTGGAAATGTACTTTATCCAAATTCAAACAAAGTCATTGTTCAGGTTTACATTGCTTGGCACAGTCTCCACATTATTAAATTATGGCATTTTTTCCCCAAAATACTTAACATTTATGCTGCAAAACTTCAGATTGTTCTTTTTAAGAAAATGAAATTACTTTTCAATGTCAGCCAACAACAAAAGTACAAAAACAAAAATCTATTAAAAGGAAAAATAAAGAAATGGTGATATTATTTAAAAAAGAAGAAATATGAGTCATTACCTAATCATTTTGATATGAGGGCATGAGTATCCAAATACCACAAACTAGGAAATACAGGAAGGAAAACATTCTCAAGTTTCTTACAACCAACTTTATATTTAATAATAGATGGGCAAGAATCTGATATTTCAAAGATCTAAGTTAAAATATGTCAATTTCTCTATTCGTGTTTTAAGGCCTATCTCCAACTGAGAGAGGGAAATATGGATATGCATCTTCTTTTATTTAAAAATGAAATGCAGAGTACCATGTCTTCATTGTTTCTAGTCATGTAGGTCTTAGATAAAATCCACCTGGAAATCCTCCTGGGAGACAGAATTCTGGGTATTTACTAAGTCTGTTCCACAGAGGCAATTTAAATGAGCCTCTCTCTTCAACTTGAGAAGCAGCACCTTCACCAATTTTTGGACACCACAGTCTTCAAGTCAATGAAGACCCTTTTCTTAAGGTGCTTAGCGTATTGATTATAATTAACATACTTCTCAAAAAATTCAACTCTAAGGAATTAGAGGAAGATAGGGAATTAAAAGAATATAACCAAAATAATTAAAAAAAGCAATTTCATGCCACTAGCACTTTGAAGTATACAGTAAAATAGAATATATATTTATTGCTTTCAACAAGTTCATACTAAATTTAAGGAAACAAAACATGTATTTTTCAACTTGGACTCTCCTCACAATTAGAAACAGTAGACTTTAGTTCTGTAATTGCTATAAAAATAAAGAAAAATTACTATTAAGAAATAATAACGTGGGAAATAAATAATGAGAAAATTCATTGACAAAAGAAAACAAATGGGTTTGGGATCATTAAAAATGGCTAAATAGTAGTGAACCTTGGACTGAATCTATGAAAGTGACAAAACATATCAGTAGCGTGGGATGAGCAGAATTTTCTAGGCAGATGGAAAGACATAGGCAAAGGCATAGAGGTGGGGAGCCCCAAAATGTCAGCACTATAAAACCATGACATTTATTCCTACTTATGTAATAATCCTATGCATATATCCCTAGCTGGTGTACAGTCCAGTCCTTTTTAGAGTCCCATTGTCCCCCAAGGTCTCAAAGTTTTCTCATCCTACAAACAGATATGAGAAACTATGGGGATGTTATGCCACTTCTCAACCACATTAGCCTAAAATAGACACACACCACTTCTGTTCATACTCCACTGGCAAGTACTAGACACATGGTCATACCTGGATTTAAGTGGACACTGGAAAATGTAGCCCCCGCCTAACTTACTTCTCAGTAACAACTCTAGGCTTTAAAAGGCATAAAACTAGCAACAACAAATGATGGTGAGGATGTGGAGAAAAAGGAACTCTCCTGCACTGCTGGTGGGAGTGCAAAATGGTCCAACCACTGTGGAAAGCTGTGTCAAGATTCCTCAATCTACTAAAGAGGGAGCTTCCATATGCTCCAGCAATTCCACTCCTAGGTATTTACCCAAAGGACACAGAAACATTAATTCAAAAGGGCACCTGCACCCCTATGTTTATAGCAGCACTATTTACAATAGGTAAGCTATGGAAACAACCCAAATGCCCAAAAATAGATGACTGGATCAAGAAGATGTGGTACATATACACCATGGAATATTACTCAGCATTTAAAAAAGATAAACACATGCAATTTGCAGCAACATGGATGGAGCTAGAAGGGATCATGCTCAGCGAAATAAGCCAGAAAGAAAAAGAAAAATGCCGGATGGCCTCACTCATAGCAGGAATCTAGAAAACCTAAATAAGGGACCAGGAAAAAGACTAATTAAAATGAAGAAAAAATGAAAATCAACAAGCAACTATAAACCAAAGACACACTACAGCGAGTGGGGGGAGGAGGGGAAGAGATGAGGTATTAGTATCAAAATAAGGGGGGGTGGGAATTGTATCGGGAATATAACCAAAATGAAAATGCATACACTGCAAAAATGAAAAAAGATGTAAGAATCATATAAAATCAAAAAAAAATAAAAGAGGCATATGTATTTTGATGGACTGCTCTCTGTCTCTGTCACACCAAGTCTGCCATGTAGGTGCAGAAGGTAAACTGTCCATCTTTATGTCATCACCCAGACAGGGAGGGTTTCTTAAAGGCATTACAATAGATTGTAATAAACAGAGCCATGAAGGTTCTAAGATGGAGAATGAAATAATCAAAGCAGCATTTTAAAAAGAGAATATGAGAAGCAATATCCAGCAAAACTGCAAGTAGAACAGATCTTTTCCAGAAAGGACAAGAAAGTCGGTGGAGGGTACAAAAGACCCTGATGAGAATTTGAAATATATTCCTAAGAAATGAAGTTGGTTCATGATTAGAATGCATATAGTGAATAAAAATGAAGAAAACAAAGGAGAGATGAAAACGAAAGAAATTTTGAATAATTAAACCTCCATGAAAACACTCCTAAGGACAATGGAAAAGATAATTTAGAAAGAAGAAGAGTCCAGGAACATGCTCAAACACTCAACAGAGTATCTAGCTGGTGGCCACATGGGGCATGATCAAGATAAGAATGAATCAGAAGACTCATTTCCTGACTTTGCAGTTTTTCCTGGGCTACTGTAGTATCTAAAAGAGGCAAATGAACTATTCTGTGACATGGCAAATCCATTCTTTTTGCCTGTCTACACAATCGATACCAATTGCCACAGCCAAATTGATCTGGCTGAAGCTCGCATCAATTCTGAGAAGACAGAAAGGAATGGATTGGTCATGCCATTTCACATCCTCAGACATGCCCTCTTCTGCCTCAAGAGTTATTAGGTTAATGGAAGAGGAATTCAAGGTCCTCACTCTGTTCATTTTTTTCAAGATCTAATATCACCTTTATTTTTTCAGGTTCCACAGATGCCTAAGTAATTTTGATGTGAAAATTAAGAATTGATTTGTTTCAATCTTTTTTAAGTCAAACCAATAACATTTGAGCATCTTCTACCTACAGGTCTCCATCTCGGGTAAAGTTTGTTAAATGGAAGATACTCTGAAGGAAGAGAAAAAAAGCATATTGACACACAATCACACTGCAACTCCATTCAAAGTCCTATCAGCGCTATTAGAGAGAAGAAAGTACTGTTTTGAGTATGTCCTCTCTACTAGGCACAGTTCCACTGTACTTATGTGGTTTGCATCTAGATTAGCTCTGCATAAGCATTATATTTCCATTTCAAAAGAGTTTAATAATTTACTCAAAGTGATATACTTAGTGATGAAAGTGGCAAGTTAAAGCTTTGATGTGATCCAAGTTTAGGGCATTTTGATGCTACAAAGCCATTCCTATGAATCTATTTACACCTATTAAAACAACCAAGTGAAAAACAAATTCCTATTCCCCTATGACCCAAATTCCAAACCAACATTCTGTATGCCTTTAATTCTGATGAGAATCAATTTAACAGTTAAGAACAACAAACACCTTTCCTGGACATGTGATCACACTCAGGTAGAATCAAATAATTATTCTGATCCATGAATATAGTGAAGGGCAAGAAAGTAAACTCCAGTTTACTCCTGGTTCATCAGTCTGTCTGTGAAACAGCCCTGTATTTGCCAAATGTAGTTAAAATGTGACCTTGATAAGGCAGAAAAATACACAGCCAGATGTTCAAGACAGCAAATGTATTGTGAGGTCCAGGTCAATCTGTGGCCCCCTAAGAACATTTTTCTTTGATTCTCCATGGGGAAGCTGGGCCCAGAGGCCACAGCAGACCGGCAGGGTCATGATGCCAAGGCATGAACAGGACACTGCACCATCTCCAAGACTGTCTCTAGTAGGTGTGACATGTGACCTCCACATGCATGTACTGGAGGCAAGTGCCATATCAGGGCTGGCTAGTCAGTAAGGAATCTGCCCATCTAAATGGGGTTAGGCAAAGGGATTCAAGATCTAAAGTAATGGAGACAGAGATTAAGGAAAAGCTGAAGAGAGAGGAGGTGGGAGGTGAACTAAAGGGCAGTAAAGGCTGTGTTGTTTTTATCTAGTGTCATAACAGAGCCAGGGAGGATTTCAAAAGCTGGCCACAGAGTGAAAACATAATTTACCTTGCAAGCTGAAATATCCACAGGCTGTGAAAGATCAAGGAAAATAAAAAGAATATTGTTATTGCAAGGGCATTGCGGAAAGAAGCACCATTTCAGAATTGCCCCTGAAATAAATAATACAATGAGCTCAATGGGCTTTTCTCTAAGCCTTTGCTGTGCTCTCTCCCCCAGCCCACACTCTGGGTCAAGTAGCAGATCATGTCTTTTCTAAAACTCACTAGAATGTGTGTCCTTTCTTTATATTACATTTCCTCAACACCATAAAATAAACTATACTATGGAGTATTTTAATTTCCTATCATCTTTGGAAAATCATGCTAATAAGACATTTAGTGAAGAGTGTAGTTGCCCAGCAAGTGGTAATAATCTTTTATGAGTGCCACTGTGAAAACTATGAACAAATATGTTGACCTTGAAAGTCCCAGTCTTACTGTGAGTGCAAGAACAATGACACAAATATTCATTTAGATGAGTGCTTACCATGCTTGGCCTTATCATTTTGAGCTACCCACATTTCAATTTTCCTAGTTATGCTCAGAAACTATGGTTTGTGTGATGGAAAGCAAGAGAAGGATACTGTTGCCATGGTAGCAAAAACTTTTTTTCCTCCCTCAAAAATAGTATGTCAGAGACCAGTGGAAAAAAATAATGCTAACTGCACTTGCAGAGAAAATTAAATTTAAATACAAGTTCTTGCAATTTTATCAAGTGCCATTTATATATTTTTCCATCTTAATGGGCAAGGATGCCTTTCAATGGGCTTACTAGCTAAAGTATAAGTTACTTCTCTTTGCTTCAAGCAGGCTGTCCAACATGCATAAAATATCATTTAAAATGCATGAATGAATGAAAGTGCAGATTTACAGTTGTAAAAATAATATTCAAAATAAGTTTCAAAAAACTGCCTTAGCTTAAAACAGCTATTTTAAAAATGATAAACAAGCAACTACAACAATAACAACCAAAAAAACAATGAAGGCTTGCCTCTTGAATTCCTTTGCCTGTCACTTAAATGGAATATTACCCTTTTCAGGACTGGCTGAATAACTCAAACTAATGTACCAACCTATGCTGCTTACATTCCCTAATGCATTTCATTTTGCTGATATTACTTTTGCAGCTACTACATTGGATTTCTGCAAAATAAAATCCTTAAAATTTTCCTGCATTCAATGAGCTGTTGACATTTTTAATAAGAGAACACAACACTAATGCTGCTATCTTAATTCTCTGAATCACTTTCCACCCAAGTTCAGTGGAGCACCGATGTCAAGCAACCCGTTAGGATCACAGTCACCTCTTCAGCTGCTGTCACAGCTCCTGCATTTCCCATCTTCGGTGTATTTCCTCTTTTATGTGCTAAGATGAATGTCAGTGTCAGGTCTTCAGAAGAATGGGAGATCTTTTTACTGCATATTTGCAAACATGTTCTTCTTGTTTCTATTCCATGGCAGAAATTCTAATTCAGAAATGTTTGTTTTTCACACTGATGCCCTCAAAAATCAGCCCCAGATGTGTTCTAATGTGATTTTCATTTGAAAAGTATCATACGTAAATGTACTTATTTTAAGATAGCCCTCATTGCATTATTTATTCCTCCTACTGTATCCATTTTATCCATGCATTTTTTGAGATTTACTAGAAACTACTCTATTCCCAGTCTTTATCCCAAGTTCAGTTTGTTCTGTGAGACAAGTCTCCCAAATAGACATCTTCTATTGAACAAAGAATGAACAAATGGGTTACTGTATTACAAGAACCAATTATCCTTTCCAGGGAGAAATAAATGTACACTCATTATAGCTTTGTTTGGTGTGGGGACGACGTTCTGTCTGGTCAGTGTTTTCTTCAACACCAGCACAATGCATTGCTGTTGTTTCCTTTGTGATACAATCAAGTGGGCTTAGAAGTACTGAGAAAACAGAATGGTCTTTGGAGAACAGTCTTACTAGGTCTAACCCTAAACCAGGAGTCTATAGGACTTAACCGTCTCCCAACCAAAACAAAGAAATATTTTGGTGCTCTGAGAAATAGCCACAGTAAATGGAAACGTTTGTTTGAGCTAAGCTAGAACCAGCAGCAAAGGGCTCAAATCAAGGGTGGCACTTTCCCATAATAGGGGGCTTTCTCAAGATGATGCTATGATTAGGACTTCTTAAGAGTGGCATAGACTATGTCTCTAAAGATCACTGTCTCTCAAAAGTCAATTTCTGTTTTTTCCATCTTTATGATGTATAAATTCATCATTGATAATTGTACTTTTGGGTGTGATTGAAAGACTGCTTCAGTAAGGGCCTAAAAGCAGCACAGGCTCTGAGGCCATTCTATCTTTGGCCTCATCTGTGAATGCTGTCAATATATATATGCCAAAAATTATGCAAATAGAAATAGTGGGCTACTAGATCCTTCTCCTAATAGCCTCCACCCAATACTCCACCTAATATTGATTATTTTTAATGTCTCAGAATCTCAGAGACTATATTAGTCTGAACTGGGTATCAGTTGCCGTTAAGATATCTTAAACAGGAAGAATTATTTCTGCAGGACTTCTAGGAGATGGAAGTAAATTATTAAGAATGACAAAGTACCTAGAAAACCAGATATGTATAAAATCATTGTGTGATGTTTTCTGAAACCCAAAAGAGTATATGTATTATCACAAAGAGCAACTTGCCAAATTTCACCATAAACTCTGAAGTATATATCTGTTTCCATGTTAAACTCCAAAGTGGTGGATCAATGTAAGTTTTGAAGTAACCATTCTCCCAGTTGCTCATTGTCAGTTAGTGAGTCATGTCATGAATAGAACAGATGACTGAAGGAGGACTAAACGCTAAGAAACTTCAAATATCCAAATAGGTGTCTCTTTCCTCAATGCCTTCACATAGTTCACCTCATTTTTAGCTTTCAGCAAAACTGTGATGACATGACACAAGCTAATAAGTTCATAGCCATAAGAAGAACACCAGTAAGTCAGGTGAAAATGCAGCCATCTCTAAACCAATTTAGAGAACTAGAACTAACATTAACTTTACAAAGCTGTCCTGCAATTCTCATTGTCACTTGCCTAATATCCCTGCTTTCTCTACAAGTTGCATTTCCTTTGCTGCCTCTTATAAAGAAAAGTATTACATTTTCTTTCTTCCTTTCTCTACCTACCTTGTAGAAAGGAATTTTTTACTCAACTTTTGGAGGTGTGTTTTTCTTTAATCCAATCACATTTGCTCACCTCCTCAAATTTCTAAAGTTGATTTCTTTCTTGTGTCCAATACTTTTCATAACTACCATTAATACATCAATGCTAAACCCAGTGACTTCTCAAACTATCACTATTTGCAGATGATATGATAATATACATAGAGAACCCCAAAAACTCCACAGAAAAACTAATTCAACTCATCAATCAGTTCAGTAAAGTGGCAGGATACAAAATCAACACGCAAAAGTCAGTAGCCTTCCTATACACAAACAATAAATCTGAAGAAGAAGAAATCAAAAAAACCATCCTTTTTATTATCAAAACAAAAAAATCAAATACTTGGGAATAAATCTAACAAAAGAGGTAAAGGACCTATACAAAGAAAACTATAAAACACTGTTAAAAGAAATAGAAGAAGACACAAAGAAATGGAAAGACATCCCCTGCTCGTGGATTGGAAGAATAAACATTATTAAAATGGCCATCCTACCAAAAGCAATATACAGATTCAATGCTATTCCAATCAAAATTTCAATGTCATTCTTCAAAGAAATAGAACAATTATTGATGAAATTCATATGGAATCACCAAAAGTCCTGAATAGCCAAAGCTCTACTGAAAAAAAAAAGAAGGGAATGGAGGCATCACACTCCCAGACTTCAAACTATACTACAAAGCCATAATCATCAAAACTGCATGGTATTGGAACAAGAACAAACATACAGACCAATGGAATAGAATAGAAAATCCAGACATAAACCCACAGAGCTATGGTCAACTAATCTTTGACAAAGGAGCAAAGAATATGCATTGGAGCAAAGAAAGTTTGTTCAATAAATGGTGCTGGGAAAACTGGGTCTCTACATGCAAAAGAATGAAGCTTGACTACTACCTAAAAACCAACTCAAAATGGATTAAAGAACTAGACATAAGACCTGAAATCATAAAATACATAGAAGGAAATATAGGTGAAACACTCTATGATATGCACATCAAAGACATCTTTACAGACACATCACCCAAAGCAGTGATAGTGAAGGCAAAGATAAACAGCTGAGACTACATCGAATTAAAGAGCTTCTGCACAGCAAAAGAGACAATAACCAAAACAAAGAGAAACCCCACCGACTGGGAGAACATTTTTGCACACGACACTAATGATAAAGGACTGATCACAAAAATCTACAAAGAGCTGATGAGACTCAACAAAAGCAAAGAAAATAATCCAGTCAAAAAATGGGCAGAAGACGGGCCTCCCCGGTGGCGCAGCGGTTGAGCGCTGGGTTGCGAAGCTGCCCGCAGCCTCTGCAGTGCCGGTTCGATCCCCGGCTGCTCCCCAACCACTAGAGAAGGGTCCTACATGGCACGCAGACCTCTCCTGCCGCCCGCTGCTCCCCTCAGCAATGTACTTCGGTCCTTCTGCCTGCTCTGCTCTCCGCTCTGGCTCTGGTGAATTCTCTCACCCTCCCACACTTCTGACTGTACCCAGTGCTTGTATAAATAAATAAATAAATCTTTAAAAAAATTTAAAAAAAAATGGGCAGTTCAACATCACTTGTAATCAGGGAAATGCAAATCAAAACTACAATGAGATACCATCTCACTCCAGTGAGAATGGCACATATTAAAAAAACTAGCAACAACAAATGTTGGCGAGGGTGTGGAGAAAAAGCAACTCTCCTGCACTGTTGGTGGGAGTGCAAACTGGTCCAACCACTATGGAGAGCTGTGTGGAGATTTCTGGACCTACTAAACATAGAGCTTCCATATGATCCAGCAATTCCACTCCTAGGTATTTACCCAAAGGACACAGAAACATCAATTCCAAAGAGCACCTGCACCCCTATGTTTATAGCTAAGCTTTGGAAACAGCCCAAATGCCCAAAAATAGATGACTGGATCAAGAAGATGTGGTATATATACACCATGGAATATTACTCAACATTCAAAAAAGATAAACACAAGCAATTTGCAGCAACATGGATGGCACTGGAAGGGATCATGCTCAGCAAAATAAGCCAGAAAGAAAAAGAAAAATACCGGATGGTCTCACTCATAGCAGGAATCTAGAAAACTTAAATAAGGGACCAGGAAAAAGAATAACTCTAAGAAAGAAAATATCAAAATCAACAAACAACTACGAACCAGAGACACTCTATGAGGGTGGGGGCGGGGAAAGGAGGGCTTGGGGTCAAAATAAGGGGGTTATAATTGTAAGGGGAATATAAAAATAAAATTTAAATAATAAAAAAATAAACCCAGTGACTTCTTTTTTAAAATATTGCTTGATTCATATGGGTAATCTTAAATATCTTACATTTCTTTTCTGGAAAGTCTCATCTTTAATTTCTTCATATTCCAAACTCTGTTTTCCTGCTTTTATGAACATCTTTTCTCCTTTTCATTCCCAGGCAATTCTTTCTCTGCCAATTCCTTAAATACTGGTATTCCATTCCTCTAGAATGCTTTTTATTATTATTTGTTGCCCTAATAGACATAGATTTATAAAATGTAAAATATAGTACCATTTAACTAAACACATAACCTGATGAGTATATTTATTGAGTACCTGAATGCAAAAACATCTCTTAAAAAACCTTGGATTTGGGCATGGCTGACTCTAGGTTACAATCCGATAACAATCCAAAAAACAGATGATTCCTAAGGCCACTCCAGGAATATGACAGTAACGGCATGGCCAAAGACTCTTATCCTTCCATTTTCTATAGTAGAATTATATGCATTTGACTGTATGATCTATATCAATCTATACAATGTTCTACTTAAATCTTAATTACTTCTCTGTGACTAGATAAATAGAGAAACGGACAGTATGCATTTAGAAATGTATTCAGCCACTTGGCATTGCTATAACATACAACATTTCATTTTGCTTGTAGCTCATATTTATTGTTTTTTAAAATGTTGAACTATCTAGATAACAAATCTTAGAAGGCAGGAAGGGAGGGAAAAGGGAGAGAAAAAGGATTTTAGCATAGATCATTTGAAAAATACTGATGTGATACATTTCAACCATGTTAGCCCACTGTTCTTTGAGAATGCCAGTGGAAATAATACTCTCCAGAAAATGGTTTACATATACAAGACAATGTAAATTATGCATCTAACATAGATAGCTAATGAGTTATCTAAATCCTATTTACAGACTCTGGATTTTTAGGGTTTCCAAGTTCAGAAACTTTAATCTACATTAAAGTCTGTAACTGCCTTGTCAATAGCCTTCTCTATTTATTGTGTTAAATTTGAGATAATCATTAAAATCTGGAACTCACAGCAAGAATTCAACCCACATATAATTACTTAGCTCAAAATCAAAGGCTAGCTTATTGAGCAAATTCTGCCAAGATTTTATGTGATTTCTAATAGTTTCTTCAAGAGGACAGAACAGTTAACTAATAAATAATAAGAGTTGAGCTATAACGTAACTATTCCTTACATGGATTATAACTATTATAACTATTCCTTACATGGATTATAACATTTTGAGATCCACACCCATAGTTTATAAGAGAAGAGCTGGTACAAAGACATGAGGTCTGTAAATGCTGGGACTCTGCAAATATGAAGTAGAAGGCTTAAAGTTCCTATTCCATGGCATACAAAGCTGATCATTTGACTTTGCATACCTGATCTCACTGCAAAAGAGGGTTTTATGCAGCTCTTATAAGCATATATTAAGCTATTTTATAAAATAATTATATTGGGACCTCCCTGGTGGCACAGGGGTTAAGCACCACACTATGAAGCAATCTGCAGCCTCTGCAGCACGAGTTTGATCCCCGGCCAGCCAGGGAGCAGCCCACATGGCGCAGCAGACCTCTCCTGATTCGCCCGCTGTTCCCCTCAGCAGTGTATTTCAGTGGGTCTGCCTGTTCTGTTCCCCACTCTGTCTCTGGTGAATCCTCTCAGCCCCACATCTCTGGCCTGTACCCCAGCTCTTGTATGCATAAATAAATAAATCTTTTTAAAAACCTGCCATTTTTTTTTAAAAAGTAATTATATTGTTTAAACCATAGAGAATGGAAAATGAAATTGGAAAGACCACATGGTCTATAAGAGCAAAGGCCACAATTATTTTGTCCTCCACTCTACCCATTGCTGATGGTTAATGCTCAAAATAAAGACAAGATGGCATCAGTACACAAATGACACATTCGATTCATGGAAGACTGAGTTCTGTCAGCTTTTCTGTCACCAACATAAAAATATAATCCTGTTTAATTAAAATTTATTTTGTCCAAAGCTAGGAGCTTCCAGGTACTCAGGAAGGTCACTGCTTTCCTTTGCAGATCCTCACCCTAAAGGAGGCCTTGCAGCCTGTAGCAGCTACACTCCCCATCTATCTGTAATCAAGAACAAGAAAAATGACATTCACTCCAGACAATTGCTTCTTCCCATGCCCTTCAGGGCAAGCTGTGTATATAAAAAGCACAACTCCGTAAATTTGATCACAAAGTTGACCCAAAAAATGCCCTTGGTAAGCTCACTGACGGTTTGACTTAATCCAGGTATAAAATGTGGAAAGCTAGTGTAGAAACTGGCAAAAGAAGACACATCACCTATTATTAGACATAAAATTCTTGGAATACGGTCACAAACACTTGTTTCCATAGTGTCTAAGGCTGCTTTGAACAATAAGCAAAGTTGAGTAGCTGTATCAGAGACAATCTGACCCACAAAGTCTAAAATGTTTATTATCTGGGCCTTTACAGAGAAAACAATTGCTAGTCCTGGATCTAGTAGACTAATGGACTGCTCTTGTTTGCTCTCTGAAACTGAGTTTTGGAAGCACACAGCTCAAAGTCATATTCTTAGGAAGCATGTGCAGGACAGATATATTGTGAGTTTAGGGCAAATCTTATGATCTGATGACAAATTTGTGAAAAGGTATTGTTGATAAACTCTGCCCCAGAGTAGAGGCAGGAAGGCACAGAAAATCTCTATGATCCGGATCTAGGCAGACAGGTAAAGGAGAGTCCTGAAGCCCTCCTTGGCTTTTTCAGGCTTTTACAAGTTTTTTACAGCCCCCGGCGAACCTTCACTCTTTCTGGGCTCTCTGGCGTTCTCTCATGGTCTCTGCTTCTCTGCTCTCATGCTGTTGCTCTCGTGACACCACCCTATAAGCCTAGTCTCAGCCCAGGTGTGCCCACCTATGCATGCCCACACCCTACTCCAGGCGCCTGCCATCAGGCATGCATGTAGGACCACAGAAATCCATCATTAATGCTAATGGTGGGAGGGTGGAAAAGCCTGATAATTTTTTTACTTACCCTACACTCAGCCTAGTCATTGGATGTTTATCCTTTCACTTTATGTGTATCCCCTGAATAAACCTGTAGTACAAAAGGTTTTCCATAGGTGGTTAACTTTCCCAATTAAATATCTAGTCCATATTTCTCTCTTACACTCCAGAATTAAATCGAAGTAACTAGTGGACCTGAAGATGCAAAATAAAAGACTTTGCAGAAAAATGGAGTCCAACAGTCAAAGAGTGTAAATAGTTCTGACAAGAAGAACTTGAGGTGATTAATTAAATGTGTCACTAGAGCTCTGTGATTTACTAAACACTGCCCGACCTTCACAGAGCCAAGGTAAATACAAACAAAGCCTTAAATTGTTGATATTTTTATAATAGTCTGCATTAGTTAGGGTAACACATAAACCCAAACATCTTAGCAGATCAGCACAAGAGAAGTTTATTTCTCACCCATAATACAATAAATTACAGGTATTTGTGATGAGCGAGCAGCTTTTCTCTCTGTTGTGATTTAGGGATCACGCTCTACTCCACGAGAGATTCCATGGGTCAGGACTGGAAATGGCCCACAATACTTGCACATATGACCAAACCTAAATGCACAGAAGCCTGGGAAATGTAGTCTAGCTCTAAATGCAGCCAGTAGTGAGGCACGCTCTTCTTTAGCCAATATATGTGATCCCTAATTCAAATTTGTTCTAGTGATGTGAAAGATGAAAGCAAATTTCCTGGGGTTAAATCAAGAAACATCCCTGGAATGCATACAAATATCCTCAGAATCCACAGCGAGGGAGCAATATTCTACTGATTCTAGAGATGTCACCCATAAAGGTTGCCATGTATCCGCTGATCCCATCTCCTAAATGAACAATTGCTCTTCATTGCCTTCTTTCATATTTTATACCTGGCATTGTATTTAGCTGCAGAACTTCTCTCTTTTAGAAAATTCTAGCAATGCTATTAGGTATGTGACCAGTTGTAGGGTAAAGAAAATGTCAGGCTTTTCTGCCCTCCCGCCATCAGGATAGATGATGGATCCTTGAGGTCCTGAATGCATGCCTGATGGCGGACACCTGGAGTAGGGTGTGGGCATAGGTAGATGGGATTCACCTGGGCTAAGACTGTGCTTTGAAGGGCAGCGTCACAGGAACACGAGCAGAAGCTGAGAAAGAAGCAGCAGAAGCCAAGAGAGAAGCCGAGAGAGAAGAAAGAGAAGCAGAAGCAGAAGCAGAGAGAACGTCAGAAAGCCCAGACAGAGTGAAGATTTGCTGGGGGCTGGAAGGACTGCCAGCCTCCCGGCCCCCCAGCACTCCTGCCTGCCATGTACCTGCTAAATCCCAATCAAAGACCTGCAAAAAGCCACTGAGGACTCTGACTCCTCCTTTACCCAGTCTGCTGGATCAGAAAACCTGCACTGTGGTCCTGTCCTGGTCTTACACCAGTGAATCAAACTGAAAAACTATGATCCCCAACAATTAAGCCCTGAGGTCACTACGACTATTCCTTTTGTGCTAAGACTTACAGACCCTGCCAGCTTAATAGAGATGCTCTTTGCTCTGGCTCTTGTGCTCTTCGTAATTAATCGATGTTTAATGCCTCAACAAGGTCCTAAGCTGATTACTGCTGCCTTATCTTCTAGTGTCAGGATATCTGTTTACTTCAGCTGAACAAAATGCTTAGACTCCTCTGGTGGACCAAGGCCAGGTCTGCTGTAGGCCCAAAGACACATAAGGAAGTAGCACAAAAGCCTATTACTGTGGCAAGGACAAAACTACCTTATATGGAGGGTGTAGGCTCTAGCACACTGACATAAGACCTCCACCATCCCAACAGCATAAAAACAATAAGCACACCACTGTGGTCCTCTCTTACCTAGGAGATTTCTCTTTTCATGAGGACTCAACTGACCACTGAATTATGGACTCAACTCCAAAAATAAATAAAAATGAGAAAGCTGGGCCTCCCCTAGTGGCGCAGCGTTTGAGTGCTGGGCTGCGAGGCTGCCCACAGCCTCTGCAGCACCGGTTCGTTCCCTGGCCGCTGGCAAGGGTCCCACAAAAAAAAAAAAAGAAAAAGAAAACAAAATGAGAAAGCTTCTGGCCCTGAGTCCACTCATTTACCTGCATTTTTAGCTCATATTTCCTTTGTTAATTTGCTATTTTAAAAAAAAAGTCATTAAAGTGGAGATCATGTAAACTAAATCCACTAAGACATTCTCAGCAACCTTCTAATTCAACCCAAACTTTTCAGGTCTGATCTAGTTCAGGTCCCTCATATACTTAGATTTAACTCCTCTAACAAACTTCTGCCTCCTATCACTACCAATTTGCTAAATTTCCATCCATCCCACCCCACCCCCCAGGTGTTCTGCTGTACACCACACTCACCTGACAACTTCTACCCACGTTACTCCCACGTTACTCCCCATTAAAACTTAATTTAATGGTACTACCATTTTTCTAATTACCTGGTCTTATATCAGGGGTCATGTTTTACTCCTCCCTGTCCTTGGTCCCCTTGAATTCTTGCAGCCACCAAGCTCTACTAATCATTTTCTCAATCAAGGTATTGAATTATAAGAAGCTGAATTAGCTCTGGTTAATTGAAACAGAACCATTCAATTTATTGATTTAAGCAAAGTCCATCCAAAGATGTTGGGTAACTCACAGAATGCCCAAAAAGGCCAAAGAATGAGCCCAGAGAACTGAGAACAATGGCCTAGTCTACACTGTGGCACTCATGCTAGTAGAATGCCACTGCCACCACCTCAGAGCACAAACACAACAGCTCACCTCACAGACATCAAGAATGCTGGATGCTGCTGCTTCTGGAAAACACTAATGCTTCTGTCTAATGTTTATCCACCACTGTACAACTGATCGCCTTTCTCCAACTTACCCACACTTCCCCTTCCCCTTTCTCTCTGGTACTCACCATTTTGTTCTTATAATTTGAGTCTTTTTTGTTTTGTTTTGGTTCTTTATCTTCCACCTGGATAAAGTGACGGTATTTGTCTTTCTCTGCCTGACTTACCTCGTTTAGCAAAATATCCCAATCCATTCATGTTGTCACAAATGTCAAGATTTCACCATCTTTTATAGCTGAGTAGTTCCAGTGTGTGTGTGTATCAATCATATATTTTTTATCTATTCACCTGTTTATGTGCACTGAGATTGTTTCCATATCTTGACTACTGAGAATAATGCTGCAATTAACATAGAGATGCATATATTTCTTGAAATTAGTTTTTGTATTCTTCAGGTAAATACCCAGAAACAGAATGTCTGAATCATGGTATCTCCATTCTTAAATTTTTGAAGAATTTCTATACAGTCTTCCATAGTGTTTGCCTTAGTTGGTATTCCCATCAACAGTGCACAAAGGTTACCTTTTTCCACATCCTCAACTACACTTACTTGTCCAATATAAACCATCTATTGAACCATCAAGCATATTGCAATGCATTCTATTCTGTGAATTATGTCCTGGACTCCTGCAAACTGTTAATTCTCTTGCCCTCTCCTTTATCCCAGTAAGTAAACAGTATTTGTAGTTATAGAAGATTGATCTTCAACCCCCTACCTGGTACACAACCCCCTGGCACACAATAGTCAATCTAAATGTGTTTATTGTAGACAGAATATGAATAAATAGAAATATTACTGGCCAAAGAATCAGAAAATGTATCATCCCCTGTATGTCAGATTCAACTGTACCACCTTAAACAAGTCTAGTAATATTTCTGGATTTTAGAATTTTTCACTCTGGAAGAATGATCTATTTGTTGCCTACTTAGGAGATGTGTGTAAAAGTTCTTTCAAAATTATAAAACATTATAAAGAGTACTAGTTTGGTTATCATTGTAAAAACTGCATAAAGAACCAAATTAGGTTGACATATAAATAACAATAATTTAGAAAACATTACTATCTATATAACTCCCTCAACAAGTATAACATTGGGAAAGAGTATTGAAAGATATTAGAAACAAAATCACTGTTTAATTTTCAATGTTAGGATATCACCAAAGATAGTTCAGGAGGCAGAAATCACTATCTGCTACTTATTGTGTCATGACATAATATTTACTCTATAATCACATAGTCAATATTTACTTGATGATTACATAGCTTTCCACATGGTTGCTTGAACCCAATAAAATAAAGGAAAAGCAGTTATCTTGATTTTCCTGAAGGAAACACTAGACAAAGTTAAACTTTCTTGAGGGTCTTTCTTATTGACTTATTTAAACCTGAAAATTACTAATATTTTGAAACCATAAATAAATTTTGTGACATAAGCTTTCATTTGTGAACTTCAAATTTCAAAATCAACCCCCCAGGGAAAGGGATTATTCCTTAGTCTGAAGTTCCCTCCTATTTAGCTGTGCTCCCAATGTATAGAACAGTATTTTATTGCATTTTTTAACTTGTCACAAAATGTGATTGAAGATAAACACCCAAGTATTTGAGGTTGCTTCCATATACCAAATCCTGAAATTCTGAAAAGACAACCAATATGTATTTGTGGGTGCTCGAAAACTGTCAGATTGTGGGGAAAGAAACTTACAAATCTCAGTGTTCTTATTTTCCAGCTTTGCATTGTAAAACATCCCTTGTAAATTTATTTAAGGTTTATTAAGGTATGTTGGGACCATCACTTCAGAAGATGTAAGATTCTTCCCCATGAGCAATCCAAGTTACTTCAAAAAAACACCTGAGGATCCAAAGCACTTTCAATCTGAAGTGTGCCATCATTCCTGACTTATGGCAGATTTATTGTTTTTGCAGGTACAGTGAAATTTACTAGTCTTGTATTTAGGAAGCCATCTGCTCAACTTAAGGCATTTTAAAAACTGAGGCAACTAAATTTGAATAAACAAAACTCAAAGAAATCTATTCAAGGGAAAAGAGTTAAGACAAGAAGGAAAGAGAAAAATGTAAAGATTTTGTGCGCATGAAAACCCAGTTTTTATACTTAGTAGACCTGAATAAGAAGAGTCATTGCATGACTTTAATTTAGAATCCTATTGGATACTGCTTAAACTTAATGAATATACATACTTCATGATCATCCTAACTGTTTCTGTTTATGAGATGGGCAGTGTAAAACAATTAAATATTGTTGAGAAATACAACCTAATGGCATAGATGATGCTGCTTTTATTGCTGAAATAGGAGCAAATAACATTGACAGCACTCATGGCCAATAACAGCATTTTCTCCACATAAAAAAGAACAAATTGGTATTGGTTTCAGAGCTATTTATATGTTTTGATGATACTTATTGAAGATATGGGCTTTAAAAGGCTGACAATTTATTCTTAAAACCAATCCCTTATCACAATACAAAGAGCAGAATTAAAGATACATAGCAGCAATGTACAACCTGAATCCCATAGTCCTTTATTACTTGTAATCCATATATTTCCAAAAAGGAAACAAGGCCAAGCATGAAAAGCTGTTTGTGTGCATGTGTGTATGTGTTCATATACATGTACATGCACATGTGTGGTAAGGGGGGTAGGAAGGGCGATGTTGGCAGAGTATATCTAGTTGTGTCTGTGAACTGATCATGGGGAAACAATTACATACTTTGCAGAAATATAAAAAAGAAAGCATAATAATTTTAATTTTTTTGTTTATTAATAGCTTTTACAACATGCAAGTCTATTATTATGAGAGGATTCAATAAGATAGCATGTCAATCACTTAATAAGACACTGGCACATAGTAGACTCAATATTTACTACTGCATTCATTCATTCAGCAAATATTTATTTGGCATCTACTATAGGCGAGGTACTATCCTGCTAAATGGAAATCAGAAATATGAATAAACTTATCACCTGGAATTTTTAGAAAAGAGAAAAAGAAAATGTTGATGTAGACCTCCAATAAAGATTTACCAAAAACAGAGGCTTAGAGGTGTTATTCATGACCACCTTTGACAAAAATCAAAGACTTAATCTTAAATTTTGGTTCTATAAAGACATTTCTACATGATTAAAGTATTACAATGTATGCATAGAAGTTTCTAGAGTTCTGACTTGACCTAGAACTAGAGTTTAAGGATCTATACTAGAGCTATAGCTATTTGGCATGAAGACCCTGAAGAGAGTCCTCAAGAAATATCCATTCTTAATCTTTCAATTATTTTAAATTATTGATTAAAATATCAATTTTCTTTTGGTACTAAGCAACAGAAATAAAGCTGTGAAGACCTTCTTACCAGAAATATTCTTCCCACCTAGTTATGAACCACCTGAAACCTAAAATTCTACTTTAAGTGATTTGTTGCATGGGGATAAAACCATGTTCTTTGAGCATCTATACTGTTTATTAGTCTTTAATATATGTGAGCATATTTTGCTTCCTACTTCAAAATCCCAACTCTTAGCACAATGCCAAGCATATTAGAAGGGGCTCAAATATTTACACAACGGATGAAGATACATGTTATTCCCAAAAGTTTGACTCTACCAAATGGCAAGGACCTACTCATAGATTTCCTAGATAATATGAATATCATTTAGTCTGACACATCCTTGTCCAAATGGACAGCTAGGAACATATGTACCAGTAGCACCAAACTGCCTTCAGGAAGGAGCATTAGATCAGTTCAGGCACTAAAACAAATTTGTCATTAAAGCCTGAGAGTCTGACAATACAAAGCATGAAAAATATTACCTTTTCTTGGAGTGGCTGAGGGCAGTTATTATCAATCATCTACTTCTACTATAAAACAATCATCATTAGACTCACCATGAACTTTCAAGGGCCCCAGAAGTTTAGCTACCAAATGTACCCCTGACCACTAAATCAATTCACCTGTGAAATTATATAGTCTGTTCAGATGGCCTCTATCTTTGACAAGACTAAGAAGGACTAAAGAATCTAAAACATCTTGTCCAGCTCCTTGTTTCATGAAAATTAAGGCATCTAATTGAAAGGTAATCTTTTACTCTAGATCTTAAGACCAACTTGAAATAATTTATTACTCAACTAAATTTTACTGAAAAGAAATTCTATACCTACTAGGTGCCACAGAGATAAAACAACTAAGAGTTTCCATTTTAAATAATGTAGTATCACAAAAGTGATTTTTCATTGTTGAGTGACAATTCAGGAAAACAGATTTAAAACTTCTGCTCTCATAGAGAAAATAAGGCAAATGCATAAGAAATAATAAAATGAGGTAAAAATGCAAGTGTTACAAGAGAATTATCAACCAAATCTTGCATCATTCATCTCCTTAGGATAGTTCATGATATCCCTAAAGGATATTTAAGGAGAGTGGTATGAATTATTATTTTTATTTTTTTAAAAATACACATGCAAATGGCAAAGGCTTAAAATAAAAGATAATGCTGACAGTTTTCTTCCCTAGTCTCACATCACAGGGCAGCAACTTCCAATCCTCTAAGCTAAATTATAACACTGACCTCCATATTTCTAATTAATTATGTTAAACTGTGTTCTGGTTACCAATTTTAGACATCACCTGTTACCTTCATTTGTGGTAAATGAGATTGAGCTATTTATCCTGCTACATTTTCCCTTCCAAATTTCCCCAGCATAGATATTTTATAACATTTTAAGTTAATCGCCAGTGCTCATTTCCAAATGACATTAGCTATATTATAAAAATATCTATTTTCTTGTACAACTTTGTTTTTTCCTTAACTACAAATTTTTTTCATTTACTTCGTTTTCAGTGTCTCTCTCTCCTTACCAAATATTACAATTTATCTGTAAACTGACTCTTAATTTTGTTTTCCATAATGTTTTTTGTGTATTTCCTTTGATCTTTCATATTAGATTACATATCATTTCATTCTTCTTCCCTTCTTGCTACCCAGACATCACCTTCTGCTTTCTGGATTCCTCCATCTTCCTGCTCCAGTTGGCCTAGATTACTCAAAGACTTCTTGTCTTTGTTTATAACACAGGGTGTCTCTGAGTCACATTTCTTAGTAACTAGATGTGTAAGAATATTTTCATTCCACCTTCACATATAACTGATAGTTTGCTTGCATGTAGAATTAAAGATTGGGAATCATTTTTCCTTATCATTTTGGAGGCATTCCCCCATTGTCTTCTAAGTTCCAGTGAGTAGCTAAGATGTCAAATGTCACTCTAATTCAAACACTCCTTTTCATGGCAAGACTCCATGCAACAGCTGTTCAAAACCACTAGTTCTATTTCTTCACTGTCTTTTCCTTATCTCAATTCAGTTGGATTTTCTTTGCCACCACTCCACTAAATTGGGTCTTAAAATGATCATAAAGGCCCTTCCCAAAATTTCATTCTCTGTCCTTATCTTTATTGAGCTTCAATGGCATTTGGCATTGCTGAATACTCCAGTCTCCTTAGAAACATTCTTTCTTGAGCTCCTATAGCAAAATTACCCCATGTTTGCCTCCTAACCTACCAACCCCTCCTCAGTCTCCTTTGACAACCCTCCTCTTCTGACTCCTAGTCAGTGAATTACCCTGGAATTTTCTCCTCAATATTCCTTTCTCTATTGTCTTACCATGGGTGATCAATCTCAGTCCCAGACTAATAAACGAGCCCCATATATCGATGGCTCTGTCCTCTCTCAAGAGTTCCAAACTCATCTATTCAACTGCCTTCTCAACATCAATACCTGGCAGTCTACAGAGCACCTCAAATCAACATGTCTAACATGTCTAGAATGTTAGGTTTTCTGCTCCACAGTGCTCCCTCCACCAGACTTCCTTATCTCAGTGAGCATCAATGCCATCACCAGAATAAATGTTCATACCCAAACCTAGGAGTCAAGTTTGACCCCATTCTTTTCATTGCATTCCACAGTTAGTAACTTAATCCAACCGTTCCAGTCACAAACAATTTCCTAAATCCCTAGTTGAATCATTAGGATACTCCCACAACTACCTTTATTTCTTGCACTCTCTTACCCTTTGACTTCAAGGTAAGATAGGTCATTAGCAATCACTGGCAGAAGATTGGAGGGCAGCTCCCACTGGAGAGCCTCAGCTTCCAGGTATAGAAACTATATCCTCACATTGTCCTCCCAGGCCTTTGGGTGGTAACGGCTTCTTATTAGTATTAATCTGAGGGTTTCCTTACCATCCTGTATGGTTTCTCAGCTCTCCCAACAGTAATGCAATCCTCCCATCTTAAATTCATTGTATTTGAAAAATGTTAGGCTGGTTTCCATTTCTCAGGCTGGACTTCAATTAAGAACAATTCTACCCCACTGAAGTACAATCTATATGAAATCAGGAAATTTGGTCTGAGAATACTGCCCAGTCTATAGTAGTATTCAGTAATTTTTTTTCTGCTTTCTTGTTTATTTGCTCAACACATTTTAAGGAGCTAGAACTCTGTTTCTTAACCCTGAAAATACATTACCTACCATCGTGTGGTAGGTAGTATATGTTTGTCTTAACTAGTGCTTATTTATCTTCTTAACAATTCTTACAAAAGAAAACAAAAGGAATGTTGAAATGACTTTTAGCACTACTCAATTAATCAAAATGCGGTAGAATTTGGGCCTCCCCGGTGGTGCAGCGGTTGAGCGCTTGCCTGCGAAGCTGCCCGCAGCCTCTGCAACACTGGTTCGATCCCGGCCACCGGGTGAGGGTCCTACATGGCGCGCAGACCTCTCCTGCCGCCCGCTGCTCCCCCAAGCAGTGTACTTCGTCAGTCTGCCTACTCTGCTCTCCCCTCTGGCTCTGGAGAATTCTCTCACCCTCCCATGCTTCTGACTGTACCCAGTGCTTGTATAAATAAATAAATAAATCTTTAAAAATAAAATAAAATAAAACTTTAAAAAAAAATGTGGTAGAATTAACAGTGTTCTCTAGATTAGCTCCAGGTGGGGAGGTCAGATAAAATAGAGGATACCAGTCAAGTCTGAAGTTCAAATAAGCCATGAATAACATTTTAGTGTCTGTATATGCCAAATACTGTGAGGAACACATTTTCACTTAAAAATATTTATTGCTTATTGGAAATGCAAATTTAACTGATATCCTGCATTTTTATTTGTTGCTCTGGAAACCTAGCCCCAGGCCCTTGAGTAAATTTACTTTAGTAAGATAGATACTAGACCCAAATGAGTTTTTTCACCAGTTTTTTTCAGTAAATGTTTTTAAAAGAAAGAAGTGTTGAAGCATTTGTTCATAGCACCATCATTTGAATTCCATACAGTAAAAACACCGTAACTGTGATAAAACTTAGAATTTTACAAGGCTCATCAGAAATTGTTTAAGGTTTACAGAAAACCCAGAATATCCAGAATAAAATCATCAAAACCAAAATATCAAATTGAAAATAAATAAATAAAAACCACCAAAGGCTCAAATGACCTGAATATAAAGAAGTTACTTTCTGAAGGTCATTTTATACCATTAATTTGGGTACAGCTTCAAGTTACTTTTTAAGTTTATTTTATCTATAAAATACATGCTTTCATTAAATGCATCATTACTTTTATGACCCTTGTAATCAATCTCTTTTTTCCCCTTCTAAACAAGAGAAACAAATAAGACAGACACAAACATTTATATTGATGAGCTTTAAAAAATATGTGGGAGATAGCTTAAGGGAAAAAGAATTAAAGATAGCTTTATGATAAAATCTACATTCAGGGCAGAACTTAAATGACTAAGGATTCTGAGAGTATTTTACAGCTCAGAAAATATTCAATCCAAAGTAAAATGGACCCAGAACAGGACTTGTATAAAATAACAGATGAGTAATTAAGGCCTACTTTAAGACACTGAAGTCTTTTCAAAAAGAAAATTGTGATCATGGAGCTTTTCCTTCTCTTTAAGTATAGTGATTTTTAAAGCAGTAAAACTGAGATTGCAATTCATAGGCTAGCTACTTGCACCTGCCACACAGGCTGGCTTTATTTTACACACACAAAATGTTTTTTTATTTCATTTTGTTCCCTTTTTATTTTGAATTTGTTGCCATTATTCAAAATCAGACAATTCTACATAAACATCTGGAACTCTAACATCTGCAGGGTCATGATCAACTCTAACTGAGCAGTGGGTTCTCCTGATCCCAGCACAAGCACAGCAAATAGCCCTCACACTTTCTCTCAGGCCTTATATTCACCCATTTTCTCTAATTCAAGTCTCCTTTTTGGCTAAGGGTTTGCATTTGTGCGTACTGCAGGGAAATACTTCATCTTGCTCTCTGTCAACTTACAATGTTTATTCTAAACTAAGGCAGTACTAAGATGGTTTCTTTGCATTATAGACATAATAGCTGGTGTTTGCAAGCTCAGATCAAGGAGGTGGGTGATAAAGGAACCTTCTAGTTTTACCTCTTTCTCCCAAATACACGGTCACCTCTGGTCACGTGGCATATGTGTTAGGGACCACTTCTGCAGCTCCCTGCCTCAGTAATGGCATAAACCCTTATTTTATACCTCCAAAATACATCCGTGGATTCTCGAGGACTTAGCTATTTGCCGTAAGGAAGCACCCAGTCTCTGCAGGGCACTATCCAATTAGCTTCTTCAGAAGGATTGTTTTACCGGCAGTATGGATTTCATCCAATTTTCAAAGCAAATATTGAAAATATTAAGTGCTTCTAACTCCCTCTATCACATACCAACTGCCTTTTTGAAAAGACCTGGTGATTTTCCTCATATTCAGAAATTTCCTTTTCTGTTGGGAAACATTCACTGATCCCAAGTATTCATTAGGACAAATCCTTAGCATCTGAAACAAACCTTCTTCAAAGCTGAAGAGTAATTTGCATAGCAGTTCCATTTACAGTACTTTTGTATTAATTGGTAGGTAAGCTGACTTTAAAAATTGGCTCTAAAATCACATGGAAATTAATTTTTTTAATGGCTTAATGACATCAATGCATGTAATTTTACAACCCTCACAAAAGCTTCTGTGTCTTGGGGGCCCATTTTTTGCCTCCTTTTATTCTACAGTTTTCTAATGATAAGCATTATAAAAATGCCCAGGCAGCTAAAGAGATATTTCCTGAATCCTTATTTGGGTGTATGAAGGGAAAGATGCTGCCAATTAAAAATGCAATAGAGCCCACTATTGTTGATTTATGGCGGTGGAGGACATAACTTTTTCTCATTTTGGTTATTCAATTTGGATAACAACCCAGTTGCTATGTGAAATAACTTGATTTTTCCCGTTGATGTGCAATTCTTCTAAAACCATCATTTGGCATACTGACTGATGATTGGATAAATTTCCCCGACTTTTACTATGAATCATTTAAATTACTTCTTTGCATAAAGGTTTAAATTCGCTTTGCAGCCATTACAGAATTATTTTAAGGACTGTTTTGTTTTTATGATATTGTCTCACTTTCTGCATTGGATTTTTTTTGCTTTCAAGGTTATTACAATTAATTGTCCTTCCCCTTTCATTTTACTACAGTGCAAATAAAGGAGGCAGATTATCTTCCAAACCAAAGAGTAGAGGTTAGGGGAAAGGGACAGGGTAGAAATGGAACTCCCCGCGTATTCCTCCTGCCAATCTAACCTATGACATCTCTCCCCTTTGAAACCATCTCCCTCCAGGACCTGAACATTCCATACATTTAGTTTTGACTAAACTAGCAGGAGCAAGAATCAATCTGACTTTTTATAAAATTATAGTCCCAGCAATACCCAAAGCCTAGAAATCTATACTTTATGTACCAGAAGAAAGTCTGTTTCTATTTTAACAAGAGAAACCTGGGTCACAGAACTGGTCCAAAAAGAGTAAAGGGCAACACCCATTGACACAGATCTAGAGAACCCCAGCTAACTCAATAGCTACAGCAGAGCTCCGTCTGCAGAATTCTGTCAGCCAGGATGTCCTCATTAGTAGTCACCTCTTTGGTTAAACAACAGAAGCACATGCATTGTCTTCTAGAAGGGTCAGAAAAATGACACCCAATTAACTGCTTATGTTCGGATTTGAAAGTAAGAAGCTGTACTGTCCAGTATTGTAACCACTGGGCACCAAGGGCTACTACATACTTGAAATGTGCCATAAGTATAAAAAACAGAGTAGATGTTGAAGGTGTGGTAGAAAAAGAAGAAACCAAAAGATACCATTAATCATGTTAATATTGATTACAAATAGAAAAAATATTTTTCATATACTGGCTTTTTAATATATAAATATACTATCAAAATTCACTTCACCTATTTCTAGTTTTTAATGTGGCTTTTTGAATGTAAATAGCTTTTAATTATATAATGTGACATGTTTTATACTTCTATTGGGCAGAACCATAATAGAATATGAATGAACAATTGCCTTATTGTGAAGGTTAATTTTATGTGTTGACTACAGTAGGCTAAGGGATGTCCAGGTGGCTGGAAAATGGTAGAGTATTATTTCTGGGGGTGTTAGAGGGTGTGCCTGGAAGAGATTAGCTTTTGATTCAGTAGTCTGAGTAAAGTAATCTGCTCTCACCAATGTGGGTGGGTACCATCCAATCCGTTGGAGCCCAAATGGAGCAAAAAGGTGAAGGAGAGTGAATTTTCTCTCTCTTCTTGAGCTGGACATCTACCGTCTCCTGCCCTTGGACATCAGAACTCTGGATTCTTGAGCCCTTTGGCCTCAAACTGAATTATACCACCAATTCTTCCTAGCTCTCCTGTTTGCAAATGGCAGATCATGAAAGTTAGCCTCTGTAAATGCCTGAGTCAATTCTTCCTCCCATATCTATATTATATCTGCTTTTGGTTCCTGTTTCTCTGGAGACTCCTGACCAATATCTATAAAATTAACCTGAGAGAAGACAGTAAATAAGAAGAGAGTGCAGAGAGGTGAGCTTGAAATGGCATCCCGGGAGCCAGAAAATATAAGGGCCAGAGACCAAGGGCAGTCTAAACATGCCCTCTCAGAGGCAGAGGCCCCTGCGCAAGGGAAGCACAGAAATGGGACTGAGCCTTAGGACATGGGAATAGGTACCAACTAAATAGATCGATTCTTGGTGGACTATACGGTCATTCAAAGCTCTGCTTAAATAAGACCCTCAAGTAAAAGTGCATTTTTCTTCAATTCTGCCAGCTATTTCTATGATTTTTTGTATGATTTTGGTTGTGGTGTATTTAGTGAGGATAACCTACAAAAACAAACTACTGTAAAATCTCCAAGGTTTAAAATAACAAAGGTTTATTTTTTCCTAAAGCCACCTGTCTGTCATGGGTACAGGCAGGTCTGCTCCATTGCTTCTTGACTCCTAACTGGGACAGACAACAGAGCAAACATTATAGCAAAAGGAGGGGAAACCTGGAGATCAACAGGTTGGTTCTTAGATCTTCTGCTCAGGGGCAACACACAGTACATCTACCAACATATCACTGGCCAAATTAACTATAACATCCGGAATTCAGTAGGGTAAGGATATATAATCTTCCTATAGAGAGAGCTCTGAGGGTTAGAAATGAAACTACTTCACAATGCGATACCGCTTCTCAAAATACTTTACCATTGGGTTCTTATGGAAAGATGGCTGCCCCAAAAAAGCTTGAAATTGCAGTGTTGTTTTTGGTTTTTTTGCCTCCCCAATATGGCACATTCTCTAGGACCTACATGCACCCTGAAGTTCACATTCTCCATTTGCTTTCAGTTGACTGAACCAGAAACAAGGCCAGAAGCAGAGCCCAGACAGTGTTGAATTCTTAAATTACAGTGTAGAGCTGGGGTAGAAGTGGCCACTTTTTAGCCACATGCACCACAGAGAAAAGTTGACAGGTAAAGCTGATATAGAAAGAGATGCAGAAATCAGACTATGCAGAAAGAAACCTAGAGAGAAATGAGGTATGGCCACTTTGGTCCCTAGAGTGCCCATTGATGAGCTCCAGCTCCAATTATTTTAGAAATCTTCTATGCTTGAGTACTGAGATGACCCTTACCATATACTTTCTATCAACCACTTCATTCAAGCCACTTTTTTGGGGGGTTGATACAGAAATATGGCATGATGATTAAATACAGAATTCAGAGACAGACTAACCAGGGTAAACGCATGACTCAACCTATGTGCAACTTCAAGTAGACCTCTTTGGGAATCCACTAAAAAACAGGGATGATATCCATATGTAATCTCATTGAGAGTCGTGAGGATGAAATAAGTAATATATACCAAAGTAGTAATTTCATTTAAGTGTCAATCATTATTACCATATTATTATTATAACCAAAAAGTTCAGAATAATTTTTCTGGGTCGTTTCCTGATTTTTGGCACCTGCTGCACACAATATCTCTTTCAGGAAAGTTAACATTGATAAAGTTCTCTGAGGTCTGCAAATGATGAGATTAGCAGGTATCTCTATTTTTCCAAATTGGTTATCTACACATGATTCAGATTCAAATCCAGAGTCAGACACCAAATAGTTAATCAGTCCAAATATTCTCAGTATCGGTACTTGTGGACAAAGGAAGAGGGGAGGTAGACACCAACACGGCAGGCCAACATGTCCACAGGTTCAAAGAGCAGCCAAGAGAAGATTTAGGTAAGTATTCCAAACTCACAGAAGCATGCTTATCTATTAACTTTTTCTAAATTAGCACTCTTAAGATCTGCCAATCATACATAGGAATTCTTTGGGCTTTCTGTCTTCAAAATGGCCTCTAGTTTGGATTTATTCCAGGCATCCGTATACACAAAACATATGGAAAATTTTTAAAAAACATGTTTACCAAAGAATTCTTAAATTTTACTTACACACAAAAAAAATTTTCTTGTTTCATGATATTTTTCAATGTTTTCTCCTCTTGGCTGAGAAAAAATAATATATGTTGTTTTTACCAAACTAATATTGGTGGTAAGAGAGGCTGATCTTTACTATTAATTATAAAGTATAAGCTCAATATTTTCTTCTAGGATACATGGTCTTATATATTAAGTCTCTGCCCTTGTATAACTATGATTCTATATAGGAAAAGAGGACAAATCAAAAAATGTCATTTTAAATAAGAATAATTAATTATAGGCAATGCTACAGGGCAAGAGAAATGTTCCCAGAAGGCCTTGATTCTCGGTTTGCCTTTCTTCACCCTCCATAATAATTAATATTTTCAGAAATACTTTTCTCCTTTCCCTATTCTTTCTAAAATCTCAACTATTTCCTCCTGGCCCAGGTCCTGTAGGTGTTGCAGAAATTAAGTCAGCTAAAGACCTTCCAAGGAGAAAGTCTGGGACCCTACCTAAGGGGAATATTTTTGGAAAATGTATCAAGTAGATGTCACACTTGAATAGAGAAGAATCTTCTGGGTGCCTGTCTTACCTCTAGAAATCTCTAATCACCCAATCCATGTCCAGATGGTAACCCTATGAACATAAACACTCTGACAGGTAGTCAGGGCTCCACTGGGTCACATTCATAAGAATGTAGGATTATGAACATGATCACATACTAGAAGCTGACATGAGCATTTATGACTTTGAAGTGACATAGAGGATATAACCATAAGAGTTGCTATACATCATCATGGGAGAGAACTAAAGGAATTTAAGTCTGCTTAGAGAAGTCAGAAAGAATCCCACTATCACTACTGAAAAACTTTATTCTATGCAGGTTATAACCCCCCCAATACCTACTTTCTCCTAAATCTCAAGGAGTACCTACAGAGTTCATGATGGGAGATACTCATTCTGCCCTCAGTAATTAGAGACTAAGTGTCATTGCTACCTGTCTCCTTCAAATGTGTTTATCTATTTACTTGTCCAATAATTTCTCCAACATTCAAATGTAATGCAATAAAAAGTAGAAATGAAGGTAGAATTTGAGCACTCTTTACAAGCACTTTATTTAGGCTAAAAATATGTTCATAAAAATGAAAATAAAGCAGTCGGACCTTTGTACATTGAATCAGGACACATTACAGGTCACCTGTATGGTGGACAGTTCTCAAATAGTGGGCATTCATGGCAAGTATTATTTTTATGGCAGATAGGACCAAATAATTTCAAACACACTTAAGGGGTAAAATATGAGAGTAATATATTATGGATGTAATCAAAATGTTTCTGAAGGCAAATGTTATACTCTTGGTGTCATTAAGACCTGAATGATCCTAGAGTTATTTTCTTAATTCTCTTCTTTGCCAAAAATCCCTTAAATGTAGGCAAATTCATCAAGAAGGACACTCTGAGCAGAAATTTTAGGTGCTACACAACTAGCAGAAAAGCGCAGTGAGGCAAGAAGAACTAATACAGATGAAGCAACATCATGTAAACATTCTGGTCAGTCCTGGTCCACTGAACTTCTCATTTGACACCCAAGAACAGCAATATTTAAAATGCACCCTAACACCATCCCACATCATTAAGGGTCACTGAAAGAAACCGCTGTCTTTCTTTTCTGTCTCTCACTCTTTCTCTCTCTCTTGCTCTCTTTCGCTCTTGCTCACACATTCACACACACACACACACACACACACACACACACACACAGAGGCAAGCACACTAAAGCTTCTCCAGGGAAACAGAGAAACATACACATATATAACATGTCTATCACGAAATCTTATTGTCTCCTGTTTTTTTCCTAGCGGCACACCCTTAATAGCATCACTTGCTTAGTTGTTTCAAGAAACCTTTTGCACATTTAGTGAACAGAGGTCATAGAACAGAAAGGCTTGTGTAATAATTCTCAAATTTGAAATGGGTAAAATTCTAGGCTATTTTCCCATAGGACTGTTGTTCCTTAGGCACTGCTTCTCGGTTATTCAATTAAACTGGAAGGCAGAAAAGCACCCCATGCAGCACTTAGTCTTGCCCTCCTCTCGCATTCAAGTAAGCCAGGATATGCCAAGTTTCTGAGCAATTGATTCAGAACCAATTTGTGGCAAACAAATACTCTCCCGCTACTTAGAGTGGAAAGATCTCTCCATGCACTTTTGTCTAGACAGTCTTGACTACAGGAATATAATGTGTTTGCTGGCCCTCCGGTGATTTATTAAATGCCAAATCCATACAGCACAGGCACTAAAGCTTAAGAAATGAAAAAAATAGCTTACCCAGTGGACTTGTAATGACTTATTAAGATTATGTTGGCAGCAAGACTTATACAGTATCAATAAATAATAGCAATCTATCAAATAACTTGGTTGAAATGGTAATGTTTAGAAATATCCCACTTAAGGTGGTGAAATGCACCCACTGGGGATTAGTGGCATGGAAAAAAATTCCCGTGCAGTGATGTGAAAGAATCTCAGGTCTAATACAGCAATTCTGCATGGAATGTCAGTTGTGTTAAAAAAAAAAAAAAAGCTAACTCTCAGCTGAACTCAGTTTCACAAAAGAAATGTGCAGACCCAAATCTGCCCAAGAAAAAAAATCAAAGGTGTTATGTACTATAAAAATTCCAGTGTATTACCTTCATTTTTGTTTCACAAATAAAAAATTAGGTGCTTATAAATCATCTCTTTTATATTTTTGATATTCCTATTAAAATTAGACTCTCATGGGTGCCCTAAACAAATGTTAAATACCAGTAGATATTTCAAAGAATTATGGTAGATGGAGAAAAACTGCATTTGCTAAAAAAAAGTATTTGATAATAAAAATAACCTTTGACAGATACTTACTAAATACACCTTATCTATATAATCAGAGTGGAATTACTGTGTCACCATCTATTATCAGTTAAATTCAACTATATGGCAATGAGAAATTTTTTCATTGTTTCTTTGGGAATTAGAAGACAATCTCTTAAAAGGCAGCATTCTATTGTGAAACTAATCATGACAGTACTTCAGAACAGACTATCCATGAAAGTATTACTTATTACTAATCTCTAATTTATAACCCTATGAAAAGTGCAGTTGCTAAGAAAAATAGATGTTTATTCACTTTCTTTGGAGATGTTATTCAGAAATAATCTAAAAATCCATGCATCTTTAGAAAAAAATATGTTCTTTTTGATAAACTTGGTGCAGCTAAAGCAATTTTCTCAAAAAGAGTGGATGATTGATTTTCCCAAATTGTTCTTTTTAATATTTAAACATTCATTATACCCTAAATTATAATGAGATATTTGACAGCTATAAGAGGTATATTATTTCTCTGGCATTCTTCAGACTTTTCTCACAGAGAAAAAGAGCACAGTTTTGGAGTTCTTTCCATATTGCCTTTTCCTGGAGCCATCATGGTAGCACTTGGAAGTTCACAGATGGAAGCACACGTCCCTCATTTTAGTGAGTGGGTAGGGTGTGCCAGGCACTGGGCACCTGGGGCGCTGTTACTTGATATTCCTAAAATGAATCATTTGAGAGGTGACAGTCATTTAAACATGTATTTTTTTTACTGAGGTAACAGTATTGTCACCTTTCTGCAGTATTGCTACCACACCACACCTACCACAAGGTATGCACCAAACGCCATCATACTTTCCTAAAGAACCAACATTCAAAACCAAACAGTGAAATTGGTATAGCTTTCAGTCCTCTTTTGCCACAAAAAAGTCAGAGAATTTCTTTTCAGAGATTGTTTGAAACAAAGAAACTGTGTTGATTGTGGTGTTTGAAGTATAGGTGGACAAAAATAATAATGGGCTAGCTTTTCCTGCTTTTGACAAAGTTAATATTAGGCAACAACATTTTAGTTTAATTTTGTGACAATTAGAGTGTAAATTTAAATTGGATTTAAATTTCAAATGAGGGTGGTGTGTGCAGAGGCAAGAAAAAACCTTGGGTTCCAAATGATTTTGGATTTGTATAGAAAGGATTTCAGTACTCTACATTTGAAGCTTCTGCATAATTTTAAATAAGAAAAAATATATAATTTGATCATTTAAGGTAACATCAGAAGAGTTCAGAAGAGTTGGCATTCCTATTAGAAATTGGTTCTGAATATTATTTAATGGTTGACTAACTTTGGACATTTTTCCTAAATTTGTCTGGAGTTTGAGCTACTTACCAAGAATCCAGAACAACTACATACTTGTAATATTTCAGAATATCTAGGATAAAAGGATGCAGAGTTCAAGACAGCATTTAGCTCTCAACAGCAACAGTGCTAGGAAGTAAAATGACAATGCTTTCAAAATAACTCCCACTGTATAATCCTAGTCTTAGCCAAAGGACAACCAGGCCTACCTAAGTACAGAATATATAGAATTTACTTTGTAGGCAAGCTTTCTCGTGAAGTTCTCAACAAAACAAGGTAGTATACGGAAAGAGGTAAACCAGGGACCCCAAGAACAGAAGATTCTTCGCAGAACAGCAATGGCAGAAACTCCCTGTGTCTGTCTCACAGCAGATCCAAAGAACAATCCCTGAGACAACAGAGAACAGAAGTCTCCAGGAAAAATTTTATTTAAAGAAATAAAATTAATTGAACATAGGGAGACGAGTGTTAAACAACTGAGGAAGTTTGAAGGTAAATTAGTGATACAAAGAGAATTAAACAAACCTATTACCAAGTAATTTTCAATCCAAGGAAAAAAACTAAAAATGAGAAGGAAAGTAAATGATATTTTATAAACTCTCTATCTCAGCTTTGGTACTGAGCTGTAACATTAAGAATGTAATATAAACATTAAGAATGTAAACATTAAGTAATCAAGCCAAAATTAAAATGTAACTAAATTTAAAACTTGGGGCAGGTAGCATGTGTAGTTAGGTTAGGGCGGCAAGATTTAGCAAATAAAAATACAACACGCACAGTTAAATCTGAATTTCAGATAAACAGATAATAATTTTCTGTTTAAGTATGTGTGAAACATGGTATAGAGAAAGGTGGAGGGCGTGAAAAACAGCTTTATTTTCATCTTCCATAAAGGAGAGTCAAAACTGAAAAAACAGTAGGCAGCATGATAAGTCAAGCAGTAATACCAAAACACTAGTTGCCTCTGGAGAGGAAAAAATTATGAAAAGAAACATGAGATGATACTGTTTTATACCAAGTATTCCTTTAAACAATTTTACTCTTTCTTTACAAACAGAATTTGATTAAAATGCAAGCTAAAGTGTTAGGCAGACCTGAAGTAAATACAGCAAAACGCTGTAATTTGGATAAACAGGATTCATAGGTGTCATATTATTCTTAATAATTTTTTCATTGGAAAGGATCAGAACTATCTAAGGAAATTTCAACCAATATTTAAAGACTATTTGCTTTGCAAGGTTTCCAAATCGCTGGACTATTTGGGACTATGATGGCAAAGAATTATGACAAATGTGGTGTCATGCTTTTGTATTAGTACAGTCGTACAACAAATATTTGTTGTGCAGCTATCAGGTTGAGAACATCAGATTGTTACGGAAAATCTCTGAACTCGTCACAAAAAAAATAAAAACCATAGAAAGAGGAACTCAACAACCAATCATCAAAATTTCAGTCAATTCAACGCAGTTCATCACAGAGTAGGCCACACCTTCTCCCCGTCCTCAGAGCTCCCACAGTTTATCCATTCTTGAGCACAGGACAGACGAGGAGTCACTTAAGGACAGGAACCAAATCCATGGCTCTTTAAGGATCCCTTACAAGCACAACACAGTGTCTAGAACAGCACTGAGGAGGAGCTCAGGAATTACTTCAGGGAGTAAATAAAATGAATCATTGAATAAATAACTGTGATTAAACCTTATTTTACAAGCCCCAACGGTAATAAAAGGCTTTATTGAAAAGGGAAGGAACAGAGTTAGAGCAACTAAGAGGTAATGAATTAATTGCAATTTATTTTATTGCTATTTTAATAATAATAATAAATAGGGGACCCAGAAGATAGCTTGAAGAAACAAACGGTAGGACTTGATAGAGAAAAGGAAGACTGAAGAATCAAAGATATAATTCAGAAATCACTTTGCCGGGGAGTGTGGAAAACTACAGGTCCCACTGTAAGAAACAAAACGCAGGGAAGAGTCAGCCTTGGGGGAAGTTAAGAATTCGGGTTTGTGCATATTAATTTATCTACAATACCTGTGACCCAAGTGGCAGTCATGCCTGAGGCATCTCAAATTTTTAAAAATGTAAATGTGAAAAGTAGACAGGCAGTTTCTGCCTTTTGTCACCTCAAATATCATCGATTTGATTTCTTGAAAGTCTCTTTTACACAACTCCCTCTGACATTCTGCCTCCTTCAGGAGCTCATTTATCAGGCACAGCCATCACTTTCTGGGGCTGAGGAAGATCCCTAAGCCCAGCCCCGCCAGAGGTAAATCAGGGTTGGCTCGCCTATGCAGGAGCGCCATCTAGTGGTCAGAGAATGTCACTCGGGCTAGACTGTACACGACATGAATTAACATGTGGGATGGGTAGAGACTGACTTGGGGAAGGCAGGAACATTGGGCCTCACGCCAACTTCCAGGTGTGCAGTGGGAAAAACTGTGCCTTTCATTGTCCAAATATGAATTTATCGGAGCATATCCTGATGCAGTGCTAAGAAATGAAGTTCCATGTCTATGAATGCATTCTTAACAAATGATAGAGATGCAGTCTAACAGGAGGGACAGTGAAATCATTATACCCTATTTTATTTAGGTTTTCCTATTTGATGGAGAAACAGCACATATTTATAGTCATAAACATAATCTGGCTATTATCATATCATTAAGGCAAAGCCTTGCAATTAACTAACTTGGAAATGCCTTACATATAAAATGGGTCCCTTCCTTAGCTATTTAAAGTCGCTCGCTTAATCTGCTCTATTATATTCCCCTGATTCATTCTTTAAAAAACATTAAACTGTTTTGATGCCCAAAGTCACCTCCTTTTCTCAGAATGTCCAGAACATTTTGTCAAACCTTTAGAGCTATTTATATGTATGTCTTATTGCCCTTGCTAGGCTGTAAGCTTCTTGAGGCAGAATCCATTTCTGACTCACACATTAAAAGCTCCAAACAGCTGATTACCAAACAATGTTTCTAACATTGATGAGTCAAAGCTTCCTTTCAGAATTCCATGTGAATGGTAGACTCCCTTGACCCAAAAAAGTGATCTGCACAACTAGGCAAGATTTTGCTCATGTTCTGAGAGACATCAGTGGTGGCCCCTGAAGCCCATTAACAGGATGGTCCAGTTAAGAAATTACAACAAAAACATGAACTCCTGAAACATAGCCTATTCATAACTTGAAGCATCTATGAAAAAACAGGCACATGAAGGAAACAGAGTAAGGCCTGTGAAACCTGACCTCCCCTGCAATGTCAAATATTCGCTAGGAAAAAAAAATCTGTTGCTGTTTATTGAGATTAGGAGGAAGTACAGTTGTAATTCCTCAAACTTGAGAGAATGAATGGAATATGCAAATTAGCATAAGGACCCAGACTTGACTGAACACCCTTCTTTTGACAGGATTCAGAGGAGGGTCTGCCATGACCTCTGACTCCAGCCTTTGGAACACCCTGGTGTCCTAGCTTCTTGACCTAAGTGTGAAAGGATTATCTTTCTGTATGTACTTAGCAATATTAGAAATTTTGCATAGTTAACACCTCTCTCTCAGAAACAGACACTCTAAGTGAGAAAAAAATCCAAAACACAAATATAGATTTCTTACCCTAAATCTGCCCACTGGATGGCAGACCTGTTATCTTTTGTTTCCACCTTAATCCTCCCCAAATCACCTTCTCCTTCTAAGAGCATCAATGATTTGTTCCCAGTTTTGAAGCCCTCCTGCCTTCCAAGCAAAGAACTAAGCCAGAAAACTGTGTGATGTCTTTCCGCAAGCAGAAGAGAAGGCTATGTATTGGCACACCCTCCCCAGTGAGGTGAGAACACTTCATAAGGTCCACATCAGCCTGTGGGTCACCACTGCAGACCCCTTGCTACCAACTCTGCATGATGTTTTCTCCATTTCTTATGAAAATGGCAGTATCTCTTCTCCACAGGAAATTCTGATTTTTCATTGTGACTTTCTTTTTTTTTTTTTAAAGATTTATTTATTTATGCTTACAAGAGGTGGGGTACAGCCAGAGGTGTGGGGGTGAGAAGATTCATCAGAGACAGAGTAGGGAACAGAACAGGCAGAATGACTGAAATACCTGCTGAGGGGAGCTGTGGGCTAGTCAGAAGAGCTCTGCTGCGCCATGTGGGTTGCTCCCTGGCCAGCCAGGGATCGAACTCATGCTGCAGTGGCTGCGGACAGCTTCACAGGTTGCATCTTAACCCCTTGCACCACCAGGGAGGCCCCATTCCATTGTGACTTTCAATGGGCTTTTAAAATACATATCTGTTTTCACAGTATGGTCTAAATACAAACATTTCATAAAAAGTTAGGCAAATGAAGTTTTGAGAATTTTCAGAGAGAAGAAATTAATTATAAACCTTAGTAGTTCTTTCATGCAGAAGAGAAAGTAAATGAGAAAACATGAAATTCAGAGGCCTGACCCTCAGCGTGCTTCTGAAAGAACCGAAGACTGTTGATGATTTGGCCTTGAGTAAGGACATTCCTGAGGGACCTCAGTCCTCACATAGAAAGAGAAGGAATGTCAGCTCTGAGATAGTAGACTGCCATTTCAGGAAGAGGTAAAGCACAGGCCAGAAAGTTATTAAGATGGCCAAGAGGAGAATCAATGGCCAGCCAATGAGCACTGGACATAAACAGGTAAACCTGGGAATAAACTGAGGCATTCCCAACTTCAACTGGAGCAGGGATAATAGTCAGGATCATCTCGAGCTGGCAAGACACTGGCACCACCATCTTGGAACATCCAGCCCATCTTAGCAGTTGCAGGCCATGTGACATAATCCAAAATTCGGTTTAGGAAGCAATGATCAGCAAGAGGCCTCAAAGAAGACAACGTGTAACAAATGTGATTCTCCCAGCCTTTATGTAACTATAGGAATGCTCAGCTTGGGCCTGTTGACACTTTAGATCAGAAAATTCCTTGTTGTGGGAGGCCATCAAGTGCACTATAGGTTGTTCAGCAGCATCCTTGACCTTTACTCACTAGATACTAGTTGTACTCACTGTATCCTCAGTTGTGACAACCAAAAAATGCCTCCCAACATTGCCAAATGCCCCTGGAAGCAAAGTGACCATTGTTGAGAACCAGTGCTGGAAGAATTGATGGAGACCAGCCCCAGCTAGGAGTCGTGTCAGGGATCTCAGAAAGGAGAGGACGGAGTCGGTGAAAGTTTTCTCTCAGAGGACTGAGGGGAAGTGGAGCGAGGTAGGAGTGAGGAAGACACAAACACTTTAGTTTGTGCAAGTATCTCCTCCTGAGGGTCTCAGTGGGTCTTTATTTATACCTTAAGGAGAGCAGTGGGATTACATCAGCGTAAGCATTGAAGCAGAGCAAAGACAATACATATTTTCTCATGATCATGTAAAGACTCCCTTGGCCTTACACCTGTAGGCCATTTTTTTGTAACCTAAGAACAATTAGTTTCCTAGGTACAGCTCATTTACCAGCATGATCAACAGTATAACATTTGGCAACATTTAAATTTACCCAATTACAAACATGGGTGTAAAGTTCCTATTCTATATTCAATTACTACAATCAATCAATTTCCTAGCACTCAATTAACTTGGTTAATATATTTATTACTTCAAAGTGGTTTAAAACAATTCATCAGATCTATGTAAGTTCTACTGAAGTCTAACTCTTAACTAGAAATTCCTAACCCCCACACAGCCTGCGAATTATTGACCTCATACACCAGGAAATGCATTGTTGCCACAAAAAGGTACCTCCCAGATTAAGCTATGGTTTCCAAGCACAGCTGGTTCAGGGCAGCTTGTTCTCCATAGTTCTCAGGGCCAAAACACTTCTTTCCTAATTATACCTTAAACAATTTTTTACTTCTGGGCCTCCCCAGTGGCGCAGTGGTTGAGCGCTGGGTTGCGAACCTGCCCGCAGCCTCTGCAGCGCCGGTTCGATCCCCGGCTGCTCCCCGGCCACCAGAGGAGGGTCCCACATGGCGCGCAGACCTCTCCTGCCACCCGCTGCTCCCCTCAGCAGTGTACTTCGGTCCTTCTGCCTGCTCTGCTCCCCGCTCTGGCTCTGGTGAATTCTCTCACCCTCCCGTGCTTCTGACTGTACCCAGTGCATGTATAAACAAAACAAACAAATAAATAAATATAAATAAACATGCCTCTATAAAATTAAAAAAAAAATAAATAAAAAAAAAAAACAAACAATTTTTTACTCTTTTGTGATAGTTCATGCGTAAGAACAGTAAGCCAATTGTCACCTGGGTCCGAATTAGGTTTTCACATGCCAGTTAATAACTAACTTACTTCAGCATTAACCAAGAACAAAGAGGAGAACATTAGCAGGCATTGCCATGGAGACTCCCTAGTTCAGATCTTCTTTGGGAAGTGCAAGAACTTCCTTCTTCTGGGAAGTACAACTTTCCCTCTTCGGGGGAGCACAGGAACTCCCTGCTTCTCAGGAGTCTCCCCCAATGCCCAGACCTTGTCAAGAGACAGCATGGGAGGCACAGCCTGCCGCAAAGAATACTTTTCATGGCCACCAAATCACCTAATCAAATTGTCCATGACATCTCTCACTGTGCTCCCTCCTGAACTTATTGTTTGGGCATCTCTTTGTTCTCTTAGCTCTGCCCTCAATGTAATCTCTGCCTGGTGCTTTGGTCTGGTGGTCGGAACGTGCCAGCATGCTTCTGGGGACACATTTGAGGGATGAGTCATGGAGCAGGCTGGCAAGGCAAGACTCTGCTGCTCAGTGAGCAGCCCTCTTGCTATTTATTAGCAGTAATGAACAAGCTTGACTGATTATGTGACAATGGCTGGAGGAGCAGGGTCCAGGGGAGACAAAGGGTAATCAACTTTATGGAGAACAAGAAGGGACATGTCAGCACCTATACAGGGAGAATTTCCCATACAAGTGCTTGGTGTAATTTCTGAGCTACTCCCACATAGCCTAGTTAGGTTGCCTTCCAGCTGCCTCGTGATGTGGGCTATTGTGTTAAGGCAGTCATGCAGGAGTGCCTTATCCAATACTTTTACACACACACACACAGGTGCAGAGAGGCCATATACACACAGGTGCAGAGGCCCTAAATGGTAGAGAGTCCACACTTGGGCTTGATGTTTCAAATCATTCTTTGCCTCTAGCTTCACCTTTATCTAGGACCTAAGGCACTGTGAGAAAAATCTAGCTCAAGGTCTAGATGTCATCTGAGTCTCAGAGCTTTCTTTTCCCTCCTCAAAGCCCCATGGCTGAGCTCCATCTATTCCTTCTTCAAAGCACAGCAGTATCTACTGGCACCCCAGTTCTGAGGCCCCAGAAGCTCAATGCCCAGATGCCCTCCCAAGGCTGGAAATCTGACTAGAGCCAATGAGATATAGAACTCAGGGATGTCCGGGGAAAGAATAAAGCTATTATCTCCTGATACCTCAGGATCCCAGAGGTTGACAAGTTCTTCCCTTTCCTATAACCCCTTAGTAGGGAGATGGTGCAATGAGACAGCCCAACCCCTCTCATCTATGCAAGTTGCTAAGAACAGAGTCTCCCTAAGAAAGAACTCAAGTCCTCCCCTTCTCTCCCAAATACCCAATGGCCCAACTACATCATCCTCTCTTCTCAATGGGACTCCAACCATCTTTGAATTTATAGTTGTCCTATTTGAGGGCTGACTTTGCCAGTTGTATCCTCAGAAACATCTCTGGGCCACATGCAGTTAAAACTCCTGCCATCCAAGGAATTCTAACTACATGCACTCTGTTCTTTTTTATTTTTTTTAAAGAATTTTGGCTGGTGATACAAGCTTATTTATTCAAAGAACTTGTCTTATGAAGCACTTTCTCTAATGTTTCAACTAAACATACTCCACATTATCAAAGTACAGTTACACTGTGATTTACTTAGCCAGATTTTTAAAAACATACTTTCTTAATCTCACTTCTTATCCCTTACTTCACTACAAATGTTCTCTCCCACCTTCTGCTAATTCTACCATTAATTGTGTGAAACTGAGAAAGTTACTTAACATTTTCTGCTCCAGTTTCTACATCAATAGAAAAGACACTAACAATTTTTGGCTCTTTCTCACAGATAGATTTTTAGTTGTTAATAAGGTACCATAATGAATGCAATGAATTCCACCCAAATCCAACTAAAATTGATAATGTCCAGTAAAATCCATAGAGAGAGAGAGAGACATAGATTTTCCTTTCTTTGGTTGTCTAATAAATGGGATCTTCAAGTCAATCATGCCTTATGTTTTATTCCCAACATAAAAGTATACAGGATGTAAAACTAGTAGTGGAACTTCAGTAGAACTGTGATCATCTTAGCCACCAGAAGTATTAACATAAAAGACAGGCACATGAGTGAGCAGCTCTCCACTGGTGAAGGTGATGGAAGACAGGAATAGAAAAACTGAAAAGGAGGCGCACAAGACCAGAAACCTGGCTCACAAAATGCCAGAAGCTGGAGGTAGGAGTAGAAGAGATTAGCATAACCATTGACACAGCTATGGAAACCAAGATCCTTAGGCACCAAATGCCCAGATTACAAAGCTTAAGACCCAAGACCCTACAGACTGCAGTAGGGAGTGTCTAGAGCACAAGCCCAAGGGTAAAGATATGGAAATTGAGCCCATTGTGGAATCTCCATTCAGTCCCTTTCAGATTCTGCATAGTTATCCAAAATCAACAACAAACCAAAGCCTCAAAGGAGTGAGTCCCTCCCAAACAGAAGAAAGACCGTATCAGTGCAGTCTCTGCACAGCTCCGGGCAACAATTCCACTGCCCACCTGTGACTATGCAGGTGCCTATTTTCACCAACTCTCTCCCTCTGCAGGGCAGCAGCCTCCCTCCTGCCTGTAAGCTGTACCATGCCAGGGCTTCTCCTAACTGACCTCTTCGGCGGAGGCAGCCCTCCTCAAGGCTGCCCACCTGCAACCTTGCAGGCCTCTCTTAACAAACCTGTCCCTTTCAGGGCAGCTCTTCCTGCCCACTTGTGTCTAATCTTGCATAGGCAAGTGTCTTTTATTCTTCTGTCCACTTTCCCTAATAAACCTGCTCTTTAAATATAACTAACGTCTCTGTCTCATGGAGAAACTCACCGAGAAACATGCCATGTGCTGCTGAAAGGGTAGCTCTGGTGAAACCTTTCCCAGAGTGAATGAACCCAAGTACCCCGCCCTCCAAACCCACTGACTCCAAAACCGACAACAAAGCCATTCAGGAGAGAGCAGATGACAAATGTCATGGCATAGCAAGATTCTGCCTGCTGCAGGGCAGAATGTAGACGTGACCTCCAAAGTCCCTTGTAGGTCTATGACTCTAACATGACTTCTCCTTGGGCACTAAGTATTTCATCCTTTTATAGGATTGACAATTCCTTTACAATGGAAGGTTTATGTCCTAAATGGGATGCATTTATTTATTTTTTTTAAAGATTTATTTTTATTTATTTACACAAGCACTGGGTACAGTCAGAAGTGCTGGAGGGTGAGAGAATTCACCAGAGCCAGAGCGGGTAGCAGAGCAGGCAGAAGGACCAAAGAACACTGCTGAGGGGAGCAGCGGGTGGCAGGAGAGGTCTGTGTGCCATGCGGGACCCTCCTCAGGTGGCCGGGGAGCAGCCGGGGATCGAACCGGCGCTGCAGAGGCTGCGGGCAGCTTCGCAACCCAGCGCTCAACGGCTGCACCACCGGGGAGGCCCGGGATGTATTTATTATTATGTTAAGATATCCTTCAGAGAACATAACTTTAGAACACTAAGGAAAAGGCTAGTATTAGTATTTAAATACGGGGTAAGTTTTCTCACCTTCAAAAAGTGCTAGAGACTTTTTGTTCCATGGCCATCTTCAGTCTTTCTGTACACCAAGAAACTCCACTCTGACCCCAGATACAGAGACCCCAATATAGAGACCCCCCCAGAGATACTAATAAATAAATGCCAGTGAATTATGCAGTACTCAGTGAATCTCAGGGCATTGGAGAACATCAACTGAGATTTAGAATTTTTAATTTTCAAGATTCTTTTCTTTTCCCAACAAAATTTGTACCAAATCAAAAGACTTTGCTTTCAAAAGTATTGCTGCTGTTATAAATCTCCTCTTAGCATCTCTGTAATAAATCTTTCTCTTCTCAGGACAATGGAATACCCAGAACATAATAAAGGAAGGGTCATGTACAAGAAAGTACAAAGATTAACCTTGCATTACATCTTGCTACATGTAATTACATTACATAAGACAATTCTCCTAATGGCAGAGGATTGTCATTCGTGGAACAGTTTGGCACTTTGGGGGTGGTACAGACATGTCTTTAAATAACTTTGTGAAAAGATTCTGCACAGAGAAAGAGCAAATTGATGTGATATCAATCCTGTTAGTAAAAGTGGCTTCACTTAACAATGTAGGGCAGATTGGAAAACACCAGAAAGGCTGCAGGTAACTGTCTTTCAAGTGTTAAAAATTACTTTTGCATTCTTTAAAAGTATGAACTACATTCTGAAAAATAAAAATGTTACTTCCATAATTAATGAGATGTTTATTCAGTTATATGCAGTCTTTCACCAGACCTTCAAGTACTAGAAGGTTTTTCATCTTATCAAACTACAGAGAGAATAGTGGTAAGCTGATAAAAAGCTCTGTGGAATTTAGTATTCATTTATCTGTCCTTCCCTGGCCTTCAGTTTACTCTAATTTTTTTTGTCTCTCAATAGTTTAATTACATGTGAAAAGACTCCCAGTTACACACTTGTGTTAGAGCATATTAGAATTAAATGAGGGGAAAAACTTTTCATTATGTGGTTTTATTGTTATTCATTTGTGCATTCATTTGACAATACTGACTCAAGCTGCTGTGTGTTCTCTTAAGCTCCAAATATTTTATATCCCAAAGCTCCATCCAAGAAGCTACATAATTAAAAGAAAAGAATGACTTGTTTTTCTAATACTATATAGAGATAGCAGAATTTCAACAGGTTCAATCTTCATCCATTATGAAACCATCTTTTATAAAAGCTATGCTTTTCTTTGTGAATGGAACTATTCTTGCTTTTCTAGTAGCCAATCTAACCAATATATTAAGAATAATTCAAATTAAATGAAAATCACTGGTCAGGTAAATCCATTATATTGAAGTCAATATAAACGAAAACAAAACCCAACTTAGTCATTGGTTTAAGAAATCATTACCACCTTATCAATACATACCAGTTAAATTCATGGAAGAGTTTAGCTAAAAATATAATGCATTTCAAACAGTCGTTTTCCTCACCATAAACTGAAACCTTCTGCGTAACATTATAAGCGGAACCAAATCTTAAAAAAAGAACATCAGAGTTTCTTTGATACTGGAAATAGTCCTTCCCTGTTCTGAAACAGTTCTGCCCTTATGACTCTGCTCCCAAGGTAGATTTTTCTGGCATAAGTAAATTTAGCTTTATTTCTGGAACAAGTAGTCTTTCTTCATAAGTGTCATGCTGAGCAGGGCTGATTTAGCTTCCTGTCTTCTTGATACCAGCCTTAGCAAGTTTCAAAATATATGGCCATCCAAAGCAAGTTGTATTGCAAGGTTTTCTCATTTGTTTTCACTTATCAAAAAAGTCAGAAGAACTATGTGAAGCCAGAGTTCTTCAGGCAAGACTAAGTCAAGGTCAGCATTCACTAGCTAATGTGGTACATTTTACAAAGAACATGCACAAAGTCCCAGGAATTAGAAATTAGGCCAGAACACACAGAATCATACTGACCCCAAATTGCTAAATCACTGTCTAGATTCCCTAGCCCCCCTTGTTCTCAGAATACTGTCTAGACACCCAGAGTTCCTGCTGGTCAAGCTAAAATGTATTTTGTCAACAGAACAAAAGTCTTGGTATGAGGAACATACTGGAAAAACCAGTATCTGATGAAAACAACAGATAGATCATGGCCAGATTAGCAAAACTAGCTAGAGCACCTTGACAGGAAGTTAAGTGTAAACAGGGAGTAGAGATGGATATTTTGATAAGCAGCAACAATGGAGCCCCCCAGGCAACAGCCCCTATTCACTCTCCTCTAGCTTTTGCCAGACAATTATGAATCCAATCCGCATCCCTACCACACACATTCCTCCACACATTCCTCCATGTACTTGCCTACCTTCCCCAAGCCTGATCCCCAAAAAATGTGAGATAGTCCTGGAAATAGGCGCTATTCTCCTTGAGGTGTGTCTGTCTGTCTGTCTGTCTCTCTCTCTCTCTCTTCTTGGATTTGAGTTGTCTTTCCTCCATCCCAATGCTGCCACCCTGTAAGGCGCCATCACTGTATTCCTTAAAGATTCTAAAAATATGACTTTAGCAATTTATGATAGCAATATCTACTCATAAAGAAAAGGGGTTAATATTAATGTCACTGCAAAGCAAATGCTTTTATTCATGAGTAATTTAAGTTTTCCTTCATGACATGATTGTTAGATATCGCTGTGTCTAGGTTTAATGTCTGCCTTTGTATATCTGTTTGATGCCAAATTCTTTTTTGAAAATATTCTAGCTGGTGTCACTCATGACATTCTATGGTGATTTATTCCCTGACCTTATGCTTTGGAAAGGACGGCCTGAATTACTCAAGAAATTGTGGGCCTTAGTAGATTATACTATGAGTTATAGCTCTTTCCCAAAGAGAGTATTACCAACCAAAAGCAGAGGCCAGAAAAGGGTCCCTTCTAATTAACAAAATGCTCACAGAAGAGCCATTTGAGCAGGATGCCAGTTTAGAATTCAATTTGAGGCTAAGATAATGGTCATGATACAGACTTAGTGTTTTGACAACTTTTTATTAATTTTTGAAACCTGGTGATATCTTAGAAGACACTGAATCTAAAAGGCAGTAGTATGCAAAATTAACGACCAGCAACAAACATCACTATACACCTAGTCTGATTTTTTTTAGTAAAAAGTAAAGAAAATTCCAAATTCCATTAAAACTGAATTTTTAAGTACTACTACATGTTTAAAAGTTTTGACATTCTGATTATGTTTGTGTATTTATATACATATATGCATGTGCATATATATATATATATATGTCATTTATATACAGCATGAGGCTGAGTACAGGATTCACAGGATTTATACTTAGCACTGTGAATTTAACTAATTAGGCTAATTGACTAAGGCTAATAGGAATTGTGTTTATATTTAGTTATTACCATTGCTGCTTTGAGATGACTTTTAACAGCAACATAAAACTTGCACTGCTTAATTTTTCTGGAGTGGTAACTCCTTTAACATTTACCCCACAAGAATGTAGACTGGTCCAGCCTTTATGGAAATAGTGTGGATGTTTCTCAAAGGACTAAAAATGGATCTGCCATATAACCAAGAAATTAACCTCCTAGGTATCTACTCCAAAAAATACAAAAACACTACCTGAAAAAGAAACCTGCATTCCTATGTTTATAGCAGCACTATTTACAATAGCCAAGATATGGAAACAACTTACATGCCCCAAACAGATGAATGGATCAAGAAGATGTGGTATGTGTACACAATGGAATACTATTCAGGATCAAAAAAGATAAACTCATGCCATTTCAGCATGGAGCTAAAAGGTATTATGCTAAGCAAAATAGGCACATGGTGAAAGACAAATACCACATGGTATCACTTACATGTGGCATATAGACAGTCTCATCCATCTCCACCAAAATGCAGCTTTAACTGTTCCTTTACATACTAAAAATACCCCAATCTGTTTCCGTCCAGATTTCTCTCCTGATTTTCAAGCATACATATCCAATTGCCTTCCGCTGTTCTGCAGAAAGCTCACCCCCCTATAGTCTGAAACTGAGTTGACCATTTGCCCCCACACACCTAATTCCCCTCCAAAAATGCTCATCTCACTGAAGGGCAACACTGTTGTAGCCAGAAATGTGTCATCCTCATCCCTACCATCTTCCTTCTTCTCTTCTCCCCCTCCTCCTCCCACTCCACACCCCCCACACTGATACTCAGTTACCATGTCATCAGTTCTGATGAGAGGGGCTTTAATTGTCAATATAGGAACTGCTATGCCAGATTCATCATTTAAATAGTGGGAGTCAGGAGTCAAAGCTATTGGGGTTAATGTCTTTCTTTAATTCTATGATGCCATCAAACGTAAGATCCATGTCCAATGTCCATTTTATGAACAATAAATTGCAGGGGAGGACATGTACTATTCAGTATCAAGGACATCCTGTATTTCTTGTCTTTTGTTCTCTAAAAGTATGGTATATAATGTCTTCTTGACCCTCTGTATTTATAAAACACAGAGATGAGTGGAGCTTACTTTTGTTTTAGAATATTTTGTTCTTCCATTTTTTTTTTCTAGTTGAATGTAGGACTTAAATGTTTGGTTTATCAATGGCAGACCTAAATAATACCACTGCACTCAAGATGCTGAGTATACAGCAATCAAAAAAGATAAACACATGCAGTTTGCAGTAACATGGATGGAGCTAGAAGGGATCATGCTCAGCGAAATAAGTCAGAAAGAAAAAGAAAAATATCGGATGGTCTCACTCATAGTAGGAATCTAGAAAACCTAAATAAGAGACCAGGAAAAAGACTAATCAACACAAAGTAAAAATCAAAATAACAAGCAACTATAAACCAGAGACACATGGGGCGGGGGGGTGGGTGGAGAAAGGAAGGACTAGAGTCAAAATAAGGGGGGCGGGTGCAATTGTATGGGGAATATAACCAAAATGAAAATGTATATATTGTGCAAAAATGAAAAAAGATGTAAGAATTATATAAAATAAAATATTTAAATAAAAAAAAGATGCTGAGTATAACCTATATACTTAGGAAATTATGTAATGTTAAATGTTGAGAGCAAATGAGACATCCAAAAATGAATTTAAAACACACAACTTCCCTACTTTCTTTGTAATAAAGATTTGACTACTTAATACCAATACAGGTTATTCTAATGATGAGAAGAGTAACTGAAACAAATTGAATAAAAAGGGCAGAATACCGAGCAATAAAACTAGGATAGCTTTAATATTAAAATAGGAGACATGGTTTAGCCTTGATCAAAATATAATCCATTTGAGCTAGGTTACAGATAAAACCTTTCTCCTGTGACACAGATGTTATCATAGTTGAATATAAATATGAACCAGACAAGGCTCTGTCTTATCTTCATGCTACCCCCTGAATTTCACGGGACCAGAAATCTTACAAATTTTGTTTGTAAAGTCTGTATCAAGTTTTCACTGTTTGCCTGTGCCCTCTCTACTAGCTCATTCTCTACTCTAAGTTCTGGTCATTTATCTGTTACTTTTTCTTGCCATAATCTTATAATTGGTCTCCCTCACCTGTTCACTCTTCTTGTAAAGCCATTCTTCATATGTTGCTTGTATTATCAAAAGCTATAAATATACACATATAATTGCTTATTTCCCTACTATTGCTACTCTAATATTCGCTCTTAAAGTCCATAATGGTCTATTAGTAACTCAGCAATGTCATACAACTTGAGATAATATGTACTGAATGAATAAATGAATGATGCTATCAACATGGCTTCTTTTAGATTCAAACCTGATCTTTGGACAGGGCTCTTGGGCAAGTCTCTATAGCTTAGGTTCATCATTCTACAAAACAGGATCACAATACATCTACCTCAAAAAGTATTAGGAGAATTCACAAAACAAAATTAACAATGCAAACCACTTAAACCAGCATCTGCCACATGAAAAGAATTCAATAAGGTACAGCTATTTAAATTTGTTATATCATCATTATAATGTCCCTGTTATCATCATCATTAACTCTCCATAAAACAGACTCCTCTTGCCTAAAGTTAAAAATCATTGCCAAAGCATGAGCTATGAATTATGAATTGTGTCTCCCCAAATTCAAACATGCAGTCCCTAAACCCCTGTATGATTATATTTGGATATAGAATTTTTAGGAGGTAATTATGGTTTAAGGCTTTATTCCTCATCTGATATGATGAGTCCTACTACAAAAAGGAAAACTCTTCCCTCTCCTTTCTTCTCCTCTTCCCTACTCTCCCCTCTCCTTCTTCTCCACCTCTTCTTCTCTCCTCACCTGTCCCCCACAACTCTCGTGTGTGTGCACCTGTGTACACTCACATGCTCACTGTTCAGGCACTGAGGAAAGATCACATAAGAATTAAAAAGTAGCCTGAGTGACTAATATAACCTGGTTCACGATTTCTTTAGCATACTCCATCCTCCTGCTTTATTGAACCACTGCAATTCTTTCTCTTGGTGAGAACATCCTTCCCTTTTTTCACTGGCTTCTTAATTCATACTCATTCTTTCCAAGAATATCTTCAATTACTAAAAATCCATCCAGCAAGATGGTGGCAGAGTGAAGATGCTGTGCTTATCTTCTCCATATACGTACAAATAGTTTGCAGCAGAAAAATGTCAATGACTTGTGGAAGAAAAATGGACGACTATAGTTACAGTAATCAGGAGCAACACTCCAGAAGAAAGGAAGAAAAACTTCACCTGAAGTGTGTTTACAATGATACTGGGCTAATATGAACCATAAGAAGGAGAGATGGTTGCTGTGGGAAACCCCTGAGTTGTTGACGTGGGGGCATGAACCAATATCAAGGACTTTGGTGACTTAGCCCTGGACTAGATAAGGTGATGCACAGAGTTGGTGTCCAAGACAGACTGGCTTAAGACCAAAGCTCCCAATGTACAGCAACTGGAACTTGAACCAGCAGGGATAACCCGATCAGGTCATCTGTGACTCCACATAGAGGAGGCTGCTACTTGAAGTCCAAGGCCAGGATATTCAGAAAACCTGCCACCACACCCATCCCCCCAGGTTATCAAGAAAAGGAATGAGCACTTTCATAACCAGAGTTTTAACACCTGTTAACCACAAGAACAAACACCCTGGAAAACAACTGCCAGAAACCAACAAATTGTTCACAAGCATGAAAATTAAAACAGCAATAAAATCTCTTCCCCAAAACAAAAACCCAGGACCATATTTTTTTAATTAATTTTATCAAATCTTTAAATAAGAATAATTGGCCACCTTGAGCAAATTGTGTTTAAAAATAGAATAAGAGAAATGTTCCCTAATACATTTTATGATGCCAGCATTACCCCAATGCCAATATCAGATAAAGATAACAGAAAAGGGCCTCCTCTGGTGGCAAAGCGGTTGAGCGCTGGGCTGCAAAGCTGCCTGCAGCCTCTACAGCACCGGTTCGATCCCCAGCCGCTGGCGAGGGTCCCACATGGCATGCAGACTTCTCCTGCTGTGCCCACTGCTCCCCTCAGCAATGTATTTCGTCAGTCTGCCTGTTCTGTTCCCCACTCTGGCTCTGGTGAATTCTCTCACCCTCCCGCACTTCTGACCATACCCAGTGCTTGTATAAATAAATAAATAAATCTTTAAAAAAATAACAGAAAAAAAGGAAATTACAGACCAATATTCCTAATGAACACTGATGCAAATATCTTCAACAAAATAGAGCAAAATGAATTAAACAATACATGAGAATTACACATCATGATCAAGTAATATTTAAACTCAGTGATGCAAGAATGGTTTAATAGACATAAATCAATAATGTAATACATCATGTTAATAAAAGTAAAAATAAAAATCCATATGATAATATCAATAGATGCAGATAAAACATTAGATAAACTTCAGAACCTAACTATGATAAAAACCAAAGAAGATGGGACCAAAGGAACCTACTTCAAAATATAACAAACCAACAGCCAATATAATATTTAATGCTGAAAAACAATACTTTTCCCTTAAGATCAGAGACAGGATGTCCACTGTCACCACTTCTGCTTAACTCAGTAAGAGGTTTGGGCCAGAACTATCAGACAAAAACAGTAAATAAAGGGAGGAATCCATACAGGAAAAGAAGTGAAACTATCACTGTTTGCAGACAATATGTTATCATATATAGACAATCCTAAATACTCTACCAATAAGCTAATTATAAACAATAAATAGCACAGCAAAGGGGCAAGTTAACAAAGTCAACATACAAAAATCCATCTTTTTTATATACAAACAAGAAGGAAAAGTACTCAAGAAAACAACTCCACTTAATTGCTTCAAACAGAATTAAATACTTTAAAATTAACCTAACTAAGGAGGTGAAGGACCTATACAATGAGAATTACAAAATGTTATTAAAGGACTTACATGGCAACATAAAGAGATGGAAGTATATCCCATGCTCATGCATGGGGGAGAAACAATATAATTAAAATGACTATGATGCCTAAAATAATGTAAAATTTTAGTGTAATGCCCTTCACAATACCTGTGATATTTTTCAAAGAAATCGAACAAAAAATACTGAAATTTAAATGGAATCAAAAAAGGCCCCTAATAGTAAAAGCAATCCTGAGAAAAAAAGGAGACAAATGTAGGCATCACAGTACCTGACTTCAAATTTTACTATAAAGCAAAAGTACTAAAAACAACATGGTATTGGCACAGAATGACAAAAGCAAATTAACATAGCTAATGATTTGATAAGATAAAATATTTACAAAAACTAGTCGACATAAACACCATGAGGACTCTGAGGTTAAGAGAAAGATTATATAAGGCATGGGGGTGGGGTGAGGGTGGGGGGATGGAGGCTAAGGTCATTACTATGAACTGATATGGGAAGTTGTCTGGTATCTGAAGGGAAAAAGCAATTTTCAGAAGCATATATAAATCTATATTTTTCTATCTTCTTTTTCTAGTTCCTTAAGGTGTAAGATTAGATTATTTAGTCAAAATATTTTTCTTGATGTGTGCCTGTATTGCTATGTAGTTTCCTCTTAGGGCAGCTTTTGTTAGATCCCATAGGTGCCAGTAGCTCTTGTCTTCATTTTAAATTGTCTCCAGGTATATTTTAATTTATCTGTTGATTTCCTGTTAAGCCAATTGTTATTCAGTAGTATGTTGTGGTCTCCACATATTAGAGGTTTGTTCCACTTTCTTTTGTGGTTGATTTCTAGATTGATACCATTGTGGTCAAAGAAGATACTTGAGTGGGACCTCCCGGATGGTGCAGTGGGTTGGGCGCAGCACTGTGAAGCTGTCTTTTGTCTCTGCGGCACGGGTTCAATTCCCAGCCGGCCAAGGAAAAACCCACATGGTGTGGCAGATCTCTCCTGTCTCGCCTATTGCTCCCCTCAGCAGTGTATTTCAGTCAGTCTGCCTGTTCTGCTCCCCACTCTGTCTCTGGTGAATCCTCTCTCTCTCCGCATCTCTGGCCTGTACCCCAGCTCTTGTTAAAATAAATAAATCTTTAAAAAAAAAAAACACACACACACAACTCTAAAAAGTTGTAATGGACACAACTGAAGAATGTCTGAAGTATGTCTCTATATCAGATAAGATAGAGAAACTGTTAGGGGGAAAAGTATAACAAAACTAACAAGAAAAGTGGGGAGCATGAGGCCAGGAATATATATTTAAAGTGTTTACATTACATACTATACTTATCCATACAATTAGACTAAAAACAGCTTTCATAAACATCTTTTTCTTCCAGTTCTGTCTACCGTGAGCTCCTTTTAAACATCCTTGGGTTCCTTCACTTTTGTCATGATCTCATTCACAATTAAACAATAGGATTTAGTTTAGTTACAAGAATAATGGAATGTTTTCCAACACTTTAACATTGTATGTAACAGTGACCTGATGCAGCATCTATTGTTCTAATTGAAATCAAGTTTTCAAATATGAACACATATATCATTACACAACACATATGATTTTTCCCATTCTTGATTTTCATACTAAAGGGAGTATATTTTTTTTATTTAAAATAAACATTTCCCTAGGTAATCTTTTTAAATATGTGAATCAATATATTCTTTAAAAAGGAATAACTGCTGTGACTCAGGGTCATGGAAGAATTGTCCCATAATAAATTATGATGATCAGTGCTAGTAGACAAAGTGCTTCAGCTCCTATAGCAAATTCTTCCCAGCTTTGTTCATTAATCAGACTGCTTACCTGGCTTTATCATTAGTGCCAGGCCTTTCAACTTGATGCCTAAGCCAATTAATACATAATTTAAATCAGAAGTATGTTTAAAATTCTATCAGATTACCCTGTAGTGGCTGGGGTAAAAGAAACTACATCATCCTGCATTAATTTCACAAGTTTGTTTGTAAAAGTAATTGGTTATTGCTGACTAACTTTTCTGAAGCAAAGCTCATTTTTTTCTAATTTGATAGTCCTTTTGGTATGCAGCAGATAGTATTATCTTCAACAACTAACAACACGTATCCATGGGATGAAAAATATCTTACAAAACTCATATCCACACTGCCTGAAAGATTTTGCTTGAGGTTTTCAATCTATCACATTGACTTTTCAATATTGGTGGTGACAGAGAATAAACTTGCAAAAATCCCAAAACATACAAAATAATAAGCTAAACTAGGGGAACTATTACTAATTCCCTATTTACTGATTTCATGAGTGGAGAGGTGAATGACAAAGACTTCCATTCATCATTTTTCCCCATGACCTGCAGGTAGATATGTCCAGAAGATCATCCACATAGACTCCAATGACAGGCTACTTGTCAGGAATGAAAGTGAAAACAAAGGGCTTTATTTAAAATGTGTCAGTCACTGTCGACTGCTGGTAACAGAATCTTTGATGATCCTTGTTCTGGTTCTCATTCTAACCAAACTGTCACTAATAATTATTTAGAAACTTATAGTCATATAAAAATGATTGTTCAAGACTGGGTGTCAGACTTCAGTATATATGAACATCTTTTCTTAAAATGAAATCTCCGTCAGAAATCTCTTTCTAGTGAGAGAAAATTATTTCAGATATTATTTGTTATTACCCAAAAGCCATAGGTACTCCAATCCCAAATACATACACACTTATTTGTGAATTAGTAACTGACTGATACTCTTGTTCATTTTTGCTCATGTGGCTTAGAAGAACTAAGACTTCTTTCCATTTCTGGGTGGTGATCATGATGAGGAATAAAGATTAATTAATCTAAACCAGTAAATGACTATTTCTCTTTTTTTTTTCTGCCAATGGCTGATGGTTAAATGGTACAATTGTAGCAACAACAAAAAAAAAAGTGACAACAAAGGCATATGTTGAGGGATATCTGAGGAAATTTTTCCTTACTTACAAAGCAAGATACCTTAGCTAACATTATATTCAATGGTGAAAAGCGGACAATTTTCCTAGAGGAAAATTTTCCTCTAGGATAAAAATAAGACAAAGATATCCACCCTCAGTACTTTCATTCAACATAGTATTAGAAGTCCTACACAGAGCAATTAGGCAAGAAAAAAGATAAAGGCATCCAAACTGGAAAGAGAAAAAGCAAATATATCACCGTTTGCAGATGACACAATATTATTTATAAAAACCTTAAGAACTCCACCAAAAACTATTAGAACTAGCAAATAAATTTAATAAAATGGCAGGATACAAAGACAATATACAAAAATCTGGTGTGTCTACACATTAATCACAAACTATCATAAAGAGAAATCAAGAAAACAATTCCATTTACAATTTCAACCCCCACCTCCCAGAAAAACCTAGAAATAAATTTAACCAAGGAGGTAATAGAATTATATACTGAAGACCACAAGACACTGATGAAAGAAATCAAACTCACAAATAATTGGAAAGACAGTCTGTGCTCTTGGGTTGGAAGAATTAATATAGTTGAAAAATCAATACTACTCAAAGTAACCTATAGAGTCAATGCAATCCCTATCAAAAATCCAATGGTATTTTTTACAGAAATACTTAATACAGAAAATACCTAATACAATTCAACCTATTTTTTACAGAAATACCTAAAAAACAATGCTAAAATTTATATGGACCCACCAAAGACCTCAAGCAGACAAAGCAATCCTGACAAAATAAAACAAGAATAGAAGTATTGGGGCCTCCCCGGTGGCACAGTGGGTTGAGCACAGCACTGTGCGATTCCCAGCTGACCAAGGAGAAACCCACATGGCACAGCAGACCTCTCCTGTCTCTCCCGCTGCTCCCCTCTGCAGTGTCTTCGGTCCATCTGCCTGTTCTGCTCCCTGCTCTATCTCTGGTGAATCCTCTCGCCCTCCCACACTTCTAGCCTGTACCCCAGTTCTTGTATAAAATAAATAAATAAATCTTTAAAAAAAAAAAGAAGAGAAATATCACTTTACAAAGATATAGTAATCAAACCAGTCTGGTATTGGCATAAAAACACCTAGCTCAATAAAACAAAATAGAGAGCCCAGAAATAATTCCATGAATGTATGCTCAATTAATTTACATCAAAAGAGTCAAGAATATACCATAGGGAAAGGACAGTCTCTTCAATAAATTATTTTGGAAAAATTGGCAGCCACATGCAAAAGAATAAACCTAAACCATTATTACATCATTCACAAATATCAACTCAAAATGGATTAAAGGCTTGAATGTAAGACCCCAAACAATAAAACTTCAGGAATAAAATATAGGTAACAAAGCTCCTTGACGTAAGTCTTAGAGAGTAGTTTTTGGATCTAGCTCCAAAAGCAAAGACAACAAAATAAAAAAATAAGCAGGACTACAACAAATGAAAAAACTCCACAGGAAAGGAAATCATCAACAAAATGAAAAGGCAACCGACAAAATGGTGTTAATATTTGCAAATCACATATTCAATAAGGGGTTAATATCCAAAATATATAAAGAACTCATACAATTCAATAATTTTTTAAAATCTGATTAAAAATGGGCAGAAGATAGGCAACAACAAATGAGTGGTGAAAGATATGGCAAAATACACAATGGATACTACTCAGCTTTAAAAAAAATAGATGAAAATTTACAAGTGCAATTTACAATAACATGGATGGAAATGGAGAAGGTTATGCTACATAAGTCAAAAAGAGAAAGACAAATACCAGATGATTGTATTCATATGTGGAATATAAAGAAACAATGCAGAGGAACTGAAAAAATGAAACCAAAACAAACCCTTGAAATTTTAATGCAAAACTGAGGCTAACAGAAGGAGAGGGTGAGAAGTAGGAAGTAAGGTGTAAAGGGGGCCAAATGGACCATGGTGGAGGATTATTGGTGCTTTGGTGGTAGAGGTAGTGTAATAACAAACACTTAAAGAGTTGTGAACCTATATCCCTAAAACATATACAGTGCTGTGAACCAAAATTAAAAAACACTTCAATAAAAACAACTTAATTTTAAAATAATTTTACTGAAGGTATTTGTGAACATTTTCCAAAGAAGACACAGTCAATCAGTACATGATAAGATGCTCAATATCACTAATCATCAGGGAAATACAAATCAAAGGCACATGAAACAGTAACCTCATACCTAATAGAATGACATAATCAAAAAGGTAAGGATGTGAAAAAATGAAATACTTGTGCATTGTTTGTGGGAGTGTAAATTGGTGCAGCCACTATGGAAAACAGTATGAAGTTTCCTTTAGAAATTGGAAATGAAATTACCAGATAATCCAGTAATACCACTTTGGGGTATAAAGACACGGAAAATGAAAACACCGACTCACAAACATATCTGTACCCAGTGTTCACTGCAGCATTATTTATAACAGTCAGGATAAGGAAACAACCTAAGTGCCCATAAGTGGGTGAATGGGTGAAGAAAACATAGTAAATATTTTCAATGAACAATTACTTAAACAAATGAAATCTTGTCATTCGCAACAACATGGATAGATATTGAGGGTACCATCCTAAGGTAAATAAGTCAGAGAAAAATAACTAATGTATGATCTTACTTCATGTAGAATCTATTACTACAATTTAAAAAATATGAAAAGAAAGCAAGAATTTAAAAATTCTGGGGATAAGTGCCAACACAAGGATAACAGAGCAGGAAGAAGGACAAATCTGGATTTTTGATGATGTAGAGCTGTTCGGTTTTTCAACCTTGTAACCACTTTACACATTGGGGCTTCCACTTATGTGAGATAATATCTTTATTTTTAAATCATTCTGTTATAAACTTGTTATTTACACTTGAAAGCATCTCATCTGATACAAAAACCAATGTTTTTTTTTTTTTTTTTTGCTAAATATCTTTCTAAAACACTATTTCCAGAGAAAAAGAATCTATACAAATATTTTTAATAAGTCAAAGTATAAATTGAATCAAACAGAACAATATCACACTCTACTTTTCAGCTAAACATAAAAAATCGAATCATCTTTGTAAAGCCATGGCATTAGAATCCTCTCCTATCTTAGAGAGCAGCTACCATAATTCATTCACGGTGCATAGTACAGCATGGAGAGTAAGATCTCAGACCCTACATTCAGTTACACAGGGATATGGTCCTAGATCTGCCTCTCACTAGCTATGCAAACTAGGCAAACAACAAAACCTCCTTAACTTCAATTCTTTCATCAGCAGAGTGGGGATAATGATTGTACTTATTTTTCTGCATTAATATTGGGCATGATGAATGAACTTATGTACCTGCCTCAGCACTTAGCATAAAATAATGACTCAATGTTAGCTACAAAAAGAAAAAAACAAAAACCAGTAATAAGTATGCAACCACTATTACAATGAAATTAGAGTTCAGGTCTTCAGCCTATTAAAAATATCAACCCATAAAGAGCAGCTATATAATTGTATACTGGTAATGCTATTCAGAAGTAAAAAAAAAAACCAAAGACACTCCAGGAAGACCTGGGAAATAAATTTAAATCTCAGTTTTGCTCTCAAAATAGCAAGATCAGACTTACTTAAATAAGGATTATTCAGATATAGTATGCTAGCTTTATTTACAGTTAATATGCTCCATCATTTAAAAAAAAACATTGATTCTAAAATCTATTATATAACATAATTTAGTCCGGGGGTGGGGGGGTGGGAGGGAGAAGAGTTAAGTTCTTCAGCTTTATTTAAATACATGAGCCCAAGGGGTTAAGTATTGGAAGTACTCAAAGTACTCAGGAGGTCAAAGGAGGGCTTTCAAATATAAAAAAAGTAAAACAAAGGAAGGTTTTCTTTATATCTCTGAGTGTAACCTTTGGTTTCCTAATAAAATCAAAGGTGCTAAGTCATATACAATGTTATAAGTAAATGTTACCTCAATAGAACTATCATAAAAAATAAACAATAAAACTGAAAAAAAGAGGAAACAAAGGTGAAAATTACAATGATGTAAATTTAATTTTGAAAAAAGGAAATACATTGCTAATAATCAGTGAACTATACTAGCCAACATCTGCATATAATAAAAAAAATAGTCTTTCATTGTTAAAATTTCTACACAATGATTATAGGTTGTTGACAACCTATAATATCTAATATCTAAGCACAAATGGCAATTGAGAAGTTTTTAAATTGGAATCTGATTACAATTTATATGAAGACTAGTTATTTGTTGACTTTTAAAAATTGCTTGTTCCAGTAACACCTTAAACCATTCCACAAGTATTTATTGAACACCTATTAAGTTTTAAACCATGGGCTGAGTTTCTAGGCACTACAGATAATGAAACATGACCATCCTTCAAGGACAACACAGTCCACTTAGGAGCACATCTGATATGAGCTATAATAGGGATGTATTTATTGCACTATAAAAGGTATGGTGAGGAAATTTGAAGATTTAAGATTATTGAAATTTCACAAAGAACAACACCTATAATAACTGCTCCAATGATTTTTATCTATTGATACAAACAGAAATGAACAATTGTGATGCACTAAGGAATTATTTCTTTGACAATAAATTTACATTTGAGATATGTATGCATGTCCCCTCCACCCCACCGAGTCCTAACTGCACATACTTCTAGTGTCTGGTTTAGTACCTTCCTTGCTACAGGTACTCAATGTCCCTTGAATGAATTCAGCATAATTTCCTAAAAGCTCATTTAATTCTATGTCTAGGCAATAAACAACATCCCTGCCATCTTGGTACTCTTTGTATTAAGTAACACCTCATGTGAATTCATTGACTCCCAGTTTCTTCATTTTTAAAATAGCAATACTCCATTGAAGGATGAAATATGATGAACTATATTCAATTTTCTAGCAAGTAGTAAACCCTCAAAAATGTTACTGCTTTTTTCCTTTTCTTCACGCCCTTTCCCTCCATTATTCTATATAGGCAAGCATGACAAAGTTTTTATTCACATATACAAAGGATAATTAAAAATAACTGAATGTTTCTGAGCCAGCTTTGGTTTCTTTTAATATTTTCAGATCACACATATTAGATATAGGCAGAATTCTTAGATTTTAATTCACTTTGTTAAATTATGGATTGAAAATTAGAAATAATGCAAAACTATTTTGAAGGAAATTATGGTACAAGGTAATAGGACTAATATTCTATTATAAGAATAAATATCCTGTTATAGATTTAAGTGGTTTCTTCCAGGGCACTAAATCTAAACATAAATATTAATTATAGAAACTCTTATTAAGGAACTGACATGCTTCTGTGACTGAGGAATTCTAGTCTGAAGCCATTTTACCCCAATAACAGACAATAGACTCGGGCTAAAGGTCAAAGAGAAATAAGTATATACCTATATGCCCAAGTTCCTAGGAAGAGTTAGACAAAATCGTATCATTGACTTCATGAATAAGAGGGGAAAACTCATTTTCTCATTTCTCACACAAATTTATAAAGCAAGTACTATTATCTCATTTATAGAGTAAAAACTGAGACTTAGAGTTTAAGTAACTCTCAAGTTTACAAACCTGAATCTGTCTAACAACAAAGACTGTGTTTCTAACCAAATCTCATTTTGCCCCCTTCTTGTCTAGAACAAAGTCACTCCAAGATCCTGTCAGCAAACTATTTATTACCCACATGCCCAGAGCAACAGACCTTGCGCTTGAATGCACACTGGCTTCTTCACCACACACAACCACACACACATTGCTTAACTCCATTGACACTTTTTGTGGCAAGACTTCCCTGATGAAGGAAGTGGTGCACTGACTTACATTCTTGTGCAGGTTTCATATTGTCAGAGACTGTATTGAGTAGCTTCTCTAGAATTTGGCCAAGAGCCTTCTTCCATCCCTGCTATGTCATGGTAATTATTTTCTATAACTGCTCTCCACCTGTTTTCTGCAGCTAGGCTGTGGACTCCTTGTGAACAGGCCACCTGGCAGAGACTTAGGTTTACTGTATCCTATGGGTGTCGCTATCATTCATAGAATTGGCATACACAGAATTGTCATGTGGGGTGAAACCTGTTTATCATCCCATACCTGAGAGTTTTTCAAGGCATCTTCAGGGCATCATTAAGACTTTGTCCAAAGAGTAAACGGTGAATGAGGACAATAGGATTAAGAGATAACAGCACCTTGGAGAGTAGCACATTAACACCCTAAGCGAGCCTTTAACCTATGAAAAGTGTTAAGAATTGCTTCCTCTAGATGCCAATCAAAGTCTCGTGGCAGAAGCTCACAAGGAACTAAACACTTAACCAGGTAGCTTTCAGGTCCAGCACACACCTTCCTTGAAGTCTCTTGAGGAGAAATGTCAAGTCAGTTGGGGAAGACTTTTTCTTTTTTCAACCAAAGCTATTAACATTTTTTTCAATCAACCAACCAATTGCCTGACTACATGTGCCCCTCTGATGTGGGTAGGAGGGGAGCAGCACCTGGCCCCCAATGTCTAAATTCTTCAGCTGAATTTCTTCTGCACCTTTCTGAACATGTTGATCCACTCTGCTGTTGCTTCCCCTGAGGCTACTGCTATTCAGTTCATTTCAAACATGATTTGCTTGCCTTCCTTAGGCCAGGAATGCTGCAGGGAACTCAGAAATCTAAGATAATAATGTGAGGTTCCTGGTCTTTGGGGCATTCCTGCCTAGTGGATGACAAGTATGATAAAATATCCCTAGAGCCTAGGAGAAAGTTGCCTATAGAACATCAGGTCTAAGCAGAGTTCTAAAGAACAGGTGAGCACATATCACACTAGGAAGAGGGAGAGGAAAATGCAGAAAGGGTAAACAACATGAGCAAAGACAGAGTCACTGACGATGATGGAAAGGGCAGAAAAGCAAGATTTTCATATTAATAGAATGCAAGCTAGGGAGTGTGAGACATGGTACTGGAGAGGTAGGCAGGAGCAGGGAGCAATGGACTTTGTCTACCTATGGGGGTCAGTTTCTACTCCATCCTATGGGTGAGGATCCGTCTCACTAGAACACATTTAAGCAATAGAAGAGCAAGGTCATATTGCATTTTAGGGCATAAGTGCTGTTTTGAAAATATTAGTTTAAGGGATATACAAACAAAAAACACTCAGTCAGCACATTTATATATAAGGCTGCTGCTTAGGACAGAAGAAATAGTTTCGAGAATAACTAACATATAAACCAGATTTTGCAAACTGGCAGACATGGGCTAAGTCTGGTTGAAGATGTGCTTATTCTGTCCTCCCAAGCACTAACTATGCAATGTTCAAACATATTTTAAATGTTTTTATATTGCCGTTGTGTAAAATACAAAATGTTTTACATAAAAATACAAATTCATGATCCCTTTTTTAAAATTGGGAGATCGGACAGCATTGAATCAACGTTCCCTGTGGCACCAGCTGTAGAACAGAGCAGCCAATGTCCTTCTTCTCAAAGCTTGGCCCCAACTGTTGTCTGCCCTCTACTGAGATCAGGATCAGCTGCTACTTATCATATGCTTGTGCTGCTGTTTTTCTCAGAGCAGAATTAAAAGTAAAATATTTATTGCATTGCTATTACTGTAAAACATTAGAATTAATACAATTACCTTATCTCCTATGCTCCTAAAGTACTTGCAATTCCTGTTTTAGACTTTTGCCTATGAGAACAAATGCTTAGAAATGCATTTGCTTTTTTTTTAATGAACTGACACTGCTTCCCTGCTATTTGCTCTGAGTGTCAATATCTGTAAGTTACCAGGTACTGTTTTCATGGGGTTAGTGGAAGTTTGGGGAAGGACAGACATAAGTGATTTCCTAAAAGTGTATACTGGTACAATTTAATAAAACTTATGAAAACCCTTTATTCAATTATATTACTATCTACATCAAGCTATTTGGGGATTAAAGATATATACAAATCAGACATTTTGATCAAATAATGCAGAAGAAGAAAAAAACACAACATGAGCTAGTGAATGATAGCAATGACCAAATAGTTAGATTTGGAATATCTGATGTATTCATGTTGTCTTTCCATTTCACCTTAGAAAAACAGGAGCATGAATGCAATGTGATGAAATTTATTTTTATATTTAACTAGAGGATTAATCTCATAACTTTAACCCAACTGTGCACTATTAGTACTCTATTATCTATCACTTGAGACTAAAGAATACCTTAGATACATTATCACCCAGGTTGTTTGAAAATCTCACTTTAGTCACAGACCAGTATACATTCATTACTTTCTCTTTATTTCATCCCCTGAGTGGTATAAATAATATGTGAAAGGGCTCTAAAGACCATGGAATGAGAAAGAAAGGCAGATAGATATTCCGCTATTCTATTTCTTGCCTGTCTAAAATTCCAGTTTCCAAATCTGCTGGTGGCAAAATGGCTCAAATATTTCTCAAGAAACAACCAAGTTTGTTCTTTCCTGTTCCAGTAAAATTTTAACCTAGGTGTTTCTTCAGTGGAGTCACCCTGGTATAATTTAACCTCACTTTCTCTTTTAAATTAATACAGTGTGGGCCTCCCTGGTGGCGCAGCGGTTGAGCGCTGGGTTGCGAAGCTGCCCGCGGCCTCTGCGGCGCCGGTTCGATCCCCGGCTGCTCCCCGGCCACCAGAGGAGGGTCCCACATGGCGTGCAGACCTCTCCTGCCGCCCGCTGCTCCCCTCAGCAGTGTACTTCGGTCCTTCTGCCTGCTCTGCTCCCCGCTCTGGTGAATTCTCTCACCCTCCCGTGCTTCTGACTGTACCCAGTGCATGTATAAACAAAACAAACAAACAAACAAACCAGCAAACAAATAAAGCATGCCTCTATAAAAAAAAAAAAATAAAAAAATAAATTAATACAGTGTGGCAATTTTAAACAATTGCCCACCGTTGTCAGTCTTCCACTCAGGAATATATTGGCAAAATTTTGCAAAGATAAGTTTGTGGTATATAAATACACATTTAATTTTTCCCAAAAAGAAAGATGTTCAAAGTATAATCTTGTTATTTGTACATTTGGGATAAGGTCAGTAAAGATTCTAATTTAGAAATAAAATTAATATCAGGCCTCCGTGGTGGTGCAGGGGTTAAAGACACAGCGCTATCACCAGCCACTGAAGCATAAATTTGATCACCCAGTGCACATGGTGCAGAAGACCTCTCCTGTCTCACCCACTGTTTCCTTCAGCAGTGTATTTCGGTAGATCTGCCTGGTCTGCTCCCCACTTTCTCTGGTGGATCCTCTCACCCCCTGCACCTCTGGCTTACACCCCAGTTCTTGTATACATAAATAAATAAATCTTTTTTAAAAAGTGAAAAACAGAAAGCAAAAAAAAAAAACTTTAAAAAAAGAAAAGAAATAAAATGAGTATATAATACATACTCCATATAAAATGATATATTTCCTGAATTTTCTCCAAGAAACTCCTAGAACATTGCCAAGTGATGATATCTAGCATTCCTAGTCGGATCAGAGATAACAGACAAGTTTTCTTACAACTACCCAGCAGTAAGAGGATGGACAGAGAAAAAAATTTAGCCTAAAAATTCATTCAATTCACCTGCAAATGTTCATGCTTTTTTTCTTCCTTTCAAGTAAGGCTCATGGGATAGAATTACCCTTGACTCCATATCAACTGTCTACTTTTTCAATCACACCATTTTTTTCCAGCTCTCTGACCCCAAAAACCTCTAGTTGCTTTGGGCTTTCACTCTTCTTTCTAGAAGCTACTAGTCCTATTGTTATAGGACAGGGAGAGGGGCAGCCCAAGCCCCGCAAACCTGCCTATTCTAAATGGGTTCTGCCATCCGCCGCATCAACACAAAACATAGGAGACTTTAATGAAAAGGAACTTTAATAAAACTGGGAAACAATACAGGTAGGGCAAAGAATCTAGTTTCTAAATCAAGCACCCAAATTTACCCATCCCCTCGTGGGTAAAAGTCCATCCAAATGGGATTGGCCCAGAGCAAGGCCCCAAGGCCTGCCACAAGTCTAAAGCATCTTCCAGTGGGGACCCACAGAAAAGGGTCACAAACAACTGGACAAGCCCGGAAGGAAAAGAGTAAAATCAACATCAAGATAAAAGCTGCCATTGTCACCTCCCCACGGGTCTCACCCACATCTGTGTCACCCAGTCCACGACCAAAAGACAAGCGCAGTTTCTTCACGTGTCTCTAGGCTCCATGTGCCTCCTCCAGGTTTCCTTGCTCCATCCTGCTTCCTTCCTCAGTCTCTTTTGCTGCTTCTCTTCTTCCTGCTCAGCTCCACCCTCTTTTGGGTGGGACAGGGAACCTCCCCCTTTCCTGGGGACCACCCTGTTACAATTCCTCCTTTTACTATCACAGTTGTTGATAGCTGAATGTTTGCTCCTACTGAGACAAATGACCCACAGGGCTTGGCACAGTCCTGGTTCCATGGCTAAGAGAAGAGGACCCTAACCTTTTCTATAGTCAGTTGCCTTTTTAATTTCTTCTATAATTTTTTTTTTTTTTACTGTCCCATCTAAAGTTGCTTTCTTACCCTACTTGAATCACCTCTGTGCTCCTCTGCCTTCTGTACAGTCTATACAATATACTCCTCTGTATATTGTACATCTGTATAGTCTATACAATATACTCCTCTTTCATTATAGTATATAGCTATTTTGAGGAAGCATTTCAGGTGATGAAATATCTTTTTTAATAAGCGAAGATGTTAAAACCTGTTTGACAACATAGGTACCTCCTTCATTATCTATTTAAACTGAAAAGGGATATGTAAATCCTCTCAAATAATGCTGAAATCAAAAATAGTTTGAATGCCCTTGCTGAGGTCCCAGAAGACTTATTTCAACATAAACTAATAACTTCAGTTAGCCGAATTGATAGGGGGAAAGGATGTCCTTAACAAACTCCATAGGGGCTTTGTGGACTCCACCCCCATGACACTGGGAACTACAAATCCCATGATCACCAAAGGGAAGATTGCAAGGACCCAAGGGCGGAGTTAAACACCTAGGCTCAGGGTTTGAGTATTTAACTGGCCATGTGACCGAGGGTCACCCCTTTTTGGCCCCTAGGCATGCTAGCTTGTCTGGTCATTGGGATTCCAGGTCAGCGGAACAGGTAAAACGCATTTACAAACTTAGCTCCATCTTTTTCTCCCTGAGTTATTCATTTCCCCAGTTCCCCTTCCCTTGTAAATAAACCTTTAATCAACCTTTTGTGTATGTCTGCAGTTTAGCATTAATAAGTCCCTTTTAAGCACGTGCGTGAGGACCCACAGTCAGGCAACCCCATTTTTATATTGGGGTTTGCCCTGTAACATAACCTGTGACTTTCTTAAAAATTCACTAATCCCATCTCTGTTTTAGCTCCACTAGCTTCATTTTTGCTCCAGTTTCCTGTGTGTAAAAGGAAAGCATTTTTTAATGACATTGACAGAGATGCCATAAGCCACCCATGTCAGTGCAAAAGGTGGAATGACAATGAGAAGAAAAGGGCCATGCATTCTCAAATCAATCAGAGTTGTCCAAAGAAAGAATATTATCACAGTACAAGAAAATGGATGTTATGATTTATATGGAATTCTTCTCAACAAATTGCTTCCTATTCACACACCACTCTGTACTAGTCTCTGGGAAGAAAAAATAAAATATAAATCATATTATATAGTTACTTATTCTAATAAAGCTAAAAAGCATCTAATATACTTTAGGACACTTGGGAGCACTTATCCTGTTGAGCCTTTCCTTCTAAAACATATTGGCAATTGTGATACTAGCAATCTTGTCACTCAAATCCATAATTATAAGGAGAAAATAACTTAAAATACAAATCGTTGCTGCATTAGCCATCACATTTACATGTCTGTTCAATTCAATAATTGCCATAAAAGCCAATCTTATTTTTAAAGACCAAGACATAAAATAATTAAATTATTGTTAACTCTTTTGAATGAACAGCTTTATTTTATTGCAATTTTAAAAAAATAAAACAGCCTGCACCATTCCATCTCAAATGACAGCTTGTTGACAAGGCAGAGAAGGAACAGGTGAGTGTTTAGTTTAAGAATTTCTGTAACTGAAATGAGCATCTTGCCAACCATATTGGGTAGCCACAAGGAATAGCATCTAAGGAAACAATTCAAAGCTGCCTGGGTCTGATATAACTACCCTGGCTTATTTCTGTACAGAAAAATTGCTGTTTTATTTTTCCTTAACTCAAAATTAATTCCTTCCTTTGAAAAGTTAATTGATAAGCTAGAGTGAACTGGCTTAACTACAACAATAACAATGTACTTCACCACAAATTCAAAGTAAGCCCACTTGATTCATTTTAAATTCCATGAATTTCAGAACTTCCTTCCTATCTGTTGCCTCGAGGGGCAGTAGCATTGGGAGTGGCAAGATACAGGATGGATGAAAAACAACTCAAAGACCAAGTAGTGAGAGTGACCCAGAGCGACTCACTTCTCCAGAGATGCAGTACCTTCCTCATAGCCAGTCTCACATTTATTTGGCATCACATTCAGGGAAGGTGGCAAGCATGTGGAGGAATGTGTGGAGGAATGTGCATAGTGAGGATGTGTATTGGATATGCATAATAGTCTGACACAAGCTAGAGGGGAGTGAATGGGGCTGTTGCCTGGGGGCTCCATTGTTGCTGCTGATCAAACATCCTATCTCTAGTCTCTGTTTACACTTAACTTCCTGCCAAGGTGCTCTAGCTGGTTATGTTAATCTGACCATAATGTCTGCCTGCTGTCTTCAGCAGAGATCCTCATACCAAGACTTTTATCCTGGTGAGAGACTTCCTGCCTGACTCCACATTTTAGCTTGACTAGTAGCAACTCTGGGCACAAAGACTACATCCCTAGAACAAGAGGGGTTGGGGGATCCACACCTATCTTTGAAATGAAAGAAAATAAACATAATAAAATGCATTATTTTCTAAATTCTAAATTCATTCCTTGACTTAAGACAGAATGCTGGTTTATAGTATTATGCACAGGACCAGCCTGCACATGGGGATGCCATGTGAACAAGCAATACCTGTCTTCCTCACATTTTCCTAGCTCTGCCCTGAGGAATTACACAAAAGGGATGAGACTATATTCTTCTGAAATTCCTTCACCAGTATTTCCTTCCATCTCTGGTCCATATTCAATGCTTGTAAGAGAACCACATGAGCAAGTTGACAAGACTGAATTGATGACAAAGAGAACAGATAAAAGAACATCACATCAAAGCAATGACAATACAAGCCAAAGAGTGTGAGAAAATATTTGCAAGAGACACATCTAACAAGGGACTGTTATCCAAAATATACAAAGCACTCCTAAATTTAACAACTGAAAAAAGAAATTTTAAATGGGGTCAAAAACCTGAACAGATACCTCACTCATCAAAGAAAATAAACAGAAAGCAAATAAGCATATGTCATAAGGGAACTATAAATTTAAATAACAATGAGATACCTCTAAACACTGATTAGAATAATCAAAACCCAGAACACTGACCAATACCAAGTGCTGGTAAGGATGTGGAGCAACAGGAACTCTCATTCATGGCTTATGGGGACATAAAATGGTACAGCCACTTTGAAAGATAGTTTGACAGTTTTTTACAAAATTAAACATACTCTTGCCATTTAAACCAGCAATCATACTCCTTAATATTTATTCAAATAAGTTAAAAACTTACATCTATACAAAAACCTACACATGGGTGTTTATAGCATCTTTGCCCATAATTTTAAAAAACTGGAAGTAACCAAGATGTCCTTCAGTAAGTGAATGAATAAAGTATGTACATCTAAACAATGAAATACTGTTTCGTGCTAAAAAGAAGTGAGCTATCAAGTCATGATGAGACAAGGAGGAAACAATTGTGTATTATTAAATGAAAGAAAAAATTACTAAGTGTAAAGGCTATATACTATATCATTCCAACTACATGATATTCTGGAAAAGGTAAAACTATGATAGTAAAAAGATCACTGGTTTCCAGGAGGTGCAAGGGAGAAGGATAAATTAGAAAAACACAGAGGGTTTTCAAGGGTGTGCATATAATAGAATATGGATATATATGTTATTGTACATTTGTCCAAAGTCCTATATAATGATGAACACCAAAAGTGAATCCTAATGTAAGCAGTGATTACGATGTGTCAAGGAAAGTTCATCGATTGTAACAAATGAACCTCTCTGGTAGACAATGTTGTTAGTGAGGGAGGCTATGCATATGTGGGGCAAAGGGTAAATGAGAAATCTCTGTATTTTGCACTCGATTTTTCTGTGCATCTAAAACTGCTCTAAAAAATTAAGTCATTTTAAAAAGCACACAAAATAAAGAAAATCTGCAACTCTATTTTTGAGGCTATTACTGCTGTGAATAATTATAGCATAGGATATATCTATGCAGCATTCTGCCTTGATCATTTTCTTCTCTGCATTAAATTATTTAAATGAACATTGTCTCTGGCATCATTTTTTAAACTTTGGCTCAGAGAGCAATGCATTTGACAGCTCTTAACCTTCGTTTGCCAGCACTACACAATCGAGAACTTAGATGGCCAAGATACCTCCTGTTTCCTTATTTTCTTTGTTGTGATCAAACTGCTGCTCAGTAAGAAGATGTCACCTTCCATTGATATTAGCACAATAATAACCTTTTCTTTCATTCCAACTGAAGGTAAGTCACAATAAATAATGTCAGCCTTAATTTTCTAGTATTTTACACTAATTCGCAAAAAGATCAAGTATAAACTATTTTTGCCTCACTTTCTTCTATTCTCATTAATAGGCACAGAAATTTTGAGACCTAGGGCCTCCCTGGTGGTGCAAGGGGTTAGGACACAACCTATGAAGCTGTCCGCAGCCACTGCAGCACGAGTTCGATCCCCAGCCAGGGAGCAACCTACATGGCGCAGCAGACCTCTCCTGACTCACCCGCTGCTTCCATCAGCAGTGCATTTCAGACAGTCTGCCTGTTCTGTTCCCAACTCTGTCTCTGGTGAATACTCTCACCCCCGTGCCTCTGGCCTATACCCAAGTTCTTGTATACATAAATAAATAAATCTTTAAAAAAAAAAATTTTTGAGACTAGTACAAATCTTGGAAAGTATCTAGAGTCCATCGCTTCAATTCACAAAAATAGAAACTGAGGCACAAAGCAAGCAAATGATTTGTCCTAAGTCATTCATATCATTTAGTGGCAGACACAAGCATGTATCCTAACTAAAAGCTGCCAGGGAGTACCTTTTACTTTCTACCATCCTTATTTAACTGATTCATAATAGAAATGGTTATTCTTGTGGTTAGGAAAGCCCAGAGTGTAACTAGTAATTTTTGACTCTCATAAATACAAAGAGAAATTGTAAAAATAAAGTTCATCGGAGAGAAAACAAAGGTGTAATTCAGCCCAAGGGCTGACTCAATAAGACCTGTATTCTAGTGCAAGAAGGTTCTAGTCTCATGCCCTCCTTTTGCTCTAGAACTCTTTTCTTACTCAAGGAACCCTGGTGACAATGACAGAAACCCTATTCAAAGTGGTTTAACAAACAAAAGGGGATTTATTGGCCTTCATAACTGAACAGTCTAAGATCATCTTCATGCATGGCTGAACCTAGTGGACAAATCACCATGTCATCCATTATTTCTCTTTATTCCACCTTCTATGGTACAGCTAAAAACCCTGGTTATTGTACATGAAACAAAAATAAGAAGACTTTGAAAGAAACAAAGGAGAAGGAGGATGGGATAGGGGCCTTGGGACCCAAGGAATGACACAATGGTGAGTTCCCTGGGTTTTCTTTTTGCCTTAAAGATCCTAGGCTTGCAGCTAGAGAAGGCAAAATCTCAGAAACACCAATGGTACAGGCAAATGGAATCCCCCTACAAAAATCATGTCCTCAATTAAAGGAAGGAAAGGGAAAGCTAGCAAAATAGGAAATGTTTAAATACCAAGAGCCCAAATCCAACTACAGTCCAGGTGGAAAACACAGAAACCCCACACATAGCCCTGCCAGCAAAACAAAGTGGATAGCCTCACCTTCTAGCATCACCATATCATAGAAGGCAAATTTGGAAGCTAAGACGTTTATCCACATTGAGCAATAATAAGGTTCATCCCCATGGTGCATCGGAGGCCACATGGGAAGCCTAAACCTCCACCCCCAACTAATGACACAGATATGACTCTTCGACAGTAATGAGGATCCATATGATGGTGTCAATGGAGGCTAACTAGACAGGAGCAATGAGACATCCTTTTCCTCCCAGCTAGGTGATGTCAGTGCTGACCTATGTGGAATCTGAACTCCCACACCCACCTGACAGTAATTAGGAACCTCTAATCCCTCCTCCCCAGGGTGTCAAAGAAAACTAACACTTCTCAAGGAACCTACACTTCTACCTTTCTCGGCAGTAATGAGTCAGTGGTCCCTTCCCTCACTGGCATGATGTCAGAGAAGTTTCCTAAAATATAAGATTAATATAAGATCTACAGACTTTTAATAGAAAATGTTCAGGACACAATCAAAACTCATTCATCATACCAAGAACCAGGAAAAATCTCAACTTGAATGAGAAAAGATAATCAACAGATGCCAATACTTAGTCACATATGTTGACATTCTTTCACAAGGATTTTAAAGTAGCTATCACAAAAATGTTTCAATGAGCAATTACAAAAACACTTGAAACAATGAAAAAATAGAACTCTCAGCAAAGAAAAATTTTCAACAAAAGGGGTAAATAAAGAATTGCCCAATAGAAATTTTAGAATTAAAAACATAGTAATCAAATTTTTAAAACTCAATTGGCTAGGTAGAATGAAGAGGGAAAAATAGTGAACTTGAAAATAGAACATTAGTTACCCTTTCTGAACAGAGAGAAAATATTTTGGGGGAAAAATGAGCAAAAGCCTCAGGAAACTTTAGGACTAAAACAAAAACACCTAGCATTCATGTTACTAGAATTTCAAAAGAGGAAAGAGATCCCTACACCCAAAATAGTTAGGCCTCTAGTCATAGTGTGCTATGGCTGCCTCTTCATCTCTCTATTTCACCAGACTCTGAGCTCAAGGAGGGCACAGATTATGATTTTATCTCTCTATCCCCAGTTCTCAGTACAGCATCACACATACGGTGAGCAATCAGTAAATGTTAAGTGAATGTATTAATTCCTTCCTGTATTCTCCTATGTATTATGAACAATATTCATGAGGCTAAAAGTCAAGATTCAAATTCTGTGGAGTTTTTTATTTAATTTTTATAAACTAATAGCAGCAGATTCTTTTGAAAATCTACCCATAATTAAACTTCTAACAGTAAAAAAAAGAGTTTTGCTGACAAGGAAATAATTTATATGAGTTGAATCAATATTGAGAATGATACCTCCAATGCATACTTCAGTCAGAGGGCACTGAGGGTCTTCCAAACATTTTAATGTACAATGATGTCATTAAAAGAGAGTACAAGGTTATGAAAGTATTTCATGAAGAAATAGGCTCTTTATTCAATTTCTCATTTAGAGTGCCATAATAAAAGTCAATTCATATTCTGAATTTTTGGAGGCATATTGGAAAATCTATGAAGTAATTTCATGTTTTATGGATTCAGGAAACTATAGTTCAAAGATATATCATTTATTATCTTTATTTTGGGGGGCTTGCTTTATTAACCACCTAGAGCAAAGAATACTAAAAATTCCAAAACAGAACTAGACTCAGTCTGACATTTTATGAGGAGAAATATGAAGTAACAACTATCAAGTTGACCCTATTATATTTTGGAAGAGGTCCATGTTAAGATTTGAGTGTCTCCAAGAAAAGACTCAATGAGCAGTCTTCTGAGAGCACTCGGAAGTCCTAGTAAATTAACTATGATCTGACCTCAGCTTTATGAGATCTATACAACTGACAAAATTCATTCAGATGATTCAGACTTCTCAAACTCATAACTAAATTATACCATCTATTTACAGGTATTCAGAGGAGATTTTTCTTTCCAGTGGCCAGATTACTCATGTCCTCCACCCATAACATTCTATTTCTCACATCAGTGAAACTGGAGAAGAAAACAGCAAAACTTTGTATGATACATAGAATCACAATAGAATAGTCGTCCCTCGTCCACAAGGGATCATTCCAAGAACCCCAGAGGAAGCCTGAAACCAAGGGCAGTATAACAATGTACATAGATATACAGATATATATACTATGTTTTTTCTTAAACACAAATCTATGATAATGTCTCATTTATAAATTAGGCACAGTAAGGAGCTCACAATAGCAATCAATACCAAAATAGAGTAACTATACAATATACTATAATAAACCTTACATGAATGTGATCTCTCTCTCCCACTTTCTCTCAAAATATCTCATTGCACATAATATTTTCAGACTGTGGTTTACTGAAAGCATGAAAGTGAAACAACAGATAAGGGAGGAACTACTGTACTGTGATTCTGCTAAGTACCTTCCATTTGCTCCTCTGCCCTTCTTCATATAAGCTAAATGCTATGAATTGTATCAATAGGTCTTAGGACTTCTGACTTCTAATTGGGAAGCCCTATCAGGAAATCAGAGGGATGGAGGACAACAGGTTAGGGTATTCATCCTCGTGTGCCTTCTCCTGAAGTTGCCTCTATCTAGCAAGGACCCCCTACAGAAGTCACTGCATTGCTCAAGCCACCTTGATCCACATATCTCTCTCCTTCCAGGTTCTGATAAAAGTCCCCTCCCTTCTACCCTTCAAGCCTAGGAGCAATGAAATTTTCACTGCTAGCTCTGGGCATTTGCACCATCTCGTGATTTTCTTTAAAAAAAAAAAAAAAAAAAAAAAAAAGATTTATTTATTTATTTATACAAGCACTGGGTATAGTCAGAAGCACGGAAGGGTGAGAGAATTCACCAGAGCGGGGAACTGAACAGGTAGAGGGACACGGCAGGAGAGCTCTGTGCGCCATGTGGAACCCTCGCCAGTGGCCAGGGATCAAACTGGCCTGCAGAGGCTACGGGAAGATTCACAGCCTAGCGTTCAACCGCTGCGCCACCAGGGGAGGCCCCCATCTTGTGATTTTCTGACACACAGCTTATGCCTTTATAACAGTGTCTTAGAATATAAGCTTCCTTGAGTCATCCTGATTGGGGTGTTCTCATGTCTGTCAGGATCCTAACAGACAGACCCAACAAAAGAGATGGCTAATCTCCAAACACATATAGTCATTGTAAGACTTCAGAAATTATCACAGCCCCACAGCACCAGTGCCTTCCTCACAGGTGTGCCTACCCATTCTCTGGACCTCTGTCCCTCATCCTTTTTAGCATATTGCTAAAAAGACACTGCCAACTTCTGGATCTTGAGATCTTCCTTTTCAATAAGCTTTACTGAACATCCTTACCCCGTCCAGATTTTTTCAGTGTCATCTTCCAAAAAGGTGCAGTATAGATGTTACTTCCTAATAGTTAAGTGTAATTATTTTCTCCCAGGACTGCCTCTCTGGCATGTCTCACATTATAATATGAAATGCAAAGTATTTCTAAAGTTTTCAAATATTAAACCTCTTGGTTTACTATCATAAGTACCTAACAATTTTCATTTTTGTGTATTTTACTAGTTTAATATTAAAATTAATTAACATTAATCATATTTTCTTTAATATAAGATATAAAGGAAGAATACTATTACCCCATATACTACTAAACATGAACCTGAAATTTTTATTATAATTAAAATCTAATAACTAGGAATTTAATAGTTAGAAATAAATCTTTCCCTAGTAAGGAAAAGATTAGAGCTGGAAAGAATACTGACAATTAAGATAGCAAGATTAGAAATGTCTTCCCATCACAATTACGGTTTTTCACAAAACTGAAAGGTCTAAGGTCTCCTATCTAATTGGAAGAAGAATCCCACCTATGCCTGCAATTTCAATAGTTGTCACTCAGCGAATTACAATATCTGTTCACAAAAGCTTAGATCCAGTGCACAGAGCTTCTTCAGGTGTGTAGAGAAGAACAAGGAATAAAATTTACTGTTCATATAATTGAACTTTTTCCTACAGGGCTATAATTCCTCGTGAAGATGTAATTCATGTTATTTAGCACACATATTTCCAATTAAAAATCATGTGGTTCAGATCAAGGGCCAAATGAAATATAAAATTCTAACTATAATCAAAAACCCAAGCCCTTGCTAGAGGGGGAAGGAGAGGTGGGAACAAAGGGAGAAGGGAACAAAGGGAGACAGGACTGATGGCCAGAGGTAAAGAAGTATAGATGCTTTTATAGTATGAGGTGATGGAGGTAAGAACTTACTCCCTTCACGCTGTACTTGCGTTGTACAGTGTTATAAACCCATGTTACCTCAATAAGGAAAGGGAAAAACCCTTTAGTGAATTCGGCTTCCTTAACATTTTTTTTCTTTCATACAGTTGAAAGAACCACTTGAACCTTTTTTTTTTTCCACCCCGAGACTTTCCTGGGTCATATCTGTTTGAAATCTCTTCTAGCAGAGCTTTGGAAGAACCAGTTCCTTAATGTCTGCTGTAAACCATGACCTCAAGGAGCTGCTCACTTTCCTTCAGCCTTGACTTTTTCCCAGTAATGCTGAGCCTATCTCTGGTCTATCCTGCTGGCTAAATTCTAAACTTCCTTTCTAAAATATAGAAATGTAACATCCAAATATTAATTAACAATCTAGCAATTATGACCTAAATATGCATAGTCATATGCATTTAACTTGACTTTTTTATACACATAATTGCAAAATGATTTAATGCTAAGACAAAAATTTTAAAAAAGCTTCTGTTCATAAGTTTTTCTTTGGAAATATTTGCCACTTAAAAAAATAGAAATGGGTATTTCTTTTTTTTTTTTTTCGTTTTAGCCACAGCAAGATCTTAGTGACATTTAGGGGAAAAAATGATCTCTATGGAGCAAGGCAGTTATGTTACCATACAGTTTACAACATTAAGATTTATTTTTGCTTGAGGCAAAGTTTAGATTAAAGAGATGATGTCGCTAACACCACACAGGCTCATAAAACACTAAACCATTACTATGACCTTAATACAGAACTTAGGATTCAGGACATCAATATTGCTTCATAATAGTCTCATATTCATTTAAAATTCAGTTATAGTTTGTCACAGTTCTATTTCCCGTTTTCATCTAAACTACCTTGAACTTTTGTTGCACGAAATGATTTTTTATTTCTTTACTAACTGTGTGCTTTAAAAATTCACGGGATCCAGAGGTGAAAGACAATAAAGAATCTAAAATATCAAGAGCCATTCACCTCATTTTCTAGTTTGTGATATTTTTCACTACCTTTGCAGTGAGTAAAAGAATTGTTCTGCGCACTGAGTTATGTTTCCCAGCTTCCTAACTTAACATATTCACCTATTTATCCAAAAATCACAATCTGCCAAATACTCCACACCTTGAAATTTCATAACTATCAGTTTCAATTTCACATCTGCAGAATGGGTCTAATGACATAAGGCCTATGAATGTTGTTGCTGAGTACTCCAACATTAAATCAGAAACATATATAAAATCAGAATAGAAAAAACAATTTGCTTTCAAAACAAAACCAAACCCAGGACAAACAGGTCATATATTTTTATCATTAAAGAAAGAAATGAGTTTATGTGATGCTACATGTACCCTAACAACCAACTTAGAGACTTTTTTCAAACTCATTTTTAACAATCCAAGTAATAGCAATACAAAATGAAAGAGATTTTCTACAACAGCACAAAACAAAAAGCAAGACTTTTACAAAAAATGGGCAGAAGAGCTAAAAAGAAACTTCTCTGAAGAGGAAATGCAAATGGCCAACAGACATATGAAAAAATGTTCAACATCACTTGTAATCAGGGAAATGCAAATCAAAACTACCATGAGATACCATCTCACACCAGTGAGAATGGCACATATTAAAAAAACTAGCAACAACAAATGTTGGCGAGGATGTGGAGAAAAAGGAACTCTTGTGCACTGTTGGTGGGAGTGCAAACTGGTCCAACCACTATGGAGAGCTGTGTGGAGATTTCTGGACCTACTAAACACAGAGCTTCCATATGATCCAGCAATTCCACTCCTAGGTATTTACCCAAAGGACACAGACACATCAATTCCAAAGAGCACCTGCACTCCTATGTTTATAGCAGCACTGTTTACAATAGCTAAGCTTTGGAAACAACCCAAATGCCCAAAAATAGATGACTGGATCAAGAAGATGTGGTACATATATACCATGGAATATTACTCAGCATTCAAAAAAGATAAACACATGCAATTTGCAGCAACATGGATGGCACTGGAAGGGATCATGCTCAGCGAAATAAGCCAAAAAGAAAAAGAAAAATACCGGATGGTCTCACTCATAGCAGGAATCTAGAAAACTTAAATAAGGGACCAGGAAAATGAATATAAGAAAGTGAAAATCAAAATCAACAAAAAACTATGAACCAGAGACACTTGTTGGGGGGTGGGGGGCGGGAGGGGAAGGATTGGGGTCAGAATGGGGCGTTTGCAATTGTATGGGGGAATATAAAAATAAAATTAATATTAAAAAAAAAATAAAAATAATAAAAGTGAAGAAATAGAAAAAAAAAAAAAAAAAAAAACAAAAAGCAAGACTTTTATTTACCACAAAAGAAAGAACAAAACTATCAGATAAATCGGTTAATAATATTTTGTATGTTTTGAAATATCAGTTTAAGAATAATTTTTAAATACTAAATATTTGTGATACTTTTATTTTTATGATAATCATTTGGAGTTTATATGTGTAAATGATCTTTTCTTTTAATATTTTCTGTTACCAAATGTCTATATTAGGTAAAGGTGTATCTATATGTTACTGAGTATATGATCTTCCCAAATGTAGGGGCAGGATGAGCACAGAGCAGGTTCATCTATGATCCCGCAGATGGGTAAAGGAGAGTCCTGGAGCCCTCAGTGGGTTTCTCAGGTTTTTATTAAGTTTTTACATGTACAGCAGCAACCAGGTACCCAACAGGCAGGGAGGGGTGTGTGGGGAGGGGGGTGGCCAGGAGGCCACCAGGCCTCCTAGCCCCTTGCAAGTCTTCACACTGGGCTTCTCTGGCTTCTTTCTCCCCTTTTCTCTGCTCCTGCCTCTTGTCCTACTTCTGCTTCTGCTTCTCTCAGGTGACTATCTCAATACTCCTCCCATGGCCCACTGAAGTAAACAAGACAGCTTACAACAATGAAACAACTGCAGGTGCCCCATGAGGCAGGGCAATCTTAATGGTGGGAGGGCAGAAAAGCCTGAAAACCATTTACCCTACACCATAATATACTGGTTCATAGTAATAATAGATCATGTTTTATCATTATATCTTCTTTAACAGAAAATCTCTGAAACTTTTACTGTAATCTTAAAGTTTTTTTGAAATATTCATTATTCATTATTATGATCACTCATGTTTAAAAACACATAAAGTGCAATTAAAAATATGGAATAAATTGTGATTGTAGAATTCCCAATAATTCCTAGGAAATTGAGTTCTCATCTTGAACCCCAAATATTAACATCTGTGGGAAATTTGAAAATATTTCCAAGTCTTCATTAGAAGCTGAAATTGGGCAACAGCTACATCTAGATTCTATCTTGCATGAATGAGAAATAATAGCAGTCAAGGGCAGGCAATATCTTTTTAAGTCAGTGGGAGAGAATCTGCACACATCTCCTTCAAGTCTGTTTAAGGAAGAACTTAGTCTCATGGCCACTCTCTGTCTCAAGGGAACCTGGGAAATGTCTCTGGAGAGACGTCTGAGAGCCCAGGAAGAGCAAGAGCAGATGGGTTGGAGACACAGCACTCTGCAACACATCCAAATGTTTTCTATTTAGATCTTCTGTCCTATTTTCAAAGCATATGTAGCTACTAGAATATTAAATTTTTTGTACCTACAGGACAAATACTGTTTCTTTCTTTGATTACAGTGAAACTTTTAGGAGCAACATAATACATTTTTAAAATTACATATAATATTTGAAGGCAATCCAAAATCAAAACCGTAATAACTATAACAGTTATGTACAGCAAGATATATATGTAGATATTTATATATATAGATACATAGTCTACATAATCCTCTATAATGAAAATGTAAATTTAGATGTGAACATAAAAATAAGAATGACTGAGGGAAAATGAGGCACTATTAAGAAATTAAGATATTTCTCCCAGTATAATGAAAAAGATAAAGGTGTCCTGTATCCCCTCCTTGTCACAGAAATTTAAACTATTTGTATAATAATGTGCCACACACTCAGATCTAAAATGTGTTTAGGTCATTGGCAACTTTGGATTGCTACTGCAGACATTAGAATCTTTACCTAAATAATCAAGTAGGGATCGGACAGGTATCCATCTACCTCTCACCTTTTCTGCAGGGGCTCTTTAACCATGCCAGTTATTGGCCAAAAGGCTTGCTGCGGAGGACTGAACCCAGAGTGTAAAAATACTTACTTATGACTTAAAGAAAGAAGAAAAGAGAGGGGGCAAGGAAAGAGGAAGGAAGGAAGAAAAATTTTGCAGTGTGTAGCGGGTATGCATTTTTGACTCATTCTAGCCACAGAACTATTGAAAACAATTCTTTAATCAATGCTACAAGAAAAATCGCTTTTCAAATTGGGCATGAATTCATTTCTCTCGTCTTTGTCTTTGCTAAGCCTCCTCTGAGTGTCATGCACTGTGTTTATCCCTGGCTGGCCTGGACAGACATTGACTTCTCTGTATGCTCCAAGTAACTTGGAATGCAAGGTCACTGCCATGTCATTGCTATGGGTCAGAGAACTCACTCCGATGATGCCTGCTTTGCCCTTTACCCCAGGATGGCCTGGGTTGACCACAATGGCATGTCAACTGACTCTATTCTAATTTTCTGTGTTCTGAGCTACTAGGAAGAACAGTTATGAATTACATTAAAACAAAATGAAAAATATGCCAGTATGGAACAGAAATATGATGATAGCGATATTTCCTAAGAGTTACTAATCAATATCCTCCTTAGTTCTCTTTCTTACAGGTTCCACATTTAACCGTTTTCAAAGCATTCTTTAGCAATAGCATTTTACCAACACCACATTCAGTATTAAAAGTCATTATGTCATAGGTCACATTAAGTCATATGACACAAAACATTATTACACAAAATATTACTTGAAATTTTTGTTGAACATTTATTTTTACATCTCTGTACATGTATAACATGCAGCTGTAAAAGTAGGCCAAGATAATGTGTATAATAGTTCAATCTCCTTTACAAAGACCTGCTTTTTAGTGCATTGGCCACTCTCATTCTAAGCGTCATTCAGTGGTTGCTTAATTTGGAAGCAACTGTTACAGCCTTAATGAGGAGTAGTTCAAAATTCTGTAAAAGAACAGAGCTAATCACTAAATATATCCTCAAATGTCAGTGAGAACAGTGAGAACACTGTACATATCTTCTAAAGTTGATTATTTCCCTGCATTTTCTACCTTGTGGAGGCCACTGCTGAGACCCTGAGGGTGAGTGCCTGGTCTCAGCTGCATATTGAATCTATGCCTCTGTGATTAGGATGCAGAACTGCGCATAGTGACCTCTTTTAACAGTCTTCAAACAATGCTGGTAGTTTGTAAGATTTACACTGATTTATTATTTCAAGAAAAAAATTACAATCCTAACTATTGCATTATTTTCAACCAATTTTAAATGGTGTAGAGACAAAAGAAACCAAGACAGAAAGTAAGAAAACATCAGTTTCATTTGGAGGGCTGTCTCCAGGTGACATTTAGACAGTCGTTTAACCTTTCCAGACTACTATTCTTTCATCCATTACAGGAAGGGCTCAGACCAGAAGATAACCCAGCTGCCATTATAAGATTCCAGATAGAAGGAACCTTTAGAAAACAAATCAAGTAGAACAACAGTTATGATAGAAGGCAATCTGTCCTGGTACAGAGAATGTGAATCCAAAGGTGGAGAAGTTTCAAGACCTAGCTGGATGAACTTGAGAGAATACAGAGAAACCAAACAAAGGGTCAGATAAAAACAAATTTAAAAACCAACCCTTAAAGTTGACTATAGGGCTAAAGCATCCAGAGGAGGAAGGGGAAAGAGAAGGCGTGAGAACAAAGTCATCTAGGGGTGACTTGGTAGCAAACATTGCCTCAATTAAAAAAAAAAATCACTGAGTCCAGGGGTACTAGCTCAAACAGTGGCTAAGAAATTGGAAAAGATGTATGCAAAGACATCATATATAGACACTCATTAAATGGCAGCTCTTAGTCCACTGGTAAATACTGGAAAATGTTAAATAATCAAAAGCCTATTTGTTGGTTCACTGCAAATCATTATATTTATAACATATAAACTTATTGGCCTCTTATGATTTTCTTTCTGGGTTCAGTTTCCATACTCAATCACTGAGCTAAAAAGAAATTCAATATAAAAAGGGGATAATACAAAACTATCAGAGGGAAAAACAGTACATTGCCAAAAAGCAGTTGTATTTGATTCCTTTTTTCAAATTATGCCCCAGAGAAACTTAAATCAAATACTTTTGGGCTTATGCAGGAATTGAAAATTTGCAAAGGAAAGTAAATGTGAAAAAATATTTTAAAGAGAAGTTAGTAAAGGTTTATTAAGATTGGGAAAAATATAGAAACAGTTATATTTTTCATTACAAATATTGAAAATGGCCAATTCCTGCTTCCTGGATTTAATATTTATGGCTTACCCAACACAGCCATTTCATATTTCTTATGGAAGCAATTCTTTCCATTTTGGGTAGTATACCAGAATTGAAATAATAAGCTAACTTTGCAATACAAGTTAATGTGGTCCTCCCCTATAAAAAACATATTTTCTAAAATGATAATCACACTCTTTCCCTCACTTTTAAATTCAGTTCCAACTATTACCTGCAAAGCAATCCCCTGCTATAATGACTTTACATTTCTAAAGTTCCCCTTGACTTTGCATTGCCTTCAAAATCAAAATTAAATTTCTTGCCTACATGGTCAACATTCTCAATCACAGTGATTCTGGAAATTGCTTTTCCATTGTTCCCCACATGGAAGGTTCCACTCAGATTCAGCCGATTCTCTTGCTTCCCTCTTCCTCTCCCACTTCCCGGGAATTTCCTTCTTAGACACTTACCTTCTGCACTATGTATCTGAGCATGGCTACCTGCTCATCTCAAAAATTGCTTCCTTCTAAGTCATTGTTCTCATGTTTCCTCTAATACCAAAATTTCCAAGCTCTAAACTTGGCTATCGCAAATATATTTCAAGAAAAATAATACTTTCTAAAGATTTTCTTAAGGGTATGTCCATAGGTCACCATGAATTTCTTTCAATAGGACATAAATGGATGGTTTTGTAAGTGAACCCTGTGCTTCTGTCTGCATTATAGGCAATGCATCCCTCACTCTAGTATTCAGACAAAATAAGTAATTACATCTCACAGCCAATAAACATTTTTATTAAATGAAGCCCCGTTTTAGGCACTAGGAATCTAGCAGTTGTAAAAGTCTGGCTCTCTTCCAATGCACAATCTAGTTAAAAGAAAAAGACAAACACATAAAGAACCACATCAAAAACAGTAACTAACATTAGGATAATTTTAGATAATGATGGATACGATATGTGTTTCACAACACTTGTATAAATGGTTTAGAACACTACAATTTGGGCCTCCCCGGTGGCGCAGCGGTAGAGTGCTGGGTTGCGAAGCTGCCCGCAGCCTTTGCGGCACCGGTTCAATCCCCGGCTGCTCCCCGGCCACCGGAGGAGGGTCCCACACGGCGCGCAGACCTCTCCTGCCGCCCGCTGCTCCCCTCAGCAGTGTACTTCGGTCCTTCTGCCTGCTCTGCTCCCCGCTCTGGCTCTGGTGAATTCTCTCACCCTCCCGCGCTTCTGACTGTACCCAGTGCGTGTATAAACAAAACACAAACAAACAAACAAACAAACAAACAAATAAAAAAAAACATGCCTCTATTTAAAAAAAAAAAAAATAGAACACTACAATTTCCTGAAGGCTCTTGAAATATTCTGTAAGAAAAATATCCCGAACGTGCCAATCACAGAGACTTTGTTTGCACATAGTACATCTGGACTTCTTGCCAAAGAACTTAACTAGCTGAAACATCATATTTTCAAAAGTTCTATGAAACATATGTGTGCAATGCTATTTCAGTGCCACCCAGTAATATTCTCTCCACCCCACACTCAACCCAAGAGCTACTTTTTCTCTTGTCTGAAGCTAATAGTTAATGGCGAGATCTTACTGCTCTCACTGGCCTTGAGGTGCAGCCAAGGCAAGTGGAGCACTCTGAGATGACAGGAGGCCCATCACAGCATCTGAACACCTACAGCCCCCTCCCTCCTTGACTTTGATCTCTGTCAAAATGAAACAAAAGCCTGAAAAAATGGCACAACCTATGCATTTGCATTTCCTTTTTTAGAGTGTTGTGCTTCAGTGGCAAAATTTAAGAACTATTTCAGGACTATCAACCATACTAGAAGTATTTGAGAAGTATATTGTAAGGGCCTTAAATGTAAAGGTACAGGGGCCTCCCTGGTGGCACAAGGGGTTAAGACACAACCAATGAAAGTGTCCGAAGCTTCTGCAGCACAAGTTAGATCCCCAGCCGGGAAGCAACCCACATGGCGCAGCAGACCTCTCCTGACTTGCCCACTGCTCCCCTCAGCAGTGTACTTCGGTCAATCTGCCTGTTCTGTTCCCCACTCTGTCTCTGGTGAATCCTCTCACCCCCCCCCAAAACTCTGCCTGTACCCCAGTTCTTGTATGTATAAATAAATAAATCTTAAAAAAATTTAGAAAGACTCCATAATTTTCCCAGTTATACTGTTAGTGAGTGGTGGGACAGGGATTAAAACTGAACTGTCAGGCTTCTATGCTCATATCTAACCACTAAGTAAGTAATCCTGCCCTCCAACGTCCTTATTAATGTTCTGAGTTCTTGGAACCAATAGTGAAAGGAATTGGTGCAATAAAGAGAAGGAGAGCCAGGCCAAGTTTCTGATAAACAAGAAAGTTATTGCACTCCTGGGCGAGGTTCGCTGACCCCCACGGGAATTGAGCTGCTTTTTCTCTTCGTCATAGATTAGGCTGATGGGAGAAAACTATGATCAATGAAAGAAGGTAAATAAACTTATTAATTTCTCTCAGAAGCTGCTCTTTTAAGTTGTTGTATATGAATAGACTAAATTCACCTATTCGGTACAAGTACATAAAAATTCATGACAACAAAAATGTTTACTCTAACCATGAATGATCAAAATTCTTGAAAGTTATAAATGTATCTATAAAGACTATCAAAAATAAAGTATATTTAAGTATATTAGTTATTAAAATACATTTAATGCTAAAATGCTGAAGTAAATAAAAAGGAACCAGGTGTAAAAAAAATAAATTCATATCTCATGATATTATCAACAACTAGACAACAGATTACTTACAAACTATGTAAAGAATTTGAATGTCCATTCTTAGCCCCATAAGTGTGATCCTATAATAAACACATCATTAAAACATAAAGTAATTTGTTTCTACACAAATTATTGAATGCCTACTATGGACATAGTAAAAAAGACAATATCCTTAGGGAATTCACAGACTAATGGGAAATAAAGACAAATTTCAAAGGTAGATGTATGTTTATGAATTAATCCTCATTTCTGAACATTAATAAAACACAAATCTGCTTCTGTACTGTATAATTACAAACAAGTGATCTTTTATATTAATAAATTAAAACCTCCATTCCAATTAGACACTAATGTGAAACCATCACTTACTTCCCATCTGCCATCCCATTTGCTAATGTGTATAGGAAGAGGACAATAAACTGGATATTTTGTTTTGAAAAATAAGTGATATGAAATTCATATAAAATATTCTGATGAGAAGAAATGACCAAGTTGTGAGCCTTCATTTTTTTTCCAGATTAACATAAAAAGTAACTAGTTTAATAATGGACAAATTATAGAGCTTTTATCTCTGATCTTTTCCCATCCTGATCATAATTTTTGTCTCCTAAACTATGTCTCTTATGGTTCAAAAATTTAAATGAAGAATCACCATTCACTCTAAAAGATTTGTGTAAGACAGTAACTTTCATGACTACCACTAGCATTAGCTAACACCCTGATAAGAAGCACGGATGTTTACCATGGTCTTCCCTCACAGGAAGCCTACATCAGATAATAGACAAAAGAGTAGGAAGCAGGGTGTTTGGCCCAGGTGATCACCAGCATGCAAGGAAAAGGCTGAGCAGACCTTCCTTGCAGCATGGCTAACTCTACCATCTTAGGCCTGTTCCTTCACAGTCAAATCTCCTCATAGATTTTCCTAGCTGATTAGATATAGCATGATTTATTTCAGATTGTACATATAATATGCCTGGTAAAAGCTGTGATCACTCATATTGCATCTAAAGGTTAAAAGAGTGCCCTTCTTCTTATATAATCCAACCACCATGTGCACAATCTCAAATACTCTCCAGTATGATTGCAACCTAATGTCAAGCTTAGCCAACTACACCCAAAGATAAATTTGCCAGAATTTCAGAAGCTGCCTGCCAATTTTTAAAACCCCAGTCTCTAGGAGATATCCTTTTCTCTTCTAGGAATTTATCCACACCAACTTTTTGTTATTCTGAAACCTAAAGACTAAATGGTCATCTAATCACTATCAACACACTGAATATACAATTGTGAAAGAAAACTAATGAGCTGGCCACTGAAACTTCTATTTAAGATTGATTGATTGATTGATTGATTGATTGATTTATACAAGCACTGGGTACAGTCAGAAGCAAGGGAGGGTGAGAGAATTCACCAGAGCCAGAGAGGGGAGCAGAACAGGCAGACAGACGGAGGACTGCTGAGGGGAGCAGCAGGTGGCAGGAGAGGTCTGCGCGCCATGTGGGACCCTCCCCGGTGGCGGTGGCGGCTGGGGATGGAACCGGCTCTGCAGAGGCTGTGGGCACCTTCACAGCCCAGTGCTCAACCGCTGCGCTACTGGGGAGGCCCTGAAACTTCTATTTAAAAGGGGGGAAAAGAAAAGAACTGAAATAGGCAAGAATGTGAAGGTGGCATCTTTTCATTTCTAAATACCCATGCTGTAATAAAGGAAAAGAAAATAAAGGGTAAAAGATCCCTTTTATCTCTGCAATGCCCATAAGACTGGGGCTGGAACTCAGGGGTTTTCCCTTCTGCCAGCTGCTCTGTGTTCCTTCTATCAACCCCTCAGAGGACCATGGTCTTGGGGGTAGCCAACCTTCCCAATGGAACTGAATCCTCAAAGGTTTCTTCAAGACAGGGGCCTCCCTGATGGTACAAAAGTTTAAGATGCAGCACTATGAAGCAATCCCCAGCCACTGCAGCACGAGTTCGATCTCCGGCCAAGGAGGTGACCCACATGGCACAGCAGACCTCTCCTGTCTCACCCACTGTTCCCCTCAGCAGTGTATTTCAGTCAATCCACCTACCTATTCTGTTCCCCACTCTGTCTCTGGTGAATCCTCTCATTCTGCACCCACACACCTCTGGCCTGTACCCCAGTTCTTGTATGCATAAATTTTTTTTTTTAAAAAAAAGGTTTCTTCAAGACTGCTATACATTTGATAGTTTGGTTTTCTGCAAAAAAGCAGGAAGTACTTTTTTTCGTTGATAAATTAAATAAACTAGTCAACACATAGTCCTTATCTCCCTGTCATTCCCTAATGGCACAAGGATCCCTTATTTATCTCAACTTCATGTGTAGTGGGACTGTTATAAAATTATGAATGGGCTTACAATGTACACAATGAGTTGGCTGGTTCAGAATGCCCAAGAGGAAAATCTTCCCATTCTCTGGTCTAGATTCATTCAACTAATTTGATATATAATTACTTGTCCATTTATAAAAGTCCTGCCATTTATAACTTTACTTTCTCTCCCTCTCAAATCTATCCAACTTTACTGCCACAATTTTAGTTCAGCTCTTCATCACTTCTCCCATGCTGACTCCTAACTGCCTCAACCATGCACTTACCACATAGCCCTATGAATGATTATTTGCCTGTACATTCATAACACAATATTTTATAAGCCTCCTGAGGACAGGAATCACATCTTATGTAACTTTTTTTGTCAGCACATTATAAGCTTCTTGGCATATGTCAGGAAAGAGGAGAGGGGAGGGGAGGGGAGGGGAGGGAAGAGAGAAAAGAAGTTTCTAGCAATTTTCCCTCTTACCAGTCTCTCCCTTCTAATCTGCCTCCACAGTGTTCCCAAAATCCCAAAATAAGATTTCTAAAATAAAAATCTGATCATAGCATGCACCTGGCTATACTCCTTTATGAAACCAAAACTTTCAGGATAATATCCAAGTTTTCATGCCTGCCACTTGTCTATCACTCTTTTTGCCTGGAAGGGGATTCATTATGCTCCGGACCTTCCAAAGTGGTTGCTATACACCATGCTCCCTCATGCATACCTTCAAGACTTTACTGAACCAATTTCCTCTGTCTGGAATACCCTTGCTATGTTTTCCCTGAACTAATATCTTTATCTTTCAGAACTCAGATCAAGTGTCAGTCTCTCCAGAAAGCATGCCATGGATTGAATGTTTCTCTGGGCTTTCAAAACATTCCAAGCATTCTTTTAGCCCCACACTTACCATACTTAATAATAATCTTATGTCAACTTATACATCTTAAACTGAAGGTCTGGTTATCTGTTATTCATGTTTGAATTTCTACTACTTGGCACAACAGGTCTATCAGTTGTTAGATAATTTGGCAAATGAATGTATCATGTTTTGTATAACTTGCAATTTCCACATCAACTGTTACATTTGATTCTGGCATCTGTTCCATAAAACTAATAAATATATAGATATCAGAGACATTACTATTCTGATCAGTAGAAGATACAGAAATAGTATCTTCCACAAGACTATACTACCAGTAAATCAATACTCTATATTTTAAAGCCAGGTCTCTCTGGCTTCAAATGCAATGCTTGTAATAGCAATATTCAAGGATGCCTTAGCATCTCATTGGCAAAGAAATTTAGCCACCTTAGTCAGTTAAATTACCTGCAACTCACTCTGTTCTCTAAGAAGTAGTTGATTAATTTCAGTCTCCTTGAATTATTGTGCATTTCCTCTTAACTCATGCCTAGTCGGGACCATGCTGATTTTGTCTGTCAGTGATTAGTCCAGATGATCACAGCTCGGTGTCAACGAAAGTAGGATTATAAAGTTAGGGCATGTCTGTGAAACTAGATTGGATTAATTCATCCAACACTATGTATACTTTCTTAATTCACACCAATTTCATAGCAAACAGTATTTTTGGTCAACAGAGACTGGTGGAGATAATGTGAATTGATCCTGGTAGGTCCAGAAATTTATTCAATGAACATAGCATTCTAAAGCAAATAAGAAAATGAAGCAATTTGAGAAGCCATTACTCTGTATTTCCAGGAAGAGGAGTGTGTTACCAAGGCAATGAGCACGAGAGAGAGGAGAGAGAGGATCCTCCAGTTAGAAAATATTCACTTTATTGAATTTCTGATATCTGTTCATTACTGTTGCAAAGAAAATGAATAATATCATCATACTGTTAAGTCCTCAATATTACCTATCGATATCCTTTTTTCCTCTGTTTGCTCAAAATTTTCATTTTGAAAAACCTGTGGGAGTCTCTACAACTATATTTACTGACTGAATCAAAGAAACTTCTGAAACAGCTTCAAAATAAAATCTATATAACCATAGCTCCTATTGATGGAACTACATAATACCAGGCACAGTACCATGGGCCAAACATGTGTTTGCTCATTTTCAAGTTCAAAACCATTCAAAGAAGTCTTTTTTATCCTCTTTTAGAGATGAGACAACCAATGTGCTGAGAGGTTATTCTGGAGCTTCCCAATATCCCAAGTCTGCTAAATAAAGGAACTTGCACTTTCACCAAGTACATCTAATACCAAAGACCATGCTCTACATCACTACATGCTACTACATCTCTACAGCACATCTAAATAATAAGAACTCAATAAATACTACTGTGTAAATGAACCAGTGTGGCTGAGCCTGTCCTTTCCTTGGGATGTTGAAGTTATTCATAAAAATGAAGCTTAGTGACACTGCACTAGATTTGACTGTCTAAAATACTTTGTTAAGGAATGTACTTTAGGGTTTAATCACATTACTTTCACCTCAGTGGCCAGTGCAACCCTGAATGTTTAATTATGCTATGAGCTTTATAACTAATCAATCTTTTTCATTAAAATCCACTGAAGCAGACAACTGAGATAATTACTGCAGAATCATCTTAATTAAAAATTTTAGCTTCTAATTAAGAGCCATTGTTTATCTCATCAGAAAACAGTTAGGATTCATGACAGGGCCGTCCTGTTCATTAATTTGTCAGCCTTTTTGAGGTTGGACATAGCATATGATACTCCTACCTATGTGAGCATTTGTTTACACATGCACATATGCTTGAGTATATTTAAGAGTGTTTAATTGTATCAGAGGAAAAAATTAATAAAAGCATGAAACCCAATGGAAATTCTCTGAGTGAAACCCTTGCTCCAGTATTTATGTTCCTGCTAATTACAAAATATTCAAAAGTAAATTATTTATACTGCTATTTCCAGTTGAATATGTAACTATATTCACAACTGAACAAAAGCTGCCTTAAAACTTTTTCTACTAAGTTATGAATTGAAACAAAGACTGCTGAACATTCACTCAAGTCTCGGCAGCATAAAGAAATAATTATTACTTCCCCAGAGTCCCATTTCTGGAAACTTTCTTTTCACCATGAGACTCATGCATATAGAAGTCCAGAAATAAGTCGCAGTCTCCTTGGAGTGCAGGAAACTCCATCCATTCATATGGTAAATGCAGCCAAGATTTGTCCCAAAAGAAACCCAGCTTCCTTATTCATTGCATTTGCACTACAGTCTCCAAGTGGACGTGTTTTGTGTGATTCATACCCAAACACTGACAAGTGCTTTAAAGTCACTATCCTTTGCTTTGACAGTAAAAGACCATTCTTTAAATTTCCCTATTACAATTCATAATTCCACTGCTTCTTCTAGACTTGAAAACAGATCCAAAGGAGAACAAAAGGTAACCATGGAGTATGAGACAGAACAGCTGATCAATTTCCTAATGAAAATCAAGATTCAAGTAACATATTTGAATTCTTTTCCTAAGTGCCTGTATTAGGAAACTTGAAAGAAGGGTGGGGCCAGGGACAGAGAAGTGGTAAAGGAGCCACTGAGTAATGGCAGCTTACCACAAATCTCAGGCAGTTTCTGGTGGGGACCCATAGGAAGGTGGTAAGGCAGGTCTTGGGACAAAAGGAAAGATCAGAATTCAAATTGTGTAAATAATCCACCATGAAAATACGACAATGACTGCCATTGTCTCTGCCAAGACCAGGTCTCTTCCAAGTTTCTCTACATATCTCCCCTCCACACATCTTCCATGTCTCCTTCCCAGCAGTACCAGAGAACAAGTCAGGCCACGGATGTCAGGATGTACCTGACTTTAGTGATAGATAGTCCACTCAGCTCGTCCTTGTTCCCTATAACTCCCCTTTTCAGCATGGCATACAGGGATTGGAATCCAAGGTGGCTGCATGTAAGTAGGGGCAGGGAAAATGGAGGCCATTCAATGCTCTACAATGTTCCTTCCCTTTTCTTTGAAGTTGCCTCTGTAACAAGGTAAGTTTGTTTCTTTTGTGTTCTTTTAGGTCTGAGAGCAATTTAACCATTTAGCCTGGGTTACAGAGGTAGAAGTTACTAAATATACCTGATTATATTATGCCAGGCTCCATTTTTATGGAGAATCATTCTTAAGACATAAACAAACAAAAGCATGGGTTTAAATACATATACAAGCCAGACTTCCAAAGGAACATCAGCATTCAAATTTGTATAGAAATTCAAAGGTATGTTTTCTCCTGGGAACAATTTACACATAGTTCCAGATGTTTTCCCTTCCAGAAAAAAGCAAACACTGCTTAGCATCCATTTGTCTGGTATAAGCTATGGGTACATTAAATCCTGTCTGCTGCACTGTGGCCACTGTTATTACAGCCGATGCCTCACCTAGACCTGTACTGTATATTGATGCTGCAAGAATCCTTTCAGATAAATTACTGACTGGCAGCAGATGAGCTGATAAGGAGATCATCATTATTTCTGCAAAATGGTCAATGCAGGGTGCTATAAAATAAAAATATAACCAAGGTATGTTTCACAGCCATAGCACATTTTATGGTAAAGGGGCTGACAGATAATGTGCCTCTGGAGGCCATGCACTCTTCCTTCCCTGCACCGGCTGTGACATGTAGGACAATGTTTTGCTGCTGGAAATGTCTGGCCACCAGGGTTAATTGGCTTATAAATTCTTTTGGCAGCAGAATACTGATGGCTTGATAAACAGATTATTAAAACAAGGGAGCACAGGGACATAAACAAGGAAGATTCTCCATCAGGTGTTGCTGTTTCTAATTCTTAACCCAGTGGTTATAGAAGGATAAGGGTAAGTATCATCAGTGTTTACTATGTTCCAAACACCGGCTCATATATTTTAACAGTTAGTTATATGTGTCAACCTGACTGGCTCACGGCGTGCCCAGATTTTGGCTAAACATTATTTTGGGTGTGTCTGCCAGGGTGGTTCAGGTTGAAATTAGCATTTAAATCAATGGACTCAGTAAAGCAGTTTGCCCTCCCCAGTCTGGATGGTCACTGCCTTCCTCAGCCTGGATGGGCATCATCCAATCCATTGAGAGCCTGATTAAAACAAAAGGCAGAATGAAGAACTGGGCCCTTTCTGCCTGATTGTTTAAACTGGGACATCTATCTTCCTTGCCCTCAATGTTCCTGGTTCTTAGACCTTCAGACTTGGACTGCATTATACCACTGGTTTTTTTGTTTGTTTTCGTAGATCTCTAGCTTCCAAATGGAAACACAAAATAGCTTATTGAAACTTCTCTTTCTTGTAGATATTTATCCACCTGCACCCTTAATTGTGAAATGAATCTTTAAAAGAGAGTGGGAACTAGACTTTCAGTGGTCATTGTAGCATACTCTACACAGATGGTGAAATACTTAACTTGAGAAGTAAAATAAAAATAACAATAAAACAAATAAAAACAAACTAAAAAATTAAGACATAGGAAGTACGAAGTAGAGACCTTTAGCCAGTATGTTATAAACCTCATGTTTAAAAAGTGGTAAAAGAACTGGGTGATTTATAATATTTTATGGATTTTTTATATTTACCAGGGAGAGAAGGATGGATGGACAGATGGGTGGATGGGTGGGTGGGTGGGAGGGTGGATGGATGGATGGATGGGTGGGTAGATAAATGAATGGATGGATGGATGGATAGGTAGAATAATTGAAAGGAATTCTCATTACAATCAAACATCAGTGTTTTAGAGCCTAAGAATTTACCTATTCCTAGTTCTCCAACACACAAGTTAGCCACTACGGGGCAATTGTATTTAGTTTAATAATTTCCTACTGCTGTGATAAATTACCACATGTAAAACAACACAACTTTATCACCTTACAGTTCTGGAGATTATAATGGATTTTATTCAAGGTGTTTTCATAATTGCATTCCCCCTGAAGACTCTAGGGGATAATGTTTCCTTGCCTTTATATTTACCAGGGAGAGAAGGATGGATGGATAGATGGGTGGATGGGTGGGTGGGTGGGTGGGTGGGTGGGTGGGTGGATGGATGGATGGATGGGTGGGTAGAAGAATGAATGGATGGATGGACAGGTATAATAAGAGGCTGCCTGCATTCCTTGCCTTGTGGCTCCTTCCTCCATCTTCAAAGAACATTTCTTAACCTGTTTCCATCACATCTGCTGTGACGCAGATCCTCTTGCTTCCTCTTATAAGAATCCTTACGATTTTATGTACCTGTATTATCCAGAGTAATCTTCATCTTAAATTCTTTAATTTAATCACATCTACAAAGTTGTTTTTGCCGCATAAGCCAACATAGTCACAGATTCTAGAGATTAGGGCATGGACAACTTTGGGGAACCACTACTTTATCTACTACAAAATCTCAGTAAAGCAACCAATGCAACTTGTTGGGGGAAGAAGAAGAGCCAGTCTTCTTTGTCTAAGGAAAGAGCTTATTCTAATCATAAAGATGGACAAAGGATCGTCCTTAGAAATTCTCTTATGCATTTACTGCATTTGGTGACCTCATCCACTGTTAAAGTCTTAAATACCATGTACATGCCAAGGATTCAAAAAATAACTCTCCTGATCAAAATTTATATTCAAATTCCTACTCAACATACCCACTTAGACATCTACAAGGCATCTCTGCTCAACATGTCTAAAATTGATCAACTGACCACCCCCCCCCCTTTAAGCAATCCTGCTTCTCTCATAGTCTTCCTCACTCGCCTACCAACACTTAGTAAATTTCTCTTTCCAGTTGTTCAGGTCAAAAATCTTGAAAGTATCCTTGATTCCTTTCTTATTTTCACAGCCTACATTGCAATTCATCAACATATCCTTTACCATTCCATTCAAAACCAGACTGCTAAGTGTCAGTCCGTCCCGCAGGTCGACGGGGTTCAGGAACACGGCGGAGGGGCTGGGGATGAAAAGACACGTGCACTCACTTGGCTGGAAGAAGGAACTAACTTTATTACCGAGGGGAGGGGCTATATATAGGAAAGCCTGCGCATGCGCTTTACATGGCTTTTGCAACATCCCGTTACTGTTGCATCAGACTCAGCTGACTCATCCTTGGGCGGAAGCGAACACCACCCCAGGAACCCCTGCTGGTGTGAGCCCGGTATTGACAGCTCCCCCGTTTTTACTTTATTGATGGGGGGGACACACACCAGGCCTGTCTTAGGTTGTGGCAGTCGTACGCACGTGCTTACCCGTCATAGCCACCCACTACCAGGATCCTAGGTAAGGTAGTGGAGCTGTCTTAGGTTGCTACGGGTACACCACCATCTTACCCGTCATTGGCCTACAGGTGGTCAAGGGCAATGTTTATCCACACCCTGGGATTTTCAGTGGGCTGTAATGGAGAATAGCGCACGTTTTAGAGAGCTACTCGCAGATTTTTCATCTATTCCACTGGCACCACAGGATGTAGAAAATGATTTCCAGGCAGAAGAGGACTGTACCTAGGAGTGATATTGCTTCCCCCAAGGATTTTGTCAGTCCCCAGGCCTTTGAAAGCCAGGAGAGGGCCTGATCAGGATTATATACAGAAGCACGGATGTTGTTAATGGTTAGAATTTGATTAGCCAATTGTGCAGTAAAATTGAGAAAGATTTGGTTCCACGGGCCACGCAGGTAGGCATTAAGGGTATGAACTTGAAAGGAATAGTTGGAAAGGATGGCAGGTGTAACACACGTGAAGGCATAGGTAGGAATACAAGGAACATGAGCAGTTAAAGTCAATAAGTCAATTTCTTCCTGTATTAAGGAAACTTGTTGATTCAACTGGAGTAGTCCGACTGTGAGATGGTTGTTGATGGAATTTTGTGTGAGAAAGGTGCTGGAGACTCTGGAGTAGTCCGACTGCGAGATGATTGTTGATGGAATTTTGTGTGAGAAAGGCGCTGGAGACTCTTTCTGAGAGAAGGTTGATGGTATCTGCGTTGAGTACGAAGTTGGATAGATCTAGGCCGCCAACCACCACGGCCGCAGCTGCCAGCATCGAGAAGACGGAGATCAAGGCGGCAACAACTAATGCCAGACCTGCTTGTCGATTTCGGATGATTACCTGAGAAGTAGACTCAGACACATGGACAGGCATAATGACCTTAAGGAAACGCATGACAACAAAGGAATTGCTGAGGGTTCTGGACCAACAAGAGGAAAGGTGACAGCTACAATTGAGGGAGGATTGATTGTTGAATGATAGATTGAAAGATACTATAGAAGGGAGTCCAGTGGTGGAACTGGTAGACAAGAATGACGGGAGAAGACCCCCCTTTCTGGAAACCGGCAGAAGGAAAGGGGGATTATTTACTATTGTCCAATGAATCATGTTGCAAAGGAGGGGGGGTGCTTGCAGTTGGAGGTGGAAGAGTAGTAGCAGGTGCAGGATCATTTTCAGAAGGTTTGGAGAGGGCCTCTTCGTTGGGCGGATCAGAGGGAAGACTATGAAGTAAGCAAGTCAGCCGAAGAGGGATCCAACGAGGCTGAGGTTGACCTGGAGGAAAGATACAAAGGGATCCGGGCGCCTCGGCGAGGACCGGAGCTGGTGGTTGCCATTGAAGGGAGTGGGGCTCTTTCCAAACAACTGAGCGGATAGAATGGTTGGCCTGTGTTTGCCAATGGACCTCCGCTCTTGTTAATTTAGTTTGGGTGTCCAAGGAGGCAAAATTAATAGTAAACAAAGCCCTGGACAGGCGAATGTGAGGGTCTGGTGGGGTGGAATTAGATTGTTTTTGTATTTGATTTTTTAAGTGTTGATGGGCATGTTCTACGAGAGCTTGTCCCTGAGGATTATAAGGAATACCTGTAATGTGAGTGATATTATGGTCAGAGCAAAAGGAGGCAAAGGATCGGCTAGCATAAGCCAGGCCGTTGTCTGTCTTGATAACACGAGGCCGTCCCATGTACGCAAGGGCCTGCCACAAATGTGAGATAACATCCTTGGTCGCCTCCCCCGAATGAGGGGATGCAAAGAGGAGGTGTGAGTGAGTATCAATGGAGACATGGACAAAGGATTGGCGTCCAAAATGAGGAATGTGAGTGACATCCATTTGCCAAATGTGATTAGGAATAAGACCTCGTGGGTTAGCACCCTGGTAAGATGGCAGTGTAGGAAGGTGGGTTTGGCTCGCCATGTAATTCTGAGGAAGGTGATAAGAAACTGGAGGTGGAACTTGATTGTACGGCCCCTGAGAGAGGGGGGCCTGGGGCCTTGGAGTCCCCCTCGAGTTTGACTGACGAAAAGGAGTTATGGGTGAGCCAGTTACATCAAATTTTGAACGGCATTCATTAGCCCAATGGAGGCCCTTTTTGCAACGAGGACAGGGACCGGGAGATCGTGGACGTGTAAGGGCACCCCGCTGTGGCCTGGAAGTGGAACTATTAGGGCAGGAGGGGCATTCATTGCGGAAATGGCCTGTTTGACCACACCCAAAACAGGTACCACTGCGTGTGGCGTGCTGGGCTGACGGCTGCAGAGCCGCCGCCATGATGGTGCCTGTAACGGTAGCCCCGTCAATATCCTTACACAAGCGTATGTACCCAGAAATATCCTGTTTATCCTTCCATGGGCGAATGGCCTCCTGGCACCATTTGTTAGCATTTTCAAACGCCAATTGTTTGACTAGTATAGAGGTAGGCTCGCCCTCACCCATAATTCGAGAGGCGGCTGTTAGAAGGCGAGCTACAAAGTCAGCAAATGGCTCTGAGGGGCCCTGGAGGATTTTTGTAAGGGATTGGTGAGGCTGTCCCCTGGATCCCAGTGCCTTCCAAGCCGATTTTGCTGCCAAGGCCACTTGCGCAAAAACAGCAGGATTATACAAACATTGTTGCTGGTTAGTACTATAATGGGGACCCTCCCCGGTTAACATTTCTTTAGTTTGTTGGGGAAAACCTCTTTGAAGATTGGTTTGAGCATACTGGTCACAGAGTTCCGTAAACTGACCCTTCCACAAAAGATAATCCCCCGGGCTCAAAACCGCGCGGAAAGTGTCCTTCCAGTCATTGGGTGTCATAATAAAGGTTTCAAAGGTGTCTAACATTTGGTGAACAAAAGGGCTCTGAAGTCCATAGTCTTTGATAGATTCTTTTAAGAGCTTGAGGTCTCGGAAAGGCAGTGCCGAATGTTGCCGGAACGCCTGTCCCTGAGCATTTTGAACAACCGAGACCAGGCCGGCCAGAAGGGATTCCCGAGAATTTTCAGAGTTGGAGGGTACAAATCTCGAAAGAACAGAAGTTAGGGACTGTATAAGCCCAGGAAGGTCTGGGTCAGAGCCATGGGAGTTGAGTGGAGGGGCAGAGGGGAGAGTGTGGGGGGAGGGATACCGCCGATTTTTGGTTGATGGGGGTGGTCTATCATAGGGAGGTGGATGGTCTGTATTGTCCTCCACATCCCCCTCGTCTGAAGAGGAATCTCCCCCCAGTTTTGAGGATTGAGAAGGGGGGGTTTCCGTGGCTGAGCTTGCTGTGGCTGAGTATGTGGCAGGCTTTTCGCTTTCGGACTGAGCCGCGGAGCGCAATGCCTCAGCCACTAGTTCACAAGCAGCTGCTCCCCCGTCACTAAGGGCATCATGGACTAACTGCCACAGAGAAAAAATACGGGGGGGAATAGTTTGGGGTCCGTAAAGGTCCCTGTGAAGAAGGAGGTCCGCTTTGACCTTTTCCCAGTTTTGTACAGAAACCGTGTCCTGCTGAAGGAACCATTTGCTGGTATTTGCGAGGACTGAGACTAGATTATGAAGGGTCTGAACCTTAATGGGAGTTCCATAATGTTTAAGCAGAAGTTGTAGGGCTCTAACAAGTTGGCCCTTGGACATGGTATTGCCCATGATGCCGATCACTTACCTAATCCTTACCTTACTGGTTGATCGGTCCCTCAGAGGATCCCTCGTACTCGTGCCCCACACTGGGCACCACTTGTCGGTCCGTCCCGCAGGCCGACGGGGTTCAGGAACACGGCGGAGGGGCTGGGGATGAAAAGACGCGTGCATTCACTTGGCTGGAAGCAGGAACTCACTTTATTACCGAGGGGAGGGGCTATATTATAGGAAAGCCTGCGCCTGCGCTTTAGGTGGCTTTTGCAACATCTGGTTACTGTTGCATCAGACTCCGCTGACTCATCCTTGGGCGGAAGCGAACACCACCCCAGGTCCCTCTGCTGGTGTGAGCCTGGTACTGACAGCTAAGATACAGAATCTTTTACCATCCCATCTACTCCACTGCTATCACCCTCACCCAAGTCAGCATCTTCCTTCTCCCAGGTTTTTGTAACACCCTACAAACTAGTCATCTTCCTTTCACCCTTTCCACATGTTCTCAACATAGCCACAGCACAGTTTTGATATAAACCTAAGTTTTTATCAAACTGTCCTGACCTGTCCCAGCCTTCTGTGGCTGTCTATCCTGAGTCCAGGGACAGCTGCCAGGTCTCATTGGGTTGCAGACCTCTTAGTCCCAAGGAGCTGGGTGCCTACAGTGGCAACTACTTTGTATGAGATTCGGAACCCAGCTGGGTCCTGTAGGGTAAGGTAAAAAAATCAGGCTTTTCTGCCCTCCCGCCATCAGGATAGATGAGGGAACCCTGTGATCCTGAATGCATGCCTGATGGCGGGCACCTGAAGTGGGTACACCTGTGCTAAGACTGTGCTTTTAAGGGTGGTGGCACGAGGACACCAGTAGAAGCTGAAAGAGAAGAAGCCCGAAGCAGAAGCAGAGAACGCCAGAGAGCCCAGATAGAGTGAAGATTTGCTGGGGGCTGGGAGGACTGCCAGCCTCCCGGCCCCCCAGCACCCCTGCCTGCCACGTACCCGCTGAACCCCAATAAAAACCTGCAAAACCACTGAGGACTCTGACTCCTCCTTTACCCGGTCTGCATGGGATCAGAAAACCTGCCCCGTGTCCAGTCCTGCCCCTACAGGTCCTAAGGCCAGGAAGTCTGAGTGCCACATCTGATTTTCAGCACAGCAATACATAAGGTTCCTTTCCTGCAAAACTCCATGCCCTAGTTTCAAACAGAAAGGAAGCAACTAACCTCACCAGAATGGCATAAAGTCTACTTTAAACTGAGAAATAGGAAAAAAAAAACAAGAGCAGAAAATGGCCTTCTCTGAACTTCCCTTTGATGAGTAAAGCAGACCTCTCTGAGAATTCATCTGCTTTGAATTACCCTCTCCAAGGGAGACTTCTGTAGGGGAGGAGCCTGCCTTGGCATCAGGTGTACCCAAGGAATTGTGTGATTAAGACCTATCAGAAACATCCGTACTGATAGGTCTCCTATCCATCTCATTGAGGTGGTATATAAAACATTACCCCCTGGCTGTTCACAGAGCCACTCCTTCCTTATAGCATGTTCCCACTTACATGTAGAGTAAAGGTTCCTCCTGTCTAATAAATTGTCTGATATCCCCCCCACCGATATCTAGACCTAAATTGGTAGAGGAAAATTTTTTCTCCCAATAACACCTTCTAAACGTTTCTGGATATACCTGAGTGTGTTCAAGTACATAAAGGAATTTGGATACCCTGATCTTGTTTGAAGATATAAGAATCCAATGTACAGGTGCACAGGCTTTCTGGAAATTCTCTTAAATTTGGCTCAATAAACTTTGAGAAGTCATCCCATGTGTCTTAAAAACAAAAACACCTAAGGGCAGTGGATGCTATGGGGTACACACAGATGCCCCTTTTAGGATGGAACCTTACACTAGCTCAGAAACTGACATTTGGCTGCCAGTGGTTTCTAAACAATAACTGGTCCATGTAAGGGTATAAAATATTTACCCTTATTCATCAAGTAAGCATGAACTCTTACGGGCTGTGCCAGCTCCAGGACTTCTTGTGAATCTGCTGAGGTCTCCACTATAACTGTATTACATGTAGTTTCTCATTCTGGTCAGTTCTGCTCTCCAGCTTCCTCAGAGGTGTGACTTCAGAGAACATTTCCAAAATAAATCTTTTTTTTTAAGATTTATTTATTCATTTATTTATTCAAGAACTGGGGTACAGGCCAGATGCACGGGAGGGAGAGAGGATTCACTAGGGAAAGAGCGGGGAACAGAACAGGCAGACTGACGAAATACACTGCTGAGGGGAGCAGCGGGCAAGACAGGAGAGGTCTGCTGCGCCATGTGGGACCCTCACCAGCCGGCCGAGATCAAATCAGCACTGCAGAGGCTTCAGATAGCTTCAAAAAGTGGCACTCAACTGCCTGTGCCACCAGGGGAGGCCTTCCAAAATAAATCTACTGCACACAATCAGAACCTGTTTCCAGGAGAACTCAAATTATGATACTAAATCAGATCACATCACCTCTCTACTCAAAACTCTCCAATTATTCTCCATTTCACAGAAAAGCCAATGTCCTCACAATGGCCCAAAGGTTCCAAGTGAAAAAGGCCTTGTTGCCGCATCTCCCACTGTGAGTGCCCACATCCCACTGACCAAACGCATGCAAGCACACTGCTTCTACCGGCTGTCCCCACTCTCTCAAATGCTCTTCCCCCGTACACCCAGTTTATTCACACCCACTTCAAGTCTTTGTTCAAATGCCACATCCCCAAAGAAGATTTTTCTGACCATCTTATGACACTAACACTGTCATGCATTTTCACACCACTCACCCTATTTTGTTTTTCTCTATAGCACTTACCTTACTGGTCATCATAATATACTACTATCTGTTGTATATTCCTCATCTTACTATAAGAGCATGTGTGTGTGTGTGTGTGTGTGTTTTATTTACTACTGAATACTCCATGCTTAAACAGTGCCTGGTACTGGTACTCAAAATACTAACTTATTGAATGAATGACTGAAAGTCAACTGTTTATCATATTTACATATGAATGTCAACTGGGCATATTTACATACATTCTTATCGACAAGGTTCCTTTCTTGCGAAACTCCAGTTCTTATACACATAGGAAGTATTCTCAACTGGCATCTTGAAATTGCAGTTCAATTTAAAACAACAATTTAATCTTTAAAACAACCCTGAGAGAAAAGTATTATGACCTCCACTTTTGAACTTGAATATAAAACAGAGACTCAGCTAATCACACCAGAATATTACATATGTAAAACTGAGTGAGCCCGGAAGTGAATTTCTGTTGGTCCAAACTCAAAGCCACATAGTTTCTGCTATACTAGGTATTTAGGTTCAGACACTGAGGACATAAGATTGACTAACTGACTTGCTCAGAGAGGCTGCGGAGCTGCAGCTACATTATTTCCTCAAAGAAATCTAATCCCAACTGAAGATAGAATTCCAAAAAGGAGTGAGATAGAAATCATGATCATCTATTTTACAAAATTCCATTTGTGTACATGTTCTTTAAAAATGCTTAAAATCCGTAGATTTGTAGTAATTCCTGATGGATATGCCCACACAGGACTAATTAACATGCAAGTAGCTACTTGCACCCAGAGAAACCTTACCGAAAGCTACATACATGGTTAGTAGTATTTGGACCATTAGGGGGCAGGTGGGAGAGAGAGGATAGAAAACTAAAGTCTAGGTTATAGATCTGAGTTAATGGAAGAAAATAATTCACTCTCTGTCTTCCACTAAGCAAAGAAAGTTTTATAAAGGAAGTGGGATTATAAGAGCTTTCTCAACTCCAGAGAGGAGGAAGTTTGGCAAGTTGACACTATATTCTTACTCAGTGCTCAACACCCATTAACTTCAGAGAGCACTTCTAGTCTGGATCAGCTGGACAGGATGCAATGCAAATGGGAAATGAGCCTAACCCTGCCACAAAAACCTTTAGCTCCACACACATGTGGGTCTGATGGAATCCACTGACATAAAAGGAAGGTGGGAAAGCTCTAAATTGACTTTTACCATCTAAGGATGTTCACACACAAAGAGTGCATTGTACCCACTAATGAAAGACATGTGCTAGAGTGGTTACACATTGCACTGAATGAAAACTAATGACATGAAACAGCCACAGTGCCTCTAGAGTGACCCCTGTAAAACCTCGCCCTGACTTGTAACAGGCAAAGCTAAACCAATTTATCACTGAATTATGCATCATTTAATAAAGACTGGTGTGACTCAACCTGCCAGGAATGCTAAAAGCCTGAGGAAATGGCCTCCAAATTCCCCTCTCCTTTTCCCTAGCTCATCTTTAACCCTTTAGTAACTGATGGACTTATTTAAGACAAAATCTAAGCTTTGTAAACAGTAACAAATAACTTAAAGGTACTCTGATCTTGTGGTTCCTGGGGTCACTTACTTGAAAATTACTACTCTGGCAGAGTTAACTCCTTTTTCTATAACTCTATGGAGTGTGAATTAAATGGAAAAGGAAGTATTCTCACCTGGCATCTTGAAATTGTAGTTCAAAGTATGTTTCTGGATGCCAAACACTAGTGTAGATTTTACTAGTGTCATCTATAGGGTTGTTATCAAAATACATTTTAATATAAATAAAAAATCCTATAGGCTACTGCTGTCATTTTTGGAGTCTGTGGGCTTGGAGTGCAAGGTCCTTGGATTCACTCTGGGAAAGGTTTCACCAGAGCTCCCCTTTCAGTGCACCCTTTCTGGTCTTGTGGCGCACCTCCTTTTCAGTTTGTTTTTTTTTTTTTCTATTCTTGTCCTCCATCAGGGGAACATGGCGAGTTTCCCCGCGAGTTTCTCCACGAGACAGACAGTAGTTATATTTAAAGAATAGGTTTATTAGGGAAGGGATAAAACAGTTAAAGACACTTGCATAGACACAAGCGGGCAGGAGGAGCTGCCCCAGAAGAGACAGGTTTGCTGAAAGAGGCCTGCATGGCCTTGACAGGTCAGGGGCAGGCAGGAAGCTGCTGCCCTGCAGGAGCGAGTTGGTAAAAGAGGCACCTGCATAGTCACAGGTGGGCAGAGGGATTGCTGCCCCGAGCCAGTGCAGAGACTGCACTGACATAGGCTTCTTCTGTTTGGGAGGAGCTCACTCCTTGTGAGCCTTCAGTTGGTTGCTAATTTTGGATCACTATGTAGGCTCAATCTCCATATCTTTACTTTTGGATGTGCCCTGGGATACCTGCTTGGAGTTTATGCTTTGTAATGTAGGCGTCTGTGCCTAAGGATACTAGTCTGCCCCTAAGGAGCTTGGTTTCCATAGCTGTGTCAATGGCTATGTTAATCTCTTCTGCCCCAATCTGCTTGTAAGCCAGGTTTCTGGTCTTGTGGTGTACCTCCTTTTCAGTTTTGTTTTGTTATTTCCTATTCTTGTCCTCCATCAGCTACTATATTCTGAACACAATTCTTTACATTTTTAAGGATAAACACCCTTGCCAACTCTATCAGTATCATAGAAACAAAAAAACTCAAGAAATTACAAGCAGGAAGATGTCTCAATAAAAATAAACCATACAGGGCCTCCCTGGTGGTGTTATAGGACAGGGAGAGGGGCAGCCCAAACCCCACAAACGTGCCTATTCTAAATGGGTTCTGCCATCCGCCGCATCAACACAAAACATATGAGACTTTAATGGGAAGGAACTTTAATTAAACTAGGAAACAACACAGGTAAGGCAAAAAGTCTAGTTTCTAAATGAAGCACCCAAAGTTACCCATCCCCTCGTGGGTAAAAGTCCATCCATATGGGACTGGCCCAGAGCAAGGCCCCAAAGCCTGCTACAAGTCTAAAGCATCTTCCAGTGGGGACCCACAGAAAAGGGTCACAAACAACCGGACAAGCCCGGAAGGAAAAGAGCAAAATCAACATCCAGATAAAAGCTGCCATTGTCACCTCCCCACGGGTCTCACCCACATCTGTGTCACCCAGTCCACGACCAAAAGACAAGCGCAGTTTCTTCACGTGTCTCTAGGCTCCATGCGCCTCCTCCAGGTCTCCTTCTGGCTCCATCCTACTTTCTTCCTCAGTCTCTTCTGCCGCTTCTCTTCCTGCTCAGCTCCACCCTTCCTTGGGTGGGGCAGGGAACCTGGAACCTCCCCCTTTCCTGGGGACCACCCTGTTACAGTGGTACAAGGGGTTAAGACGCAACCTGTGAACTGCAAGTGTTCGATCCCCAGCCAGTTAGCAATCCACATGGCGCATCAGACCTCTCCTGACTTGCCAGCTGCTCCCCTCAGCAGTATATTTCAGTCAATCTGCCTGTTACGTTCCTCACTCTGTCTCTGGTGAATCCTCTCACCACCCACACCTCTGGCCTGTACCCCGTTCTTGTATACATAAATAAATCTTAAAAAAAAAAAAAAGAATAAACCTTGCAGTGTTATAGGGCAACAGCAGGACTAAGAATAGGGACATCCTGATCAATTTATAGATCACCGGAGAAAAATCATTTAGTAAAAATTCAGCCGAAGTCAATAAACTCACAGCAATTTCCACCCATACAAAAGTTTTCTAATAATGGCCAAAAAATAGTATTAGATATGCTCTAGAAACTTAAGAAACTTCCCAAAACCCTTCCTTTATTTTACTTCTCTATACAGTATAGAGCGAGTACAAGTCTAAACCAACATAGAAATGTTTAGATTCTTTGAAATTTTATGAAAACTTTTTTCATGACAATGCAACAAGGATCATGTGTCTTTTCAACTGAAGCAAAACAGTAGATGAAGCCAAAATGCATTTATTATTAAGTGGGAGAACCATAGGTTATATTGAAGACCAAAGCAGTCACAATGATCCTTCATCTGAGATGACACTCTATTAAGAATCAGCCTGTTGTGTTTTTGCATTTCATTCCTCCTTTTTCTTCCACCACAGAAATGAAAGTATCAAGAAACTCTGAAATATTGGATAAAAAAAAAATCGAAAGGGACATTCACATCCCAGAAAGCTGTTACTAATCATTAAGACTTGCCACCATCTTTTTATTAACCTTTATTTTTCTGGAACTATTTTTTTATTTAAGAAGTTTAAACCATGAAATATATCTGAAATGAGAGAGACTGTTCTAAGCATTTTACAAAGACTAACTCAACTTGTACACAACAACATTATGCTAAATGACCTATTATTAGTCCCATCTGAAGAAACCAAGCCATGGAGAATTGCTGTAATTTAGCCAAGGTCAATAGCTACAAGTGGTATAGATGACTACTTGATTTGTCTGTCCAAATCAAGACACTCATACTCTGGAGCCCATGTATTTATTTATGCCATATTATCTCCAGAAAAGCAACAACAAAAATCTGAAGCTTAAAATAAACCAAAAAAATTCTTCAGTCTCTGTGCACTCCACTAAGGTCACAAAAGTGAGCTTACACATTTCAATACATTTTTCTCAAGTGAAATAATGTGAATCCTAAATTCATTTCAGAATTTTGTATAAAATTTGTGAACTATTTTCCTAGGATAAAAGTGGTTTATTTCTATTAAGAAGACAAGAACATTGTGAGAAGAGCCAGGATGAGAAACTGAATCTTTCAGCTTCATTATTTTCAACACTTAGTAACTTGCTTCAAAATTACCACATCAGAGAGACTCAAGGCAGATATCCTTATCTCCATCCCAATCACATTTGGGGAGTAATCAAGACACAAATTAGGAGGCAACCAGAAAAGCAAAACAAGGCATCTCCTTTTGCAGAAATTGAGTGAATCCCAAGCTAATCATTTTAAAATTCAAATGTCTGCCTTAAGAAAACAGCAAAAAGGAAATAGAAAATGAAATGTGGCAACATTATGGATCTTTATTCTCCACTCTACTCTACTTGATATTATTCATCCCAACCTTTCCCCTCCCATTTCTGGATGCTTGACCACTTAAAAGCTTTGATTTCCATTTGCCTTTATTTGAAAGGGCTTTGCACATCTTTTAAGCATTCTGATTGTTTTAATGGAAAATTCAAAATCAGTATTTCCAGAAACTCTTGAGAAATATGAAGGAAAAAGGAAGTCTAAAACTGACTTCTAAAAATGAATATTTATCAGAAATTCTAGAATGGAATAATTAAGTCAAATCCACCAAGCAAGTACAGTTGATTATCCGGTATAGTAAATACCACTTTCCTTGAACATTTTGCCCTCTATTATTAAAAGAATGAAAGCAAATGCCCATGCTTACACTATTCCTTTTTGAAAGGATTTGTCTTTGGGAGAGAAGAACAAGAATTCTGTGGAAGCCTTAGTCCTGGGAAAAGTAAATGGGAGACCACAAATTCTCTGGGCTTCCTTGGTGTCTGCAGGTGACCCAGAAATGATACCAGAGAGAACAATCTCTCTCCAAGGTGCTGGATGCCTGTGGTAGTCTGTTCTTCATTTCACTTTCTTCAGATAAAGTATGGTGTTCTGCACTTAGCAGGAGATTGATTACGGTGAACTGGCTTATATTGTCTGGCAAAGTTAGAGGGAAATTTGAAAGTTAATGAACAATTTAATTCTCCAGAGAATGTCTGAATCTTCTGGAGAATTTGGGTAGTATTGACACAACAGCCTTTGAATACAACTGTGATGAAAGTACTTTCAAATAACATTAGGGGTAACTTAGAGTCATTTCTTATCACCCAATCACTTTAGAATGAACTCTGACAATGATCAGCAATGATACATTATGGGTGGCATGCCAATAGAAACCCACATAGAAGACATCAAACTGGAGCTAATGTTTCTCTGATAGGCATGATTTAAAGATAGACCGTTATGGCCTTCAATGACCCATAAAGATCCATTTTATAAAATATTATTATTATTTAATTATGAGTGTGGCAGCAGGCTCCAGGTTTTTATGTATGCCCTAAAGCTATCTCTAAAATATTTCAGATAATGTAAAAGCATGTACCTGTGTAAATGCTAATAATAATAATACCATGGCAGAGCAGAGCAGGAAGTTTAAAAAATAGATAAAGCCAAAATGTGCGTGGGGTCTCTGGTAATTGGAAGAGTCAATGGCTATATGATTCAAGAAAATTGTCTCCTGCGAGAAGGAGACTGATTGTCCTGCATTTATACAGCAGCTAACCAACACTAAGCAGACTTTCCTTTGCATATTATTGGTGCCAGCCCGATGAGGCAGAAAATTGCATCGTGTCATTTAATTTCCCAATCTTTGTTTTCATTGTATTAATCTTTTGGCTTTGCTTCACTTTATAATTTGAAGGCTCAGCAAGAAGCAAACCAAATGGAAATTCAGCTTACTTTCATGTCTAGCTGAATGTGTTTGGTGCAGTTTCCAAAAGTTTAATTCTACGTAATACTGTCCATGAATAATAATAGGTTGCTTCTGTATGCAGACTTATTAGTGTTTATTAAGGGTTGCCTTAAAATTTCTGGGAAATATGCCCAAAAGTCAGTCACCAAAACTTGATTAACAAATTGGTTACAGAAGGAGAACAGATAATTTTTTAAAACAGAAGTATATCATCCTGTTGAGATATAAAAACTAAAGCCCTCAAAAACTGATTTAAGTGAGCTTTTCTTTTGCTGTCTTCCTTCTTCCCTTCCTTCCTTTATCTCCCTTCCTTCATTCTCTCCTTGCAGTTAGTCTAATTTTTAAAGAGGAAAGGAAATAAATATGGAATCATGCAGTGAGTTACGTAAGAAGTGTATCTTGGGTTATAAATAAAAGGTTTTCACAGTTTGGGGAGAGAAATAATGCTGTACAGAGGTTTGAAATGTTTGGACTTTGGAATCAGACCAACCTGGTTTCATATCCTGCCATCTCTACATAACAGCCATGTCTTTTGGTAAGTTGCTTAACCTCTTTGAGTTTTGTTCGCTCCTTAGTCTGTAAAATAGCACAAGTTTTTGTCAGCATTGTCATGAAGAATGAATGTGAGATGCACATAAATACCTAGCACTGTTCCTGGCCCCCAGGACGCTTTCAACAAGGGGCATTATGGTAATGCTATACAGAGGCTGCTCACCTTTGCTCTGCTGTCATCAATGTATACTCAACAATTAACTGAAGAAGTGAAGAAATCCCATATTTCTACCACAATAATGCTGGTGTCACATACAATATATTTGAGAATGCTAACTTTGTAAATGGAGTCTTCTTTTCCTCCTGATTTGTATTATTTGTAATGACTGCAAGATTGTAATACATAACTTAGCTCAAAAAGAAAATATGCCCACATTATATAACATTTTCACTGCTACAAAGGTTATATCAACCCATCCGCTTTGCTAAACATGTTCAACTACTGATTCTTCTGTGTTGTGGGTCCATCTAAAACATGGTTTACAAGGAAGAATAAATACAAAAGAAATAACCAGAGAACCAGGAAGAATGCTGAAATTACATCTGGAGTATACAGTGGTGTCACTTTGCTCCTCAGATCTCCCAATCTCTAAGCCTCCCTTCATGGAAACATTTTAGAAATCCAGTGGAAAAAAAGAAAAGAAGAAATCCAATGGGTCATACAAACATGGGTAAGAAGAAAAGAAACAGAGAAACTCACTACACTTCCTCAAGTAAAACTAAGACTCAGTTGATATTCCCTTTCTGGTTAAATTTGTCTACATTTTTATGATGGCCAATTCCTTCCACAGATGTTGCATCATGTGACACACAAGTCTCATGGAAGAAGTAGGACAGGTGTTATTGATTCCATTTTAAAGATGAGAAAAACTGAGGATGGGGAAGATTATATAAAATGTCCAAAGCTACCTACTGCTAAGTGGCAGAATTCAGGCTTGAGACGAGGTCACCTGATTCCAAGACCGGTGTTCACATCTTCATGTCAGCACTGAATGCTCAGTAACTTAAAATTATTGCCTCCTCAAAAGTACTGTGATTCAGGGCCTCCCTGGTGGCACAGGTGGTTGAGTGCAGCACTGTGAAGCTGTCCACAGCCTCTGCAGTGTGGGTTCGATCCCAGCTGGCCAGCGAGAATCCCACATAGCGCAGCAGACCTCTCCTGTCTCGCCCACTGCTCCCCTCAGCAGTGTATTTCATCATTCTGCCTGTTCTGTTCCCCGCTCTGTCTCTGGTGAATCCTCTTGCCCTCCCACACATCTATCTTGTACCCCGGTTCCTGTATAAATAAATTTTTAAAAATCTTTAAAAAAAAAAGTACTGTGATTCAATAAATGACCTGGTTATCCACATAAAAACAGGAAAACCTACTTTTTAAAGAATATTAACCTAGACTTAATTGTTTGTATTATTAGAATATATCATTCTGAGAAGAGATGGGGGTGGAATTTTGCTGTTTACTTTTGCTAACTTGCGTTTTTAAAGATTCAGCATTGTTTTTTTTTTTTTCTTTTTAGATCAAATGATGGGAAACTTTTTTTTTCTCATTTTCCTCAAATTTCTATCATGCTGTGTGTGCCAGCTACCCCATTCTGAGTTGTAGAAATGATATCGCTCCCTTCTCTAAGCTCACCAGGCATCCACAAGTAACAACTAAAAGTCCCTAGGCTTTCTGTAACTTAGATTTCACTTTCCTAAGAGTCTCTGGCAACAATGTCAAATTACAAGAATTGGCACTCCTAGTCAGCTCAAAATACCTGCTAAATGTGTTACTATACATCCTTCTCAAAGTGAGTCATCACTGTTATAAAATGAAGTGGTCTTATATAAATGTCAATTCTGAGTTATATTTGTCAAGAAACTCAACCTGTTTCTGATACCTTATTTGAAATTAGAGGATGGATGAGCTTCTGTCATATAGCATGAGATGGTATAAATTTATCAGGCCTATATTTTACCCAACAGCAGAAATGCCTTAGGAAGTTAATTACCAGCACTTTATGCTAACTGACAAGCAACTTCTTAGCCCCATGAATGTTATCCCAAATAGTTAATCATGAAGGTAACAAAGATAAAGTGGACATATACATGCATCATCAGGACAAGCAAATTATAAAAGAAAAAAAAAAGATCATTATGAGCTCTATAGCTAAGGCTTAAGGTTGTTATTCAATGCTGATGCCAGCGGCCTTTTCAAATTTTTTCCTCAAGATTTTTTAACTGTTAAGGTATCTTTTATTAGCTCAATTCATTTCCTATTAGTCTTAAATTTTAACAAGGCTTATGGCAAAGCAGGTCTGGAAGAGATCTTATTAGCTTTCCCTCAGCATAATAAGTGCCATATGGAAGAAAGAAATTCAACTCTCAATAGACAAAAGCCATTAGAGTCAATGGAGGGTTAATGTGACTTTTAATAGGAGGCCCATTACAATTCTTAGGACCCATAAAGTCAATTCTACACTGGATATCTATTTAAATATAATCAGAGTGGTCCCGTTATCACCCTCCTCTACAGAAAAAGTAACATCTTTCTCCCTATGAGCTCAGATTTTCCTCAGGGCATTATATATGGCCTGTCATCCCTTGTCTTACAAATATACAGGACAATCATGTTTGTCTTTCCTGAAAATATTTCACTAGTTAAAAACAAAAGTCATGGCCTCCCTGGTGGTGCAGCAGTTGAGCACTGGGCTACAAAGCTGCCCGCAGCCTCTGCAGCACCGGTTCTATTCCCGGCCACTGGTGAGAGTCCCACATGGCGAGCAGATCTCTCCTGATGCACTCGCTGCTCCTCTCAGCAGTGTACTTCGTCAGTCTGCTTGTTCTGCTCCCCACTCTGGCTCTGTGAATTCTCCCGCACTTCTGACTGTACCCAGTGCTTATATAAATAAATAAATAAATCTTTTAAAAAAAAGTCAGCTGCTCATTAGAAAATGAATTTGAATTTGGAATTCAGCAGCTTTAGTGTGAAAAAATAGTAACATAATATTGTAATATTGGCATCTCATATAATTTTATACCAGTTATGCATGTATATAATACATAAAAATATTTTCCCACCACATATTGCTGAATATCCATATTTCATCTACAACCTCCTCTGAAAATCAGCAACCCTGTGAAGAAAAAAATAATTAAAAAATTCAATTAATTAGGTCCAGAAACTAAGAATGATATCTAACCTCCACCACTGTAATTGCATGAAAAACTAAAGATGGTCATTTGGAAGGGCCTCTGGAGGGTAAAAGCACAGGCAAAGAAAAGTTGTGTCAGGGATGATAGGACAAATACCAGTTCTGGTTTCAGAAGACCTGGCGTTGGTCCCAGTTCTGTTACTATCTTTGGCCAAATCACTGTACCCCTAAGAGCTTTCTTTTCTTTGCCTGTAAAGTGATATGCTAGACATGATAAGAGCTAGTGACAGATTTCACCTGATGTTCTATTAGTAGTAAACTAGCAGAATTCTCAGAATGAATCCTGGTTCATTAGGAAACAGTGCCATGTTCCCCTTCCATGTCTGCCATGGAAGGGGAAGGTAGGAAGAAGTGTAGCACAAATTACCATCACCAGACAAAATGATTGCTGAAATCCTTTCAATGCTAACATTTTGTAATTCTACAAACTATAACATAGAAGACATTTTTCTCTTTTCCAGGATTTTTCTTACCACAGAGATTAGATGTCTATCCAACTCATACATAATGACCCAACCCACTAACTTTGGAAATATTGAACAAGATGAAGCACAAACTAACAAACAAGAGACTCAAAATAAAGAAAACATAAAGAAAGTTGGGCACGATAGGCCTAGAGGCCCCTATGAAATTTCTAGATGCAAAAGAGCATTGTTGCTCCTGCTCACCCTCCCTCATAGATTAAGAGGCAAATACGTAATTAACTCTGCACAAGAGAATTGTTTAAGTTAGTGAAGATTTACCTAGAAATGATCCATTTTCCCCCTATCCAATGACATAATAATATTCATGTTTAAAATGAAGCACTAAAACAGGAAAAATGCAGATTAAAGTATCACCAATTTGTGGGCTTACCAATAAGCTGATTTGCAAGATAACAATATTTTATACTATGTGCTGTAATATTATTTATCAATGTTTAATAAGCACTTCATAAGTTTGGGCAAGCAAATGAGAAATGGATTGCCACAGAGAGGTGTTGAAATATTTATAATGTACAATAGCTATTATTACACCGTAGCTGTTCAAGAAATCTTAATAGTAAATTGAATGGAAATATAATACTGTAATGGATGTGGAAGTGTTCAATCGGCCATTTGTAATGAAATATGAAAGTGTTTAAAGAGAGTAAATACATTTGTAATGGTTTTTGATTAGCTATAACTATGTATGATTCAACCATCCATTATGAACACTGTACAGATATTATGATGGCTTATAATTTTTGTAATAAAGTGGCAGCCTTGGAGAAAAATTTTAAGAATCCTTACATGTATCACTAACTTTCAATAATTGAATCTGTCATTACTTTGAAAAAAATTCTTCTTACATTTATTACATTTTCCTAGAATTTTTAAATCTTCTTTTAACAGTGGCCCTTACTTATGATTAGTGGCACCATATTCCATTTTTCATAAACCATAAATTTGACTTCTGTTTTTGCTCATAGAGGACTTTATAGCAAGTGGGACAAAAACAATAAGAAATTATATCATACACATACACACACACACATGCACAGGTACACACGTACACACACACTTCTACAAGGAAAGAAATTATTCTCTACAATTAAGACATTGTATAGGATATTAAAAACCAGCCTCCCTGTATTGTTTAGTACAATTACCATATCTGTAACTTATTTTGTCCTTCATTCCTCCAACAAACACTCACCACTCTGCTAAATACCTTGTAACGGCTTTCCAGTTGCCATAGAAAACAGACAAATAGTCCCTGTGGGTCTACAGTGTGTCAAAACTCCCTTACATTAATTCCAAAGAGCACCTGCACCCCTATGTTCATAGCAGCGCTATTTACAATAGCCAAGCTTTGGAAACAACCCTAATGCCCAAAAATAGATGACTGGATCAAGAAGATGTGGCACATATACACAATGGAATATTACTCAGCAATCAAAAAAGATAAACTCATGTAATTTGCACCAACATGGATGGAGCTGGAAGGGATCATGCTCAGTGAAATAAGCAGGAAAGAAAAAGAAAAATACCAGATGGTCTCACTCATAGTAGGAATCTAGAAAAGCTAAATAAGGGACTAGGATAAAGAATAACTATAAGAAAGAAAAAAATCTAAATCAACAAACAACTATAAACCAGAGACACACTATGCGGGGGGAGGGCGGGGAAAGGAGGGATTGGGGTCAAAATCAGGGGGGTGCAATTGTATGGGGAATATAAAAATTAAAAAATGTAAAAAATAAAAATAAAAAACTCCCTTACAGCCTTATGCCTAACTCCTCCACTCTAGTTCTAAGTTTCAGCTGTACTTGCCTTCCTTTGTGTCCTTAAAATGAGTCTATCTTGTTCTTACCTCAGATGCTTCCTAAAACACTTCTCCAACCCCAACAGCCCCATTTATTCTTCAGAAGTCAGCTCACTCATCACTCTCCACAGTCTGGGTCTCCTACTAGTACTAAAGATTCTCACAACACTTGCTACTTCTTTAAGCACTTATGACTGTCATAACCAGATAATTAATGGTGTCTGTAGTTATCTCCCATCTAATTCTCCTACTAGAATGTGAACTCCATAATGAAAGGGACTGTGTATTTTTTATGTCCAAAATTATCTCCACCCATGGGACTGTGTCCAGAACTTAACAGTGTTCAATAAATATTCACTTATTCAAAGAATAAATTAATGGAGATATAAATGAAAATCCACTCACATGGTGTAGATATCAAGAAAAGATGAAGACAGTAGAGGGCAAAATTACTTCACTAAATCTGATTTTGGTTTAATAGAGGCCAGTGTGGTCCAACTTGGAACCCCTGACATCTTCATCTAACTCACCCAATTGTTAATCTTCCTGCCCTCCACCCTGCTACTGTTATTACAGCCTGCTTTTGGATCTGAGCTATTTTCTTTATCCTTGACTCTATTAATAACCAGAATTCGACTCTCTGAAGTTAAGTAGTCCTAAAAACTCTTTAGAGTTTTTCTTTCTATGTATTTCCTTATTTAAGTGTTTGTGGTTTTTCATCAGTTTGATTTAGGTAGTAGTAACCTTTCAACATTTCTTGTAGATGAGGTCTGTTGTTTACAAACTCCTTCAGTTTCTGCTTGTCTGGGAAGGTCTTTATCTCCCTCTTTAAAGAGAGTCTCCTCTTTATCTCTCCTACTTTAAAGAGAGTCTTGCAGGATATAATGTTCTTGGCTGGCATTTTTAATCTTTATGTATTTTGAGTATATCATTCTAGTCTCTTCTTGCCTGCAGAGTTTCTTTAGAGTTGTCAGATGTTCAACATCACTTACCATCATGAAAATGCAAATCAAAACCAGAAGGGAATACTACCTCATGCTAGTGAGAATGGTTCATATCAAAAAAGACCAAAAGCAACATATGTTGGTGAGGAATATGCAGAAAACAGAACCATTGCACACTGTTGGTGGGAATGCAGACTGGTCCAGCCCCTGTGGAAAAGAGTATGGAAGTTTCTCAAAATATTAAAAATAGATCTGCCATTGATCCAGAAATTCCACATCTAGCTATCTACCCAAAGAATCCAAAATCATTAACTCAAAGGGATATCTGCACCCCTATATTTTATGCAGTATTGTTTACAACAACCAAGGTGAAAATAACCTAAGTTCCCAATCACAGAGGAGTGGATTAAAAAGACGTGGTGTATGTACACAACTATTAAAAAAGATGAACTCCTGGGCCTCCCTGGTGGTGCAAGGGGTTAAGCATCACACTACGAAGCAATCTGCAGCCTCTGCAGCATGAGTTCGATCCCCAGGCATTCAGGGAGATACCCACATGGCACAGCAGACCTCTCCTGTCTCGCCCGATGCTCCCCTCAGCAGTGTATTTCAGCCAATTTGCCTGTTCTGCTCCCCACTCCAGTCTCTGGTGAATCCTCTCACCCCCTGCATCTCTGGCCTGTAGCCCAGCTCTTGTATGCACAAATAAATAAATAAATCTAAAAAAAAAATATGAACTCCTGTCATTTTTTACAACATGGACAGAATTGGAGAGGGTTGTGCTAAGTGAAATAAGCTGGAGAAACAAAACAAAGGAACCAACAGAACTAAACCAAAACAAAGTCTAGAAATGACTGGAGAATTGAGGCCACTAGATGGGGAGGAAGAGGGGGAACCAAGCGGTAAGGGGGCCCAGTGGTAAACGATAAAGGAACAGGGGTGCTCTACAGTGGGTGTGGTATGATGGTACCATCTGAGGAGGTGTGAACCTATTCCTCTGAATCACATACAGTGATGTCAACCAGTCCTACTTCAAATTAACTTCTTTAATTTTGGAGGAAAACATAGAGAAAAGAGAGGTTTTAAATTAATATACTAAATACCAGTCAAAAAATGGTCAGAAGAGCTAAAAAGAAACTTCTCTGAAGAAGAAACGCAAATGGCCAACAGGCATATGAAAAAATGTTCAACATCACTTGTAATCAGGGAAATGCAAATCAAAACTACCATGAGATACCATCTTACACCAGTGAGAATGGCACATATTAAAAAAACTAGCAACAACAAATATTGGCGAGGGTGTGGAGAAAAAGGAACTCTTCTGCACTGTTGGTGGGAGTGCAAACTGGTCCAACCACTATGGAGAGCTGTGTGGAGATTTCTGGACCTACTAAACATAGAGCTTCCATATGATCCAGCAATTCCACTCCTAGGTATTTACCCAAAGGACACAGAAACATCAATCCCAAAGAGCACCTGCACCCCTATGTTTATAGCAGCACTATTTACAATAGCTAAGCTTTGGAAACAACCCAAATGCCCAAAAATAGATGACTGGATCAAGAAGATGTGGTACATATATACCATGGAATATTACTCAGCATTCAAGAAAGATAAACACATGCAATTTGCAGCAACATGGATGGCACTGGAAGGGATCATGCTCAGTGAAAAAAGCCAGAAAGAAAAAGAAAAATACCGGATGGTCTCACTCATAGCAGGAATCTAGAAAACTTAAATAAGGGACCAGGAAAATGAATAACTATAAGAAAGCGAAAATCAAAATCAACAAAAAACTAGGAACCAGAGGCACACTATGGGGGGTAGAGGGCGGGAGGGGAGGGATTGGGGTCGAAATAAGGGGGTTGCAATTGTGCAATTGTATGGGGAATATAAAAATAAAATTTATTATTAAAAAAAATAAAGGAAATAACCTAAAAAAATAAATAAATAAACTGCTTATAGAAAAAAAAATAAATAGATATACTAAATAGACATAAAGCACGTTAACCTTTCATAACCTGCAAAAACAACAAAAGCTGAGTTCAAAATCCAGCACTGGTACTCGCTAGTCCTGTTATTAGGGTTCGTCTGGGATTCAGATTTCTCACCTATAAAAAAGGACAGCTGGATAAATTAATCTCTCAACCCCCTTATAATCCCACTCTTCCAGAACTCTTGTCTTCTAAATTTTTCATTGGTATAAGTCCTATCTTTCCAAGAAGTTTATAACTCTCTTAAGACCAAAACTTTTGTCTGAAATTATTTTTCATGTGCCCATCTATATACAGTACTCTTGGCACAGTTTTGCAGGTTGATAACACAATGAGGGCTCTCTAAATCCTTTCTAACTAAAATCTCTTAATTTTATTGAAAATCTATAGGAATCACAGGTTGCAAACTGGTGATCTGGGAACCAAACTGCCCACAAAAATGATTTGTTTGGCCCAGGTAAATTTATCTTAACTAACATAAGACCTGAAACCATAAAATATATAGAAGAAAATATAGGTAAAGCACTATAAGACATACATCTCAGTAACATCTTTAAAGACTCATCATCCAAAGCAAAGAAAGTGAAGGAAAAGAGAAACACCTGGGATTAATCAAACTGAAAATCTTCTGTACAGCAAAAGAGACATTAACCAAAACAAAGAGATACCCCACTGATTGGGAAAAAAATCTTTGCACTCCATACAACTGATAAGGGACTGATCACAAAGATATACAAAGAACTCACAGGACTCAACAAAAACAAAGTAAACAATCCAGTCAAGAAATGGACAGAAGAACTTAAAAGACACTTCTCCAAAGAGGAAATGCAGATGGTCAACAAGCATATGAAAAAATGTTCAACATCCCTTATAATCAGGGAAATGTAAATCAAAACCACAACGAGATACCACCTTACACAGGTAAGAATGGCACATATCAAATAAACCAGCAACAACAAATGTTGGTGAGGATGGGGTGAAAAAGGAACTCTCCTACACTGCTGGTGGGAGTGCAAACTGGTCCAACCACTATGGAAAGCTGTCTGGAGGTTCCTCAGTCTACTAAAAATGGAGCCACCATATGACCCAGCAATTCCACCCCTAGGGATCTACCCAAAGGACACAAAAACACTGATTCAAAAGAATACCTATACCCCTATGTTTATTGCAGCACTATTTACAATAGGTAAAACCTGGAAATAACCCAAATGCCCAAAAATAGATGACTGGATCAAGAAGATGTGGTATATATACACCATGGACTACTATTCAGCAACATGGATGGAGCTAGAAGGATTATGTTCAGTGAAATAAGTCAGAAGGAAAAAAAATATATTGGATGGTTTCACTTATAGGAGGAATATAGGGGAACCAAGTAAGACATCGGGGTAAAATATAACAATAACAAAACAAAACAAAAACAGACAATTATAAACCAGGTATATCCTGCAAGGGAAGCAGAGGGGGAGGGAGAGGGATCAGAAGGAGGGAGGGAGGAGCACAGGGGACTGTGGTGATGGTGCACGGGTGCACTGGTAGAGGAAATTCTATGGGGACTACACCTGAGGGGGAAAAAAAGCAAACATTGCTTAAAAATGAATAATGATATATATAAATAAATAAATTTTAAAAATTTTCTTAACTAGCAGCCATGATTTTAAACCTGGGAGGTTTTACATACAAATCCAAAAGCACATCCTGCAGATATCACAGATGAGAAAATTTGTTATGAGAAGGTAAATGAAACTGCTCAATGTAAAGGACTATATACTTGGAGTAAAATGGACACTCAAATCTGAAAACCTCTTTTGATTTTTGAATTCCTGAACCTTCGTGCTTCTGTAAAATGATACGATGAAGTAAGTGGAGGTAGAAAAAGAATGCTATAACAAAAGAAAGTTCAATCTTAAACTACAATTACCTTTGTCATTTACCAAATCCTTTCATTTATCATTGATGTACAGCAGGTTTTAAAGTGCTATATGATAAAATTGCCTTGAAACTTTTTCAATGCAATGCTATTTTCAAGTAATCAAAAATGATTGACATTTCATTTCATTTATATTGACATTCATAATTCACAGAATTCACTGTGATTGATTTTGAAGAAAACTGATACCAAGGTATTTGTTCCCTCTAATGTAAAATTAATAGCAGATGCATGACTGAGGGAATTTTTTCCCTGCTGTTTTCATATTTATCAAAACTCTTGGACTCCACTTTCTGTATTTCTACCCCATTTGCTATGCTTACTAATCTAATTCCCAAATATTTAAAAAGCTTCTTAACACCTTTCATTACACTCTGCTTTGAAGCAATAGAAATAGCCACCACTTACTACATGCCACACAACAAATTTAGTGCTTGATAAATAATGCCATCTTGATTGACATATGATGACAACCTTTGACAGTAATGTCCGCATTTTTACAGAGAAGAACAGATGACACTGAGAAACAATAACCATCAACCTGTCTAGTGGTGCCAGTGCTCCTGACCTGGTAAGATCTCTCTCAGTTTTCTTCCTTCCTCTATTTCTTCTACTTCTTAGTCTCCCTCACAAGCTCCTCTTCTGCTGCTAGATCCCTACATACTGGTGTTTCCCAGTCTTCCAGCATCACCCATGTCATCAACCAATATAATGTGCCAGATATACATGTCCATCCCAGACCTCTCTCCTAACCTTAAATGGGGAGTTAAAAGTGGTATCTGGAGCCCAGGAACTCCTCCCCTTCCTAGGAATATGACCTTAGACAAGGTGCTTAGTCTTTCCAGGCTTCATTTTATCATCTATAAATACTATAACAGAACTATCGCAGGAGTTAAAAGAGATAATATATTTAAAGCAACTGGCACTTGGTACATATTCAATAAATAGGTGTCATAATGATAGTTATAATTTTTATTTCAAAACCACCTGGATTATTCCAATGTAAGTATCCCAATAGCTCTTCATCCTGAAACTGTCTACAAGAGAGACTTCCTTGTCTCTTACAAACTTGATCCTCCTCTGCACTCTTTCAAGGTGAATAGCACTGCTATTCCTCACTGATTCACTCAAATCAAAATGTTAGGTAACTTCTGCTCCTAATATAAGGGGGTAGGGAAAAAACTGCTCCAGTTTTTTAGCTAACTTCTAGAATTTACCACCCATACCTGTGTAAGAGGGGTCTTTTTCTAAATTTCAAATCTGTTTCCATCTGCCCATTTCATTTAAATGCCTTCAATAGACCTCCATGACCTTTAGAATGAGGTCCAAATGCAGAGCACACACCAACTTTCAATATCCAGTTTCTTCCATCTCCTGCATCCCCCCAAAAGGACAAAATTACTACTGCTGCCTTGAACAGAAACTCGTCTTTCGTGTTTTTGAATGCTGGCGAATGCAGTTTTCAGGATCCAAAAGTGCCCTCCTGGCTGACTCTACTGCCCTTCTAAATGCTACGCATGCCCTTCTTTTTTCATCTACGATAGCTCCTGAGACTCATTTCAGCCCCTCCTCTGTGCAGTCCTGGCAGCCTGCCCTTGCTTCTCCCTCAGTCCTTATTACTGAGGAGGCTTACTGCTGGTTGTCTTCTTCGTCTTACTTACCAGACTCTAACATTCCTGAGTTTAGTCAATCAATTCTGCAACCCAGAATCAGAGGCCGTATCTGAGAGGCATTCAATAAGTGACTCTCTTAGAAAGTCAACTAAGTTCTAAGATATAAAGTAGGCATATTGATGGCACAATTACAAATCTATTTGAGCACACACAAAATTTTAGTGCTGAGAACAAATTTGCAAGTCTAATCAAATTCTTTTAAGTTATATATGAGAACCAGAGAACTTAAATAAGCTTAAGTGACTTATTCAAGTTCATACAGCTATTCATGGAGTCCAAACTCATCCCAGAACAGCAGATTGAGAAAGATAAGTGACCTCAAAGTAGGCCTCAAACTGAACACAATCACCCTTCAAGCTCACGTATATAAATTATTTATTTACTTATAACCTGCATGTTACAGAAAGGGTCTTGGACAGTTCAAAGAAATACTTAACAGGAAATATTACCTTAGTTTTCTTATAGTTAATGAAAGAATCTTAAAGTAATGGAAGCTGGAGATTGTGAGTAGGGCAGAAGCAGGAAAGCCAAAAGAGACGGCTAACATTCCTAGTGAGATTCGCATTTAAAAAACTGATCTGGTGCATTTCCTGGGGCTGGATTACAAAACTGCCTGTAAATTACTTGGCACCCAACACAGAGAGGTTGCTAAAACCTATTCCTGAATCACAGTGTAAGATAAAAACAAACCAGCGGTTTGTTTGCTAAAATCTGAGAACAATTTTTCACCATGGGACTTTGTGAAAGGAAATAAATGAGCTAGAGTAAATAACAACTTAAAATAATTTTGAGTTTCATCATATCATTTTATGTATTATTCAATGAAGTCCCCAAAACTCTCAAAAGTGCAGTTGACCTTCTCATGAAGATGGCACCAAAAACAAAAAAGGAAGTCCCTGCCTCTCTCAAAGCAAAAGTAAAAGCTCTGAAGGCCAAGAAAGCAGTGCTTTAGTGAACAGCACTGCACTGCTGTAGGTATCTACAGCCACAAAACAAAAACAAAAAAAAAGATCCCTACATCACTCACCTTCAGGCAATCCAAAGGCAACCCAAATATCCTCAAAAGAGCACTCTCAGGAGGAACAAGCTTTACCAGTCTGCCATAGTCAAGTTTCCCCCACGACCACTGAGTTGGCCATGAAGAGAGAAGACAGCAATACACGTGTGTTCACTGTGGTCATCACGGCAAACAAGTACCAGATCAAACAGGCTGTAACAAAGCCCTGTGATATTGAGCTGACCACAGTCAACACCTTGATCAGACCTGATGGAGAAAAGGCATGTGTTCAACTGGCTGCTGACTGTGATGTTCTGTATGTTGCCAACAAAATTGGGGTCATCGAAACTGAGTACGGATGGCTAATTCTAAACATAAATTTTCTCACCATTAAAAAAAGCGTAGTTCAGGAAAACTGGAAGGACTGGGTAAAATGATACATATGTCCACACAAAACAGGATATGTGCTTCATGAGGGCAAACAGATCCTATCTTATTCGTTGCTGTGTTCCTTGACACGCCGCATACCACAGTGGAGCGCCTCAGTGGTTCAGCTATTTAACAAAAAACTAAATGAATAAATCTACATCACAGTTCAAACCTTAGTCAAGTTAGAAAAGTAAAATGTGAAAAGTTACAGTTTTTCCAGGCAGAATCAGGTTACTGTCTGGGATCCCAACAGACATCAGTTCCAGGCCTATATTGGTATGCAAAGAATCTGAACAACAGTTTCAGAAGAAACATTTCAAGTTTGCAGCTAATACTAAATTGGAAGAGACAGCAAATAATGAGAAACAAAGCAGGCAGATAAAAGGGTTTTAGATATTTCAAGTACCTACCCAGCTAATAAATGCAAATGAAGTTCAGTGCAGATAAGCACAGAATTATGAGTCTGGAAGCAAAGGAGAAAAAAGAGGACTATCTGCTTAATGGAAATGAGCTGCACGGTGCTGACCAGGAATGAGATCTGGGGAATTATTGCAGGAGAAATCCCTCAAGCTTTCAACCCACTTTGCTGCAATGGAAAAGAAACACGATGATGAGCTGTATTAAACCACAATACACGACTATCAAGTAACACTCCACATTGGGTGGAAATGAAACCAAAGCAAGGAAAGAATAAGATTTTTTTTTTAATTTAAACTATCATTCTATGCAGGATGGAACCATCCTCAATGATTTTCCTTTTCATCTCAATCTTAAGCAATTGTCTTCTATTAGAATGTGATTTCCAAACATTTGCTTGTATTTTCTATTATTTTCCAGCCATTCCACATTTATTTAAGAACCCCCAGAATGTGGACATCATATCTGATAGCAGGGGCCATCTCTGCAAAAATCAGAGGACATTAAATTGTAAAGATTGGGTTGCTCTTTCTGCCAAAGCCTTACATTTTCTGTTCTTTTTTTTTATTATTATTAGATTGTTTGGTCAAAAAAGAATCACAGACTCAAGCTTTTGAAACATGAAGACATTCTAAGTACATCTTTATGATCCTCCTAATGAAGCAGCTATTATTAGCACCATGTTACAGGTGTACATCTCAGACACAGAGGTCTGGTGATGTCACTCAACCACAACGACTCTGACAGAAGTCAGGAGCCATGCTGTGAGTTGAATTAACTGACACCCACAGGAAAGAAACTGAGAAAAAACTGGTTCCCACCAAGAACCACACACATGAACTTGAGACCCAGCTGAGTCTTCAGATGAGACTACATTACCAGTCAGCATTTTCAATACAGCCTTGTCAGAGAAACTGGTGCGGAGGCTTCCAGCTAAGCCACCTCTAGATTCCTGGCTTACAGAAACTATGAGATAACACGTATTTCTTGTTTTAAGCTTTTTTAAAATGTTACATAAAAATAGAAAACTGATATATACACCAAGAAAGTACATTCAAGTTTTGTCCTACCTCCTTTTGTCATTTTCTGTTTTCCCTGAATATAGTAAAATTCTGTCTCCCTCATGATTCCTTGAGCATCTACTAAAGGGTAGGATTAGGGTGAGAGTGCAAACAAAAGTGGAAGGTAAAGGACAATAATAACAACTGGCCATTAAATTCCATTTCATTGTAAATATAATCCTGTAACAATACTGCAGGAATGACAATCAATCCTAGGAAAGTGTTTATTGTCTATAATTTTACTTATCTATTCAACCAGCCAGAATTTGATGATTTTTCTTTCCTCTGGTTAGTCTGGTTATCCAAGCTCAGGTAACCAAGGGATAATGTACCCTCTCCACCTAAAAAGCAGTTCACTCCCAGATCCTAGAAAACCCCTGAAATTCCCAGTTTGACTCTACAATCCAGAAACAAATAAAATGTAATAAACTCCCAAAAAAAAAAAACAGCAAATGAAATTAAATCAATTAAGATCATTAAGAACTTGTAATTCAAATTAAATTACTTGTGGATTAAACATCATAGCTACTCTAGTATAAACAAGTTTATTTAGGTGAAGCATAGAGGAGCTCTTATTGTAGCTAAATGAATAACACCCTCCTTGCTTATCTTTGAAAAGCTAAGGAATTTCTCCAGAATACTGTATAGGTTGCTCCTCTAATCCCAAATAAATACAACACTAATCAAAAGAGACAGCCCTTATATAGGACTGCCACTGGCTATTAGCAACAATGCACTACACAGTAGGTCTTCTTGACCACAGCAACAACAGTGATATCAGACGCTACAAATTCAAAGAGGCAGTTCCGGACTACAGAGAGCTGCCAAATATAAAGACAAAAATATATATTTGAAAGACCTTGGAAAGCATTCCCCCCATGCTCTGTGGCCTCACCATGTGGGAAACCAGTCCAACAAAACCAATCCAAAGGAGGGAAGAACAAGAGAATTCCCCTCCTTCCCACCTATTTGTTTTAATCTTTCCACAACACTGACCTACATAATAATCAATACATATGCCAACCTTTCATCAACAGTTTTTTTTGAAATAGGCAACTGTTCTGGGAATAGCCATAGATTTAAAGCCAAACTCTCTGCTGTGGCATCACTGAATGCCAAGCAGGTATACCTAAATTAGAATTTGGCCCTAACACTCCTCATCACCATTTAAAATTTACCTTCATAAATGGAACTTTATGGGAAGCAATGGACAAACATGTTTTTCCTGTAACGCTCTCCCTGATATATCTCATCTACAAATGAAGAACTGTCATTTGAATTTTAAGGTTTCCTTTGCCAGAGTTAATAAAAGTTCAGACACACACTTAATCTACATCCCTTACATTTACCTTGATAACATTTATGAGAATCCTTTCCAGTATTTGAATTTTTAAAATCTCTCTTATTGAAAACCATATCTCCTATAGTTAAGTTTTGGAGAGTATTTTAAATACGTAAATATTTAAATTTCACATTAAAAGAGACACCATTAGATAGTATTTGCTTTGTTAAGATAGATGAGAGCGAAGTCTCAAATCCTGCTGATGCCTCAGAGACTACACCTTCTCTGACTCTCTAGTGTATTGAGTCATTAGGAGCTTTTTAAAATTAGGAACTCATCTTTCCTTTTTTTGTTGGAATGCTGCATATAGTTGCTTTATGTTCAAAAGTTTGTGAAAACAAAACTTTTGAAAAGTCAGTGACCCAAAATATCATGCCTATACCAAGCACTGAGTACAAAAGGGCAAAGAGGGACAAAGCTGTGGTCTTATAAAATGTATTAATATTGGGCCTCCCCGGTGGCACAGCGGTGCCCACAGCCTCCGCAGCACCGGTTCAATTCCCGGCCACCAGGTGAGGGTCCCATATGGTGCGCAGACCTCTCCTGCCGCCCACTGCTCCCCTCAACAGTGTACTTCGTCACTCTACCTGTTCTGCTCTCTGCTCTGGTGAATTCTCTCACCCTCCCATGCTTCTGACTGTACCTAGTGCTTGTATAAATAAATAATAAATAAATCTTTAAAAAGAAAGTATTATTATTGCAAAATCATCAAATACAATTAAAAACTAGGAGGGTTATACTCTTTCCCGACATACCTTTGTATTTTTTGTTTCATCAGATTATTCACTGTTCTTTTTCATGTACTCTTTAAAAACAAGTATTAGTCTAGCTTTCATTAAAACCAAAATCATTTTCCACAAATGTGCAAAATTCATTATGTTTAAGGGAAAAACTTGTGAAAGAGTCACTGAATTGACAGATTACAGGGTGAAAGGAGAAATTGTTAAAGAAATTTCCTCATATAGTCACTCTTGACTTTAATGAATTTGTATTCATTTGAAAAAATATGTATATAAAAATACTACATTCACTATACAGTATAATAAATATTTTGGTCAGAAGAATCAATTCTGTACACCAAAATTAACATGCTCAATGTCTTTATATTTTCACCTTATAGAAAAATTTTCATTTTCCCTGAGAAGCTCCAAACATGATATCAGACTGCCCAATTCCTTAAAAGTACAATTTTATTATTTTTTAATAATATAATTCTATACTCAATAAAAATTACTTTAAAACATGTCATTCACAGAAGAAAAATTTGACAAATTCAAATGAAGTCTATATTTTAATAGAATTATGCAACTAATAATTTCTTTGATAAGTATACCATGGTTACATGTCACCATTAGATGAAGAAATGTATATAGAAAGCTTCTGTACTATATTTGCAAGCCTTCTGTGAATTTAAAGTTATTTCCAAACAATTTTTAAGGAAATTTTCCTTTGAATTTCTATTTAAGGTAGGCAGCTGGTGAAGAAAAATCTCTAACATTTTATAATGAGTCTATTCATAAACATGCAATTAAAAAGAACACATTTCTCAAATGACTTCTGACATTAGCCCACTTTACGGTTCTAGAGCCCATACTGAGCCAAAGGGACTTCTACATGAGCACAGCATATTTATATTCTCGCTCAGACCACAGCCTTTCAAAGTTTCTTAAATCAGCATCTATTTTATATCACAGAAAAGTAGGGGAAGCAGTGATTGCTAAGATAAAATTCTCCAAACCAGTAAGCATTTTAAAAAGCACATACTATGAAAAATTTGTATTCATAAAACAAAGCAGAATATTGAACTTACCTGTCTGAGTTCATCATTGTCATGGAGCTATTACATACAGAACTAATAACTATCTTAACTCAGGAGAATTTTGAAGCCTTTGTGACTGGCAAATATGATACATGATTCCTTGATAAACAGTGAGATGCCATTTTTCCAAAGTGTAATAGTGTCCTCATAACTTCCCAATGATGAAACCCATTGTCAGTTCAAACCCACTGTCGAAATGACTTTTTCCAGCAAAAAAACTAAGGAACCCAGAGCTCTCCTTTCCATTTTCACATCTAGGTAAACTTCAATGGATATGGAAAGCATGCACCAGTGAGAAAACAGGCAGAAAAGTTATATTCACCTAATAATGGATATAAATATATGTGGAATATCAGAGGAAGTGACCCACAAAAGGAGTGCAGATGATGGAAGTATAAGAAGTGAAATTTCTACTCTGAGTAATTGCAAATACCATGAAAATCTTCTGCAATGAGTTAAAGGAAAACAAAGCCCCCTGATAACAGCAGACCTCTGACTCCATCACAAAAGCATGGGACAAGAGCAGAATGGCATAGAAAGAAGACTTGGAGAACCTGAACAACTAACAAAGAGGAGAAATGAAAACCAGGACATAACAGAAAGAGTTCCTACTGTGATTAAAGAAACTAAATTATAAGATATCAATTCCCAGTGAGGAACCAGAATTCAATAGCTGAGTGTCTTGGTATTTGATATTTGTGTTCATCTAACTGCATTTAAACCAATAATATAATAAGACGTATTCAACTTATATTCCACAATGTGGGTTTTGATCATTCTCAATATCTTTACTGTCATGAATCTGAGTTACAGCTCTTCATATACTGTGTGGTCACCACACAGAGTGACCACAGTGACAGTGGTGTTTGCTCTGTGCCTGGCAGGTCCAGAAGGGCAGGAGGTATCGGATCAACGCATCACCCCTCTGCCAATGCAGAGGCAACTCTCCAAAGCCTTATTTCTGGAAACTACAAACTAAACGCCATTCACTTGCTTATGGTTTACAATAAGGGGGTTGCAATTTTATGGGGAACATAAAAATAAAATAAAAAAAAAATTAAACAGTAATTGCCACCTGACTCATGGGATCATAATGAAATATTTAACTAAAAAAAAAGCTTTCTGAAATTTATCCGTGTTAAGAGCTGGTTGATTACTGTGTTTAATAACATCATTTATGTTATGTATGTTATAAATGCTATATATATATGTAATAATGTATATGTAACATAAAAATTTTCATAATCTAAAAGGACACTGCAGAGTTCTATATATTTACACACATCTGTTTATACATTATACATATACACATACAAATCGTATATATTAGCTTTTATATTTGCACTTCCAAAGCCATTTTTCAGAAAATATTTCACTGTCATCCTATTGTCCTTTTACAGTAAACTAAAAGTGCTGCAAATTATTCTAGGGGTTTTTTAGGGGGGAGGGGGAGGGGGAGACATGGGGCGATTTTATTATTTCATCCCTGAACCTCAGTTTCCTCATCTCTAAGACGAGGGTAATAACAGCGCCTGTTTCATAACGACAAAGATGAAACACATTAATACCAGAGAAGCACTTGGGCTCACCCGGGTATGCACCAAGCACAGTAGCCGTCAGCCACTCACGTGTTTTCTTGGCTCCTGAAGCTCCGCTCACCGTGGTTTGTCCCAGTACAGCCACGCGGTTGTCCTGCAGCCTCCCAGGAGTCTGGCTCCAGACAACAGTGGGGTGGCTTTCACCCACAAAACTAAATAAAAGCAGTCCTGGTCCTTTGGAGGGGACAAAACAGTGTAATATTCTTGATGGACTTGGAAGCGTCCCTGCCGATAGGAAAGACTTCATGGGGTGGGGAAGTCAAGGCAGCACCTGGTCGCCCTAGCAGCTCCCAGCAGGCCATGGCCCTCGGGGGGCGGGCATCTGGGTGCCAGCAACCTGCGCACCGAAAGCCAAGTTGGGCCTTTCCATTATGGGGAGGGGCGGGTGGGGGTTACTGAATAGACGGGCAGGCTTTTAAAGTCATTCGTAAGCTGAGAAATTTCAGTTTCTTTTTCTCATTTTCAAACCAGCAGTATCCCACTGACCAAACTGGGTTCCGGTCCACTGACTGGTTTCAGAACCAGCCCAGTCGCCAGACTCAGCAAGGATGTCTGCTGCAAGGCCTCTACCTGGCCGGGTCTGTGTGAGCTCTTCCAGCACGCCCTTCTTTTTCAGACTGCTCCTTTCCCCCCACCCCCACCTCACCCCCACCCCCCACCCCACCCCCACCCCCCCACCCCACCCCCCACCCACCCCACCCCCACCCCACCCCCCACCCCACCCCCACCCCCCACCCACCCCCACTCCACCCCCACCCCCACCCCACCCCCACTCCACCCCCACCCCCACCCCCACCCCACCCCACCCCACCCCACCCCACCCCACCCCACCCACCCCCCCCCCCCCACCCCACCCCCCCCCCACCCCACCCCACCCCCACCCCCACCCCACCCCCACTCCACCCCACCCCCCACCCCACCCCCACCCCACCCCACCCCACCCCACCCCACCCCCACCCCCACCCCACCCCCCCACCCCCACACCCCACTCCCACCCCCACCCCCACCCCGCCCACCCCCCCACTCCCACCCCCACCCCACCCCACACCCACACCCCGACCCCACCAGGGTTTTTCTGCTACTGGGTTCTTTCCTGTTTTTTCTGTTTCTGAGCTGGCACCTCCATGCCTGTCAGCTCTATTTCTTGGGCTTCATTTTCTTCTTCTCCAGGGTCTTGGGGCCAGCTCCTATTGAGATATAGTCTGTGGCCTGGACTTTGACTTCTTTTTACTACTTCCTTTCCGAGGACTCTCCCCATGGACCTGGAAAGTTTGGCGTGCCCTGAAGGGGTGTCTCCCTCCAGGTGGATTTTCTTTTTCTTCTTTGTCTTCACACTGCATTCCCTGAAGCTCCCCTGCTTCCATTCTTCCAGGAGGCTGCAGGCTCCTTGCTCATCTTCTCTGCTGAGCAAGCTTGTAAGCAGGAGCAAGGCCTCCAGGGCCTGATTCAATCAAGGGTCCCAGGCCAAGCAGGCACAGGCTTCTGGGCCTTATTCTCCTTCTTGTGTCTTTTGAGCTTCTTGCCAACTCTAGTCACCTTCTTGCCCTATCTGGGGTCTGGGGAGGTCTTCACCCTGGAGTCAGGGGGACATGACTAGAGGCCACAGTGACATCCTCTTCCTTTTCTTCTCCACGGTGAGTACACAGAGGGACCACCTGCCTCCTGGGGCTGGGCAACTTTGCCCAACAGGCCAGTAAACAGGGGGCTTTTGAGGGGCTTCTCGCAGAGAGTGCTGAGTCCCTTCTTTTTCTTCGTTTCTTCACTGGTGGCATCTCAGGAGCCTGCTTGTGTACCACACTCTTTTAAGTAGTTGTGGCTCCTGCGGGACAGATCCCAGTGAAATAACTGCCACTTTTTAAAACTGAGTATTAAGTCTCTAGTTCTTTGACCACCTTCTTTTCCTCTGGGAAAAAGTGTGTGTCTTGTGATCATTTCCTTAGGCCAAATTTCCCCACCTCCACTGAGAACCCTCTCAGCCTATACACTAGACCCTTATTTTAGTTTTCAATACTCAATAATTACAAAGCTCTCTGCAGTGTCACATAATGAATCCATGAGACAGACTAAGAAACCATTTTCAAAGCATTACAGAAATTCCACAGTTCATAAAAGTTGTATACCTTATTAAGATTTCAACATAAATAATTTTGTATTATGTATGATAAATATTTCTTTAATCCACTAGATCATAAATGTACATTTATAGACTATGGTCCATTACACACATCCCCAAAAGTTCTTAGCATGCATTGAAATAAAATGAACATTCATACCATTTTCTTCTCACTTTCACAACTTGAGGTTAATTGTAAGCTGCTAAAAACAATCCAGGCTTCACTTGAGGTAGGTTCAAAAGAGGGGTCAGCAATGAAACAAGCAAGTATTTTAGCTAGAAGTTTGATTTCAATGATCAAGTACAAAAACACTCCTTAATGCATGTTTTAAACCAAATATTTAGTAAAGGTATTTGACCTGATTTCTTAAAAGGAATGTAGGTGCCAAGAAAACCAAATCATAATGGAACTGGGGAATATTTTAGTGAAATGTAAAAATCATTAGGCTATTTCAGACTAAAATTCACATTTATCTAAAATATCTCATTTTCACCGTCCCTGAGGGGAGCCCCTACTAGAAGGGGGAAGTGGAAAAACTAAAGAAGTCTAGTGAACGCAAGAACTTTGTGAGCACTCATGTCTCTCCATTAAATACTTGGTGAATGCCTATGTACTTGGCACTGGGATGGAAGGAAAACAGTGAGGAATGAAGTGACATGCCACTTTCTCTCCAGGAGTTGAAACCTAGTTGGAAAGACAGACAACAGACCAAATAGCTGATTAATCCTTCTAATTGTGGCACTAAGAAGAATTTGAGACGGTAGAGCCAGCCCAGATAAGAGGGCCCGATACAGCTAGAGAGATGGGGCAACTAAAGAGAGGCATATTCAACTCCTTAAATACAAATAATGCAAAGACCAAAACCTCTTGTGTTTGCAGAGATGGTTGTGTTGGAAAGTATTTTACATGCATGATCTCATTTGATTTTCATATTACTTGAAGAGGATAGGTTTTATTATCCCAATCATTCAGAGTAGGAAACTGAGGCAATTAAACCCTTCTGTGGATGATCTCCACTGTTGTGAACCCAGTGAGGCTCGAACTCCCTCACCACACGGTGAGAAGAACTTGCTGGGCTGCCTGCACCAACATGGATACAGTGGAGACCATGCCCAGGAAATTTTTCCAGGACCAGGGCTTTCCTCTTTCAGTAGACTGGGAAATATAAGCTAAGGCATGGCTTCCCTCTGGGTCCAAATAGGAAAATAGCCTACCCTACAGTCCTAGAGATCCAAGAAATGTAGAATCTTATAAATGTACTTTGTCAAAATGAAACAAGGTAAAAATATGATGTTAAGTCATAATAAAATAAAAAATTGAGAGAGCAGGATGGCTAGCACATTAACTCTTTCACTAATTTCTTCAAGAAAAATTAATCAAATTAATCAGTCCAAAACAGCTTCCCCTTATTCACCATCACATATTGAAACAGGAAATTTTCTTTCTCCCAAAACCTCTTCCAAATTGCAGTTTGGATGAGACTGGCAGGTAACTGAATAACCTTTGCGTTTTCTTTTCTTCTCATAAAACTGTCATGCTGCACACATCTCAGCAAAGTGTCTGTCTTCTCTTTATCGAGAGCAGCTCTATAAAATCGAAATACAATGTAAAAGATGACCTCAAGCGAGGCTCTGTGGTTTGGCTATAAAAGAGGCGGTGGTGCTCAGCATGCAGTTCCACCCCCAGCCCATGGTTCCGGCTCCCTGAGAGCTTTGCAGGACTGCAATGCAGTAAAGGGTCTCAGTAAATGAAAGGAGGCGGGAGAGGGAGAGAGTGGGGTTGCAATTTCCTTGTGTGCATTGAGCCTCAGCATTTTCTATTTCAACTGAATATGAAGAATCATGGCCTTGTTTTAAGGATTTAAGAAAAAGAAGACAGTTTAAAAACCAAATGCCTGCTCTCTGCTACGGCTGTTCTATTGGCAGGCTGTAATTTGTCGGGGATAGATAATGGAAATGCAGTTATGATTGTATTATCCATGGGCTGTTTATCAGCTATGTAAAGCCCAAAGATACAGGTAGCAGCAAATATTTCTGTCTGGGAAAAAAAAAATCTTTCAACTCTATAAAAGAAAAAAGAAATGCCCATCATTTTTGATATAAAATACAATTCCATTTTATTTCTTTATAGGTAGTTCTGAAACAAAGAGAAGAGGTTAATGGAGAAAAAGAAAGAATCTATAGGACAATAGCCATGTTTCAAATCACATATGGAACACGAACATGCATTTCTCAAAAAAGATAATTCCATTCAGGTTCTGATACATCTTTAACCCATAATTTAAAGGCATATACCACAAATGAGAGCTCTGAAAAAAAAAAAGAATTCCTTTGATCTAGGATTGCCACAACCAGAAACCTGTTTTGAGTAAAACAGTATTGTAATCAAGCAGGTAATAATTTGTTACATTTGTTTTGTTCTTGTTATTCTTGGCTTTTCTAGAAGAATCACATCCTCAATGAAACCTCACTCTTATCTGACCATATTAAACAAGCATTCACTAGTTGTGTCGTGAGAAATAATGGACACAGATATAGACATTATAGGCTCCTTAAAAACCATGTAAAGTAAACTCTGAAAATTGCTTTTTTATTCACAGATATCAGTATTTACTTCTAAGTTTTCATTTTCTAGGCTGCCTGTTTTACTGTGACATATAATCTTGCTTCATCTTTTCAATGTCAGTGTGTCAGTCTTTGATTGAATCAACAATGATGAATATAGAGCTTATTTAGTAATAAACAGAACTTACATGCACAGATTACAAAAAAAAAAAATACCATGTAAAAACATCTCAGAATACAGTAGCACTAAATTTCCATTTTAGCATATCTTGCAACCACTCTGCATATCACTAAAGAGACCGGAGTAAAATGACATTTCAGTCCAGGGTTTCCCTGCGTGGTTTCCATCCTAATCAGTGTCTGCACTATTTAAATGAAAAGAGAAAAACACATAAATCACAAGCTTTTTCTCCTGTTCAAATGTCCTTTCCTGCTATTTCATTTGCTATAACCTCACGTGAGCTTCAAAAGTGAATCCAGCCACCAGCATTCAGTCACACAAAGAGCAGACCATGCTAGCTTTTTAATCTTCTGATTCTTTGGGGGACTACTTGCTCCCTGTACTCACACTAGCTGATTTTACCAAGCTCCTAAAGAACCCGGGGACTTCTCCTCCACATGGGCCTTGTCACGATTCAATGAAGCCAACCCCATAAAGAATATCACACAGCAACTCGCATATAGCAAGTACTCATTAAGCTATGAGTTATTTTGATATTACCATAATTAGCTTTTTTCAATTTATTTTCTCATTCAGTATGTTGTGATACACTTAGAGAAAGACTGCCACAAAGGAAACTGCATGGTATTTAGTGGACCTACACTCAACTTTTGTCTTCATCACTTAAACAGACTCATGATCTTGGTTGCTACTATAACTTAATGAGTTTGTTCGTACAATGGAGACATTAATACTTAGTTCATAGCTTCGGTGTGAGGATTAAATAATATAACATACATAAAACTCATCCCAGAAGTGCTATCTCTTTATGTCTCAGTTTCCCCATCTATAAAATTGGTTTAATGGTAGTAGAAATACCTACTATGGTTGTAAGAATTGAATGAGTCATCAATACTTTCAGAAGAGTGTCTGCAAGGCTACAAGTGAGAGTTATGGTAAGAGTTGCCATTTTTCACTGAGGAATGAGATATTTATTGTGTGTTTGTCACTTTGCTAGTCAGCGAGGATACAAAGACAGACCTGATCCCTGCACTCATGAAATTTAGAGTGTAAATGAGAGGTAAGCATTAATCAAATAACCACCTAGATAAATGTGTGCTTGAAAACTGAAATATGTGTTTTGAAGGAAGTGAACAATTTCATGAAAACATAAATAAGCATGGTAGTCCACTCTGGGGAAGAAGCATTTGAGCTGACTGTTGAAGGATGAGAAGTTAATTAAGCAAAGAGGACTAGGGCAGGGGTTAATCCAGGGAAAAGGAACTATCTATACAAGGTCTTGTGGTGAGGGGGCATGATGCACCAGAGGAAATGATTAGAGATGAGGGAGCATAGTAGGACTTGAGGTGTCAAGGTATCCAGGTGCCACATCATGCAGGGATTGCTGCCAGAGTGTTTGGATTAGGAAAGCTGGAAGGAATTTAAGAGTGGGCAGGTAAGAGGTGTTGGTGGTGACATGATTAGATTTGCATTTTTGAGATCTTCCTAAATGATGTGATCTGAATGTAGGAGTCATAAGATTTGCATATAGCAGTTGGGCAGCTATGGTGAACAGGATTAAAACTGGTAGTGGAGATGGAATCAAAGGGCAAAAAGTTTGTGGACTTTGTTTTTTGGTCCATTGAAGTACTCTGTAACAGCTAGTTCCCTCTCCTTGGCCTATCATGCCTAGCACAGATTTTTGGCACCTAAATCAAGGGTACAGGTAGACACAAAAGTACGTTACTACACTGCAGTATGGAATGTGACCTTTTTCTCTGGGTCAGACAGAAAGTGTATCATGCAGGAGTAAGGAAATCTAGATATGGGACAAGGCCACCGCTGTTTTCTCCTCTGATTGCTGCCTCTTTGCTACCTAGCAAAGGAAGTCAAATCCTGATCCACCTAAGATCCACTCTTAGGCTTCTATCAGTGATCAGTGAAAGACCATCCATTCATCTATTATGTTACTCACACTACACTTTCACTAAAAACTCTGTGGGTTTTCTTATCAGTGATAGAGAATAGATCACGTCATTTTTGGCCCTGTCATTGCTATCGTGTCCCAATGGAATACTTCTTTTCTAAGTGTGACTCTCTGTAACAAGGATTGTTTTCTTTTAAGCTACCAATGACTGGCGGCAAACATCCATTACTTTATACTGACTTTTCTCACTCAACATGAATCAAGCATTTATTAAGCATGAAATGTGCCAGCCTATGTCAGGTGCAGAGGACCAGAAGATAAGTGACCCACCCCCGATGTCAAGTATCATCAAGCCTAGTGGAAAAGACAGATATAAAACCAATTAATTACATGATATCAAAGTGCTAAAATGAGGGCATGAATAAATTGTGGAAATCCAGATCTGAATATAATTAATTTCTGTCTAGGGTGGTACATAAAATCTGTTGCAAAACACAATAAAAATTAGATAGACTTTCGATTAACAACATCCCTCTGGCATTTTGTTCTTACCCTATAACCTCATTGCAATTGCCTGAGTAGTTCCCGCACTATATTATTAATGAAAATGTTTCCCCTCATTATCCAACAGCTTTGTTACATAGGCATTTGTGTTCTGGAAGATGCTTGAAAACTTCTTTATCTGATAAAAGAATTAACCTTTTAGACTAAGGTGACCACTTACTGCTGGGCACAACTCTGAGGGATTCTGATTACTTAGGAAAAACAGAGAATCTGTTTTGCATGTGTGTGTTGTGTAGACTAACAAATAACTATTCGTATGAGTAAAATTTATTATAGTTAAGGGATTAAAGTGTTATAACTCTGGTGATTATGCTTCTAAAACAATCAAATCTCAATTTTTGAGCTCTCAAGGAATAGAAATGCCACAAAAAAATCTTTGGGAGCCAGACCAACACTACAGGAATTATAGAGACAACCGTCTGCACAGAATGACTTGAGAATTGGGGAAAATTATCTGCCAAAATAAAAATCTTCCTCAATGACTAAGCTACTTGATTGTTAGTGAGACTGTGAAGACAATGCCCTCCTTACATACTCTGAGAAATAAGTAAGTCAAATTTAAGTAGATAAGAATTGGGGAACCTGCAGTATAGACTGGTGACTTATACTTTGGGTTCTTTAGGCAAATGCCCTTTTATCCTGTTCAATCCATAACCTAAAGAATAGAATTCAGACATTCATAGCAAAATGAATTTCTAAAGCACTCCCTCTAAAAAGAATAGAACCCAATGGCTTTACCCAATCATTCGAGATCTGCATTATCTAGTGCCAACCAACATTTGTTTCTATCATATATTCTCCATAGCAAGCCCTTTGCCCCAACCAGACTAGCATGATCATTATCTCGGAAGGCTCCTGTGAGGATTCAATGTATCAATACATATAAATCATTTAGAAAGTGCTGGTACACTGCAAGTGCTTAATAAATGTCAGCTGTTACTATTACAACAGAATCCCTCTAAGGTAGGTCATGTTTATTATGCCCACATTGAAAGTAAGAAAAAGGAAGTGAGAGGTTATTTGAGTAACTTGCTCAAATTTGCACAGTGCCTAAGTAATAGAATTACAATTGACCTCAAGCTATCTAATTGCAGAATTGCTTCTATGAACTCAGCAGCAAGGTAGGGAATGTCCTGTTAGAGATAGAACTCTGTGTGTGTGTGTGTGTGTGTGTGTGTGTGTGTGTGTGTGTGTGTGTGTGTGTGTGTGTGTGAAGTAGATCACAATGCTTCAGATTTTCCAAGACAGATATTTACTGATTAAAAGCAAAAAAATAATAGCTTTCTTATCAAATAAATCATCAGATACAGGAAACATGAGCAATGACTTGTCCAAAATACAGTAAAGTTTAAAGAATTGGATCAAAATAGTCTCAAAAAGTCTAGATGAAAGATACACAGCCTGACATAACAGTTTAAAGTGAATTGATCCCCTTTGACAAATATCTAAATTTGAAGAAAATTAATTATTTTGGAAGAGTTTTCACTGAAATAAAATATTTAATCTCATTGTATTTTGTATTTCCCTTAACAGTTCTAAACATGGGTCATAATAATTAACAAAGTAAATATTTCACATGTTTACTTCCACATTACACAGTGGAATAATATGCATCAATCAGTAATTAGTTTTTAGAAAGAGATTACAAGTTTTATCTATAGTATTAAGTGAAAAATGGTACATAATTTTATATTTTGTATGAATACATCCCTGGGAATAACTATTCATACAAAATAGACACAGAAAATTTTAACATTAATGAAAAGGTTGTCTTACTCAAATGCCCAAAAATAGATGACTGGATCAAGAAGATGTGGTATATACACATAGTGAAATATTATTCATCAAACAAAAAAGATCAACTAATGCCATTCGCAGCAACATGGATGGAACTAGAAGGAATTATGCTCAGTGAAATAAATCAGAAGGAAAAAGAAAAATATCAGATGACTTCACTTAAAGGAGGAATTTAGGGGAACCAAATAAGACATCATGGTAAAAAAGTAACAATACAAAACACAACAAACAAAAACAGACAATTATAAACCAGAGACATCCTGCAGGAGAGGAGGAGGGAGGGGGATCAGAAGGAAGGAGGGAGGAGCAAGGGGACTGAGGTGATGGTGCACAGGTGAACTGGTGGAGGACATTCTATGTGGACTACACCTGAGGCAGTGGGGAAAAAAAGCAAAGCAAACATTTGTTTAAAAATGAACAATACAATTGCAACGCCCCCATTCTGACCCCAGTCCCTCCCCTCCCGCCCCCCACCCCCCAAAAAGTGTCTCTGGTTCATAGTTTTTTGTTGATTCTGATTTTCACTTTCTTATAGTTACTCATTTTCCTGGTCCCTTATTTAAGTTTTCTAGATTCCTGCTATGAGTGAGACCATCCAGTATTTTTCTTTTTCTTTCTGGCTTATTTCGCTGAGCATGATCCCTTCCAGTGCCATCCATGTTGCTGCAAATTGCATGTGGAATATAAAAATAAAATTTATTATTTAAAAAAAAAAAAAGCAAAACTCGCTGACCTATTCAACTGGCTGAAACTTTTTTTTTCATAGAAGAACTGGAGTGTAGGCCATAGGTGAGAGGATTCATGTGGACTGAGTAGGGAGCAGAACAGGTGAATTTTACTGAAAGACACTGCTAAAGAGAGCAACACGCAAAACGAGAAGTCTGCTGCGCCATATGGCCTGCCTTGGATGGAACTCAGGCCTTAGTGCTGCTAGTTCTGAGACTTAATCCGTAAGCCACCTGGGAGGCTCCTGGAAACTCTTAAATAAGATTAATTGTGCCATATTCATCTATGTGTATTTACACACTGCACCCTACTTTCTGAGTACGAAATAAAAATAGTTGTTGATTCAGTGAAAAAATAAATAAATAAATAAATAAATAAAAATGAACAATAAATAAATAATTAAAAGGTTGTCTTTGGGTGTTGACATGTTAGAATTTTTTTTCTTTGTGCATTTATATATTCTTCTAATTTTCAGGAATAAACATCTTTACATTTTAAATGAAAGAAAATAAAACTATAAAGTAAATATGAATGAGAAACTCATTAACAAGCCCAGTTCTGTTTCTACACTCAGCTATTTTAAAAAACATTTTACCGTGTAGTTAAGAAATTTCTCTTTGAACCACACTCCAGATGTAAGTTTACCCTTTATGAGATCTTTCAGCATTTTATAGACAACCACTAATCCAAAATAATAAAGAAAATCAGACCTTCTTTCTCTAGGGGGGAGAAATATTTTTTCTTTAATTTAGAAGAAATACAATGGGCTTTGGATGTTGTTTGAATACTGGTTCAAATACTTCAGCAAATTAGTTAAGCTCTCTGAGCCTTAGTTTTCCCACATGTACCAAAATAAATAAATAAATAAAAGGTTGTTATAGAATTGAATTCAATCAGTCAAGCGGCTGGCTCAGATGGCCAAAGCCCCAACTAAAATCTGACTACAACTACAGAGTTAGTTTCCTTCTCTCTCTCGGCCCCTACACATGGCATGTCTATAATTGGAATGAAACATAAGTAAATTCCACATAGGAACTGTATTTTGAAGTCATACAAAATACTAAAGTCTCCAAATAGAGAAACAGACAATATTGTCTTCCAGTCAACATTTTTATTATTATTGCCAATATAGAATGATTCCAGTTCTTAATGTGCATTTGACTGTCTGAGGGAAAATGGAAAAAATGATGTCACTTGATTTTAAACACATTTTTCATAAAATGACTTATGTCAAATTTATCCATCTTGCTCATTTCATATCTGCCTAATTTTCCTTCTATCTTCATTTCTGGTTTGCATTATTTTAGATGTGGAGAATGAAATCATTACCTTATTAAACACTGAAAAAGTATTTTTTCACTAGATAACATATCAGATATAATTTGATATGTGATATTAAAATATGCCATACCCTATATATGTCAAGAAATATATCAGGGCCTCCCCGGTGGCGCAGCGGTTGAGTGCTGGGTTGCGAAGCTGCCCGCAGCCTCTGCAGCGCTGGTTCGATTCCTGGCTGCTCCCCGGCCACCAGAGGAGGGTCCCACATGGCGCGCAGACCTCTCCTGCCACCTGCTGCTCCCCTCAGCAGTGTACTTCGGTCCTTCTGCCTGCTCTGCTCCCTACTCTGGCTCTGGTGAATTCTCTCACCCTCCCGCACTTCTGACTGTACCCAGTGCTTGTATAAATAAATAAACAAATCTTAAAAAAAAAAAAAGAAATATATCAAAGAAAGCATTTCTTCTGTTTAGCATAAATGATAATTTATAATTTGGATATAATTATCCAATGATTATTGGAATGAGTTATTACCCTCATGTGGTATTTGCAACGAACTGGCATTTTCTTCTTGCAAGTATTGACAATCTCTGTCTCCTCTCCTGATCTTCCAAGTTTCCTTTAGCCAGGTCTTACAGATCATACAGTTCTTTTGATCTAGTGTCAGTGACAGGACAAATATGGGATCAGATGACCATAACTGAGATGTTATCATAAGTATGTCATTTCCATCAGAGTTCATTATTTTTATTTTTGTGATGGCATTAACTACTTTCTTTGCCTTGCTAATTCTCACTTTTTTCTTCAGGTCTTATATTAAATCACAGCCATATTGGGGAAGACTTTTCTGAATACTTCCCACTCTTGTCCTTCTTCACCACTCCCATCTCATACTATGGTGAGAGCTCTTATTATATTGTCTCATTGTAAAATAGATTTTCATTGTATACCACTACCACAACCAAAATTAAATTAATTGCAGTATAAGCCTCCATTTAATGTTTACCCAACTGAATGAACTATGACCTCCATATGACAGATATACCTGTCTTGTTCATCTTTGCACACTGGGTGTTCCTATAGTATCTAACCCATAAAAGATGCTCAATAAAAAAATTATCCATATTAAATGAATGAATCAATAAAGTCTTTACTTGTTGCAAGTAGAAATATCCACATCTATTCTTTCAGTACTAGATAAAACAACCTGAATCTTAAAGGTTCATTTAGAATCAAACCGTATTCATTGTGTAGTTTAGTAAACATGCAAAATATCTCAAGGAACCAGTTTTCAGCTTCCAGCTAATATCTACATGAAAGTAAGCAAAATATGGCTACTGCTAACACAAGGTATGTTTGTTAACAAAGAATATTTCCAACTACAGAGTTGACAGCAGAAGATGCCTTCTAAATCCAGATATGAATAGGCTACTGCTTTGCCACATTTTCCTTTTTACAGCTTTACTGTTGGAATCAATGGAATGTTTACTTGTAGACAAAATAGATATTTCTAATAGTTATCAAAAACCATAAACAATGAAGATAGAGTTGAATCATGATGCATTAACAAAATTAAAATAAGAAGAATTTAAATTAGTGTTATTGGGAAGAATACAATAGAGAGAGAGACATAGTTAGTGACTGTTGGGAGAGACCCCGCGCAGTGAGCAGAAGGGCCTTGACCTGAGTCCCAAAAGCATGTGAAAACACATGTGTCTCGGAGGAAAACCTCTGGGTGACAGGACCTGGTGTTGAGTGCCCGGAAAGTGACCTGCGTGGAGTCAGGCCTCTACGTCTCCACAGTCTGAGAATAACAAAAATAATGAGTGGGGCCTCCCCTGTGGCGCAGTGGTTGAGCGCTGGTTCACAAGCCTGCCCGCAGCCTCTGCAGTGCAGGTTCAATCCCCGGCCACCGGGTAAGGGTCCCACATGACGCACAGACCTCTCTTGCCGCCCGCTGCTCCCCTCAGCAGTGTATTTCATCGGTCTGCCTGCGCTGCTCCCCGCTCTGGCTCTGGTGAATTCTCTCACCCTCCTGCACTTCTGACTGTACCCAGTGCTTGTATAAATAAATAAATAAATCTTTTTAAAAATAAATAAATAATCTAGAATCTTTAAAAAAAAATTAAAAAATTAAAAAATAATGAGCAAACTTACCAAGCTCTAGCTAGGGGGCGATAAGATTATGTGCATGAGAACTAACCACCTGGTATCCTACTGTCTGAAGTAAATAGTTAATAGTAAGAAAGTAGACTAATCATTCATAGGTGTTATCATTATATAGTATGCTTTGATGTTACACCTGCTGCAATTAAAATAGTACATAATGAGCACTAAGACAATAAAGATTTACTGCATGCTGGACATGACAGTGCACCGTGTCTGATTTCCCTCACCATCGCATCCCAGGTCCAGGACTCACTAGAAGTCCACAAGTGACCTAGGGTCAGATCAAGTTGCCCTAAACCCCATAGAAATAAATAAGCCCAGATAGCAAATAACATCAGTTTTATGGCACCCAGTGAGTTTTTGAGTTGTGGAAGTTTCACCATGGAATAGCCTCTAGGTTTATACATTACTGTAATAACAGGATAATTCACGTTATTTTACTTGCCTTGTGCAGTCATAATAAACAGCTTCATTCTGGGAGAAGAACAGGCACAGTGTCAAGTGAAGAGCTTAAACTAACGTGTGCTAACAAGGAAATGATAAAACACAGGTGTGGAGAGCAGAGCTTCTAGCCCTCATCATAGCAGGCACCAAACCATTAACAAAAAGCAACACCAAAGGTTTTGAGACAATAATGTAGTCTCTATTCCAACTTTGTTCAACAAATAATTATAGACTTTTATGTGCCAGGCGATGTGGGTGGTTTCAGTGATTAAGACAGGTGTGGTACATACCTTCACTGAATTTACAAATGTCTTCTAAAATACTAAATAGCAGCACAAGTTTCTAAAGAGCACTGGCAAGTATTCTTTACTGTTAACAAACATTAACAAAGGGACATGTCACATGTGCCAGACACTTAGAAACCTTCCCAAGAGTTGAACGAGACTTTGTGATCACAAATGACTACAATGTACATGAAAAAAACTCCTGACCCAACAAAAAATTGAAGAATCCAAAATGAGGGTGCTTAGTTGTTGGGTAGGGGGCTCTCGTGTCAGAAATCGGATGTAAGTCAGTCTTTGAAGGAATGGAGGAGATTTGGAGAAGAGGAAAGAGAACTTGAGGACATGAGAAAATTATCAAAGAAGACCTAGAAGCAGAAAGGCCAATTGCGTCCAGAGAAGAGTAAGCACATTTAGCTAAAGCAGAAGATACCAGTAATGAAACAACGAAAGATGGAGTTAGAAAGGTAAGCAGACTTCTCAAATACCTTATACCTTACATTATAAATTCCTGAGCATTTGTAAGAGCAGGTTGAAGAAACCCTTGTGTTACAAAGACTAATCTGGTCATGGTTCTAAAATCTGGTCAGAAAAACGGTGCCAAATGTCATCAGAATCACTTGGACTTCATGGGCCTCCCCGGTGGCGCAGCGGTTGAGCGCTGGGTTGCAAAGCTGCCCGCAGACTCTGCAGCACCGGTTCGATCCCCGGCTGCTCCCCGGCCACTGGAGGAGGGTCCCACATGGAGCGCAGACCTCTCCTGCCGCCCCCTGCTCCCCTCAGCAGTGTATCGTCAGTCTATCTGCCTGTTCTGTTTCCTGCTCTGGCTCTGGTGAACTCTCTTACCCTCCCACGCTTCTGACTGTACCCAGTGCTTGAATAAATAAATAAAAATATATCTTAAAAAAAAAAAGAATCACCTGGACTTCTTTATAAATAATACAGATCCCAGGTCATTCTCATTCATTTCTAAAACTAATATGTCTAGGAGATTTGGCAATTATATATAATATATATGTAAGGATATATATTATGTAAGTTTATATAATATTTTTTTCTTTTAAAGTAATTTCCTACATGATTCTGAGGCACAACCAGGTTTGGGAAGCGCCACTATAGAAGATGGAAGAAATGGAAGCCTCCAACTGGCTTGGCTTAGGGAGAATGATGAGGTCCAGATCTAGGGAGTATATGGACTCTCTGACCAGAAAGACAGAGAGACTCTTTAGTCTAAGTTAAAATTCTAAGGGCGAATTGACCTCTGAAGGACCTGTTGACCCTTAAAAGTACATCACTCTCATACTGCTATACTCCATGTTTAAAATAAGAAGTTTATTATACAAAGATTTTTAATGTGTCAGAATATCACATTTCACATTTTGACTCCATCTGTTTCTCCCAAGGGGGAGAAGTCAGCTTCCTTAAGGCACAGAACTTGCTCCCTGCTCTATCCCAGGTCCCACAGTGGTGTCAGTACAGACAAGGCAAGCATGTTTTTAATTAATACATAAATGAATGAATGATAACCAGTCCTTTCACACTCCCATGTTCACTGCAGCACTATTTACAATAGCCAAACTATGGAAACAACCAAAATGCCCTCAAAATAGAGTAGTAGATCTAGAAAATATGGCATATATTCATAGTGGATACTACTCAGAGATCAGAAAATATAAACTCATGCCATTCACAGCAACATGGGTGGAAATGAAAGGGATTATGCTAAGAGAAATAAATCAGGAGAAAGACAAATACCAGATGGTGTCACTTAATATGTGGAATATAGAGAAAACAGACAAAGGGTCAGATAAAGTCAAACTCAAAAACTAGCCCTTGAAAGCAGGCTATAAAGCCTCCCCAGTGGTGCAAGGGGTTGAGCGCAGCATTGTGAAGCTGTCCAGCCACTGCAACACAAGTTCGATCCTGGCAGGCCAGGGAGATACCCACATGGTGCAGCAGACATCTCCTGTCTCACCCGCTGCTCCCCTCAGCAGTGCTTTTGGTCCATCTGCCTGTTCTGCTCCCTGCTCTGTCTCTGGTGAATCCTCTCACCTCCCACACCTCTGGCCTGTACCCCAGTTCTTGTAATCATAAATAAATAAATCTTTAAAAAAAGAAAGAAAGAAAGCAGACTATAGAACTGAGATATTTGGAGGGACAGAGGGAGGGAGTAGGGTGAGCACCAAGTGGGGAGGGAGCATCATGGACGATGGTTGTGGATTTTGGCGCTTTGGTGGCGGGAGAGCTGCAGTAGCAGCACTGGAAGGGGAAGGATCCTATACTTCCAAAATACAAATAATAATGTAAAGCTACATTACCACAATTAAAAAAATAATAATAATAATAACCAGTCTTTTCAAGCATTGGAAAAAGTGGTTGACATTTACAGCTCATTGGAGACCATGTATAAAAATACCCACTCCCCAGGTGACAGATTAAATTATGTCCACCATGGGTTGTGAATGCTTTTGTATACTCCACAGGGTTCCAAGATAGGGACCGCCTAAGAGAACTTTAAAAAATACAATGAGTACAACTCCAAGGCAGCAGGAATAGCAAAATCCTTATAGTGGGCTAATTTCGGCTGATTATAAAGCATTGCATCTTGCCTTTCTGGGGTTTGGTTTGGTTTTGTTTTGCTATGCCTTTACTTCCTAAAACCTGCAAGAGCATTTTTGGGTCTCTTCTCATATAGGAATCCTAGAAATCTGAGAGGTCACATTCAAGTGCCCAGAGTTTACTATTTGAGAGTTGACAAACCTTACACATTTATTTTTCTGAAAATTAGCAAGATTGTGATGGCTGTATGATCAATTATTCCTTTATTCCAGATTTTTAAAAATCATCTTCATTTGTCATAATTAGTTTAAATGACCATGTTGTTAAGTAACCTGCCTAGTTCTTTCATAATGACCTTTAAATACACCAGCCTAACTTAAAAAGAGAGAAAGTGAGGCCCAGAGAGTTAATGCCCTGCCTGAGGTCTAATAGTTAATCAGTTTCAGAGTCACCACTACAACCTAGGTCTTTGCATTCTATAATAAATCATACAATATGATACTGCCTCCCTTAAGACAAAAAAAAAGTAGGATTTAACATATTTAAAGTCCAGTGGTTTTTCTTACACAGGCATTTTTCTCCTTCACTAAAGTAATCAAGAGGAAGCAACTCAATGAAAAAACCAGTTTAAAATTTCTGTGGATAAAATTTCTAATTTTAAATAATCCTTTTTTGCCAAATAAGAGCCACTAAATTATCCTTGAGAGAGGTTAGGAGGAGAAAGCATAAAATATAAAAATAACGTATGATTAGTTTCCCCAACACAGGTCTTCAACATAGAGCCATTGGTGGGGGGCGGCATCTGACCCTGCAGATAGGAGTATTTTATTACTAGCATTGTTTAAATCCACTGGAGCATGACAATAGAAGGCAGATGGACCTCGTTTTATGATTGTTTTTGAATTCTCTACAGACAATGCCCCCGACTGGAGGCACCTGAGGTGGTGGCTCCCACTACTGTCCTTGGTGGCCACTGCGGGGGCCAACTAAGAGGTGTGCTTCCTGATAACACAGTGACATAAGTCACTGCCACTTATACCACCAGGGTTGAAATAATATTGGAGAAACATCAAATACATTTAAGTTCTTAGTAAAGGGGACATATATGGTAGCAATGAACTGAAAGCCTCTCCAAATATATCTCATGATGTTTTGGATGAGAGGACTCTGAGTCTCTGGCACATGGACATCGATGCACTGAGTGAAAGGCTGTTCGGGGGACAGCTCCTCAAGCTTCCCAGACCAAAGGCTGTGGCCTTCACATCCTCCATGAACATCAAGCTCTGGTTTCCTTTACCCTGTGTCCTTTCATGAATTAATCAATTGATAGGTTAATGTCAAAAATAAGAGACAATGCATGTAAATATCACTGAATAAATTCTACAAAACTGAAAGAATAGCTCAAAACGTGATATGGAGGAAGCACCTCCAGGCACCTCACCCAGCCTCTTCCAGGCCTGGCCTTGTGCTATTCAGGATACCTGTCTGGGTCATCTCATCCTTCCAAAGCCCCTCCTATGTGGTAGGAAATACACATTGGACCCCTGAGAACAGGTCCCTGACCTGGTCTATTAGGTCTGAGGTATACACTGACTTTCACGAATAAGGAAACTGGTATCAGGAACTACATCTCTCCATCCCAAGGTCAGATTCTGCTGTCCTGAGTTGCATGGTGAAAACATTTAAATTAATGCACTTCAGTAATATCATAAACTCTAAGAAAGCACATATTGGAGAAACATGTTTAACTTTGTTTTGCCAGGTGTTTCTACAAAATCAGTAGCACACAGAACACTTTTTCAAGAGAGCCCCCACTACTAGCAACATATCTGTGAATAAGCATTCTGCATTCAAAACCAGGTGGCATTAGAGAATTCAACCTTCCCCTTAAACCAATTTTGTAAAACAGATCAGTCCTTTTCAAAAGCAAGTGCTGACATTTGCTTGTATTAGTAAATGGATGACTTGAATTATGTAAGTTCAGCATAGAAATACCAGACTCCAGGATGTCAAACTGGGATGCAGAACCCCTGTATTGAATGATGGGCATTCATACATATGTTAAATGTTATAACAGTAGAACAATGTTGAATATTTCACTGCATGTATTCTACATGTGGATATAAACCTATGAGCATCAATAGTTCACTCTCCAAGAATCCTTTCTTTTTCTGATTATGAGTACCAAAAAATTAAGCTGTAAATTTTACTTTTGTTATTGTCAATTTTACATCAATGAGAATTTTCTATTATGTTTGAATTTAGACTATCTATACATTACCAAAAGAGCTGCAAATTTCTTCAAATGTATGTGACCATTCAATAGTAGATATTTCAAGGTTTTGAATATGCATAGGTATTAATTTAAGTAATTTAACAGTATTCCTAAGTACCTGTTTTTCTGACACTGCATGTAGCAGATATTTTCTCCAAAGCCAATTAGGTTTTTTCATCTGAAATGGGTGTGGGAGGTGATCGATTATTGTTGCCAAATGAGAGGAAAACTTCACATTTATCACCTTCATCAATTTACAGGCTATTTTTTCTGGCATCTCTAATTTTTTTGTCATATTCCTTCTTTTACCCTTTATAACATGACCTCCTTTAGTGGACTTTTTCTCCTTGGCACTGTTAGTTACAAGATGCCCTGAATCAAATGTCATTCACTGATCCGACATTCATCTTCTCTCAGGATTAGAAAAATCATCAAATAATGATTAGAGACAAAGAGTTTTAAACATCCTAATCATACATCTCAATTCAATATTGATTTAAATGATTGATTTTCCTATGATAACACAGCACCCTGACCAATCAAATATAATGTTTACAAGATACATTAATCATAATTTGCAGTTTTCTTATAGGTATGATGCATAGAGAACATTTTATAAGTCTATAAACTGACAAAAAAAGTATTTTGGTCAAGGAGCTAGATTTGTGGGTGCAGCATGTATATATATGCACCAAAGATTGGTGCAACAATACACTCAATTTTTATATACTTTGTAATTCCATCAGTCTCTTAATTAAAAACTCCATTTTAGTTTCTATATAAGGCTTTTTTATCAGCTTGCTTTTATCACATGGAGCAACAGAAAACAAGTTCAAAAATGTGGAGCTATTTGTGCACTTCAATACATTGTCAAGCTGCAAATAATAGCTGGTAATGTGATTTATCCAGAGAAATTATGTTAAGTAGAACTGTATAAAATGTATATGGTTTGATTTCCTTGGAGAGCAGTCAAGACTTAAAAATTAAACCTAAAATATGGTAGAAATAAATGGATCAAGATGTTGCTAAGCAGAATAGAGATAATATGACAATATTATCTCAATCTTCACAATTCTGAATTAACACATTTGTTTTTGTTGTTTCTCCTCTTCAGCCTAATTCACAAATTAATACCATTATCTTAAGGGTATCTGATTGCTGTTTTGAACTGACTCTTATACAATTTTGCTTATTCCTATTTTCATCCTATATACTTCAGTTCCATTTTCTGTCATCTTTTTGGGAACCAGAAATTATACACATTCCATTTCAGAGGAGCATCTCAGCTTACTCCTGCCTGTAACGTGAGGAAATGCCTACATTGTTCCACTGGTTGCTACTTCCCTGGAGCAAATTTTCCAAAGGCCGATTTCAAGCAAAATTTCTTTCATCTTGACATGTGCTGGAATAAAGCACTTAAAAACAAAGGACTGGGAAGGGGATCTCAAGATAAGCACAGGATCATATCATGTGTTTTCCCACACCCCCAAGACAGCACTGCTACAAAGAGCATAATTATGTGAGAACAAATACGAAGACCAAAGGTGATGTATGGCTCGTCTCCTATTCATGGTGAGCTCTGAGTTCCTGGAGCCCAGGCTGATCTGCCCCTGGTGGGAAACAATGTCCACTACCTGTCCAAGACCATGCTCAAATACTGCCCCCTAGACACTGTGTTTGAGCTTAGAAAATAGACTCTCAGATTATTTATCTGAAACCCAAATATTATTTTTCTGACTTTTCCATTTAATTGGTTTCCTCTGAGAATTTTAACCACAGAGGCTTTTTCTTGTTCCGAAAACAGCATAGTCCTTAAGAACAAATCTGAAAATGTTCTGATGCTCCCAGTGTTATTCCAAATATGGAGTTCGTTTATGAAAGCCCCCTTATGTGGTACAAGATTAATATTAGAGAAGGAAATCTGAAAACACTGTTTTATAATACCAGATTTGATTGTTTTACTCAACACTTACCCAGAACCTACTACACAACAGGCATTTGCTTTACTCTGGGCATTGAAAAAAATGGATAAAAGACAACACAGTCCCTCCTCTAGGGAGGCCAGAGTTTAGAGGGAGAAGTAAAAAATAAACAAAAAAAAAAACACTTTGGGTAGAAGCAATCGTGCTATGACTCATCAACAAACCAAGAACTATAAATGTTTATGATCTACTCAATTATCCAGCATAAGGAAGTCAGAGCAGACTCCAGGGAGGTCTGTCCTATGAGCAATGAGGAAGTAAATTTGAACTGACTGCTAAAGGAATTAGTGAAAGTTTTCCAGGAGAAGAGGAAATATTTTACCAGAAGAAGGAAGAGCAATAGCAAAAGTTCAGTCACGCAAGAAACTGATATAAACTAGGAATGATGAAAAGGTCCCTGAGAAAATAGTGTGGGATGTTTGAGGATTAAAATACTGTCAAGAGAAGAAAGTGAAGCTGACAGTAGTATAGTCACATGCAGCAGAAACACAGTGTCCACCCATTGTTGGGTCTTCATAGGAAGCATTCCTTAACTTCTCTCAGCTAGGGAGGTTGACAACACCCCGATTGGGACCCCTGCTGTAAACAGGTGAACCAGTCCTGGCCAATTACATTACGCCATATATCTGGACCAAGTGGTAGCTTGAGATGCATGGGCATTGAAAAAAATGGATAAAAGACAACACAGTCCATCCCTCCAAGCTAGAGATGCATGACCCAAACTGAGCCAATCAGGATCCTCACTAGGGCTATCACAAGGCCCAGTTTTGTGTGTGAGACCTGTTCAGTCACAAAGGACCTGTGGTTTTGTGTGTCCAGCATTTGGTTTAATGTTCTGTTGCTGCCATCCAAAAATCTTACTCATTTCATCTTTGAACTTCTATTTCGTAAGTGAAATCCAAAGGGACCATGAGGCACACACTTGAACAGAGGAAAAATACACTCCACTTGCAATACAGCACTTATAATGCCCCATGCGCACAGCACTCCCGTGGACCCACAGTACATGGCGGCTCTGTGAGATTCTAGGTGAGGACAAGGTAACTAAGTACGTTACATTTATAACAGAATTAATGGGGGAACTGACATGTTTTCTATTGTATTTAAACCAGAATTGTTTCCAATTGAAAGGAGGCAATGATGTCTTAAGAAACAAGACTGAATTACTTCATCATTTATGTCCTTTCTTACATTTATTACTTCCCTCTATAAGATAAGCAGTGCAAACAAAGGCATAAAAGGAAAGGAAAGGTAAGATAGAGCAACTCATGTTTCTTTTTCCTTTCAATCCTTTCTTTACCTATCGGTAAGCTGATGAGCATTGGTAGAATGTAAGTATATCAAGAAGTGACATAAAAACAGTTGAGTTTCCAGTCTCCCTGGTGGCGCAAGGGGTTAAGACACAAGATGCAGCAGACCTTTCCTAACTCACCTGCTGCTCCCCTCAGCAGTGTATTTCAGTCAATCTACCAGTTCTGTTCCCCACTCTGTCTCCGGTGAATTCTCTCCCCCCACCACCACACCTCTGCTCTATACCCCAGTTCTTGTATGTATAAATAAATAAATCTTAAAAAAAAAAAAACAGTTGAGTTTCTTTTGTACAGCAGTTTCACTGGTCTAGTAAGAATGCTTGTGACCAGAGGATTGACTAATACAGCTTTGTGGGCTGAGCACAGAGAGAGCTTTTAAATTCATACTCCTAGAAACTAATGAACAGACACTTCAGAGAGTCAAGAAGAAAGGTCACCCAGAATCTTTGTTAAATTTTTTTTATAATTTCAAATTATAAAATATTTTTAAAGGTTTAAATATTTCTGAATAGTAGAAAGAATATCAATAAAAATGAATATGTATATACTTACTACTCAATTTTTAAATATCTACCAGTGCCTTAAATGGCATCCTAAGGAAGGCCTTCCCCAAATCCTTCCCCGCCCATACCCGAGCGTAACCAATATGAACTTTGTAGTAAGTCTTCTCCTGCATGTCCGTCTAACACAGTAGCTTTTTCTGTTGTACTGTGGAAGAGGAACCAAAGGGGGCTAGTCTGGAGGCTAGGAGACACAGGATAAGTCTGCTCAGCTGCTCATAAGATCATGTTTTGCCAAATAAAATTTTCATAGCAAATTCATTCGCAAAATTATGTATCTTCACATGATGACTATTCAGCCAAGGCAAGAATAAAAACCTCACTATATACCATGACTCCCTTACCAGAGCACAGAAATGAGCTTTGGGCTTATTCTCTTCTTTTTTTTTTTTTTATAGAGGCATGTTTTATTTATTTATTTATTTGTTTGTTCGTACATGCACTGGGTACAGTCAGAAGCGCGGGAGGGTGAGAGAATTCACCAGAGCCAGAGCGGGGAGCAGAGCAGGCAGAAGGACCGAAGTACACTGCTGAGGGGAGCAGCGGGCGGCAGGAGAGGTCTGCACGCCATGTGGGACCCTCCTCCGGTGGCCGGGGAGCAGCCGGGAATCGAACCAGCGCCACAGAGGCAGCGGGCAGCCTCGCAACCCAGCGCTCAACCGCTGCGCCACCGGGGAGGCCCAGGGCTTATTCTCTTCTAACAAGTGAAAAACTGCCTGACATACAACATAGCTTGGTGCTTCTGACTTTATGTAGGATGCTATCAAATTCATTTTAAATAAATCCCAGGAATAAAAGAAAGAATATTATGCACAGAGAAATTAATCCCTAATCGTAAAATTTTATGCTGTAGGGCCTCCCCTGGTGGCACAGCGGTTGAGCGCTGGGCTGTGAAGCTGCCCGCAGACTCTGCAGCTCTGGTTCGATCCCCTGCTGCTGCCGGACGAGGGACCCACATGGCATGCAGACCTCCCCTGCCGCCCGCTGCTTCCCTCAGCAGTGTACTTAGTCACTCTGCCTGTTCTCTTCTCCACTCTGGCTCTGGTGAATTCTCTCACCCTCCCGCACTTCTGACTGTACCCAGTGCTTGTATAAATAAATAAATAAATCTTTAAAAAACAATTTTTATGCTGTACAGCACTTCACTGGAAATCCCAAGGAATTGAGTTTCTTAGTTTAAGTGGAATCTTCCTTTCAAGTCCTCACATTCTTGCTGGCTCACAAAACAAGAACTTCTATTCTCATGAAAATATTGTGTAGCTACCTGGATCCTACTTACCAGCTTCCAGTAGGAAGAACATTTTTCTGTGTTTTGTGCTGAGACACTGATGACCACTGGTTCAATCTTCATTGTTAGGGGAATCAATGGACTCAAGACCTCTCACTTAGGTTCTTTGAACCCAGCGGTGTGAGTTGGGCTACAGGCCTACACAAAGGTAGCCAGAGAAATAGCACTCTGCAGGCAGGCCCATCTCGTCCCCCATGAAGGTCCCACCAACGTGTGGCGGAGGGAGGGGAGTCCCAAGACCATTTGGGCTCCACATGCAAGCCACTTTCAGTTTTATGCAAAATAAAATGCTGATGTCTATTTCCGTATTCGATGTCTGTGCTCAGTGTCCACTTCCTGTGTCCATGTTTCAGTTGATTGGCTCCTCCAAACTCCAGTATCTAACATTCCTCCAATTATATAATTTATCTATTTAAGACATTGCCTTCTGAATCATAGGAAGTTTATCCTCCTTATGAAGAAAACTAAATGGTACAAAATTTTGTGACATGATTCTGTGTAGAAAAAGATATATACAGAATTTTCACTCTTTGTATGAAAATTAATTTTCTCCCTAAATCATTAAGTCTTCAATAAAACAATGTGATTTTTTTCCCCTCCTATTTTTCTATAAGTCATAGTCTCCTTGAATACAGACTCAGGATTTGTAATGCTCTCCAGGCTCTACGCAACAATCTCTAAATACTTATATCAGCAAAACAAATTTACTCATGAGCAACATAGGAGCTGCCAGAATCAATTAAAAATAAGTGGTGTAAAACAAATTGATGGAGGATAATTTTGATACAACATCATTTCAGCTTATAAAATGTCTTCCATTTCTAAAAATAAGCAGACCTGAATATAAAAGAAAATCCCTAAGAAGCAAACATTTGTTCCATTCAATAAAAACAAATTGTTTTTATGTTATCTGAAAGGGTTCAGTCAAACAGAAATATTGGCTTTGAAACACACCCATTTGAATAATTTGGCAGAAGTGTTTTTAAACCATTCTTTTACATGATTTAATAAAAATGGCACTACCATTGGAAAAATAATGAAATAGAAAACTTTGCAACATAAAATGAGTTACCATAAAATGTAAACATTATAAGAACAATTAAGCTTTATTATGCTACTAATGATTTGTACGGTTGTATTCCTTAATGACCTTGAAATTATATGTTTTTTAAAAGATGGGTTTTAAAATAACATGACTCCAAATGCTACAAAATATAATTTTCTATTTTAAAGCAGTTGTCTGCAAATAAATATTGGAAAGCTGTTTCTAAATCAGTCATCAGAAACCCTTATGTAATTAGTACTGTTCAGGGCCAATTCCCCCACCTTTGACTGTAAGTTTTCTTTTCATCTGTTCAACAACTGTTCCAAATCTTTTCCATTTTGCTCAGTCCCTAGTGCTGTAGCCAACACACAGTGATGAACTCCATTTTGCTCAGTCCCTAGTGCTGTAGGCAACACACAGTGATGAACTCATGTTACTAAGACTAATTATAAGCTCTCATCTTCCCTCCTCTCCTCCTTGAGATCCCTCTATTTTTGTGCATTCTCCTTTCCTACCCTACTTTTGGATTCTTCCTATTCCAGACTAATCCCAAGAAGCTCTTCTTTTAGTACAACTTCCCCCTCGCTTATTCCAATTCCCTGCCCCATGAAAACGGCCTCCTCACAGACACCTCCCAAACACTTTTAAGGGTGCACGGGGCCACTCCTTCCACTGCCCCTGTCCAACCACCTAGCAACATTTGGGTCAAATCCAAATTCACTTGCCTACAAAGGCCAAGGAAGTCATGCAAATGAGAGAAATGAGCTGGGTAGGAAGGATAACAAATGGGGTAGGGGACTGTGAGGTGAACAAAAGAATGTACATTATTTCTAAGGTGGTCACCCAATTGTTACCAAGAGGGAATGAAGACCCATTGGTAGCACATCTCCCAATTTTCCAAGAAAATCAAATATGTTTTACATAAAACCTTCCAATTCATAATTGTTGAAAGGTAATCTTTTCATCTTTCATTGCTGTGGAGAATAGTAACCTGTAAGTCAATCAAAGCACATTTGAGAGGCCCATGCACAACCTCCCTGTTGCCTTGTCTACACTGGCAACCTCGTGTCTTGGTGTTTTGTTGTCTCACTACCAGCTGCACCACTCCACTGAAATTCAGTGCAACCCTCTGACTTCCTCTCCAAGCTCACCATCTAACAGTGTCTCATTCCAAGTTACTGAAACTGATGACCAATGACCAATTCACATACTTCTTGGTGTCCACGACAAACTGTTTTCCTGGTTCCTTACTTTCCTCTTCTACTTCTTCTCTGATCCATCCTCCTCCTTTTCATCTCCAAGTCCTTTCACACTACCTTGCAGGATAGTGTGAGAAGCTCATATGCAGTGAACATCTGCACAACACACTCTTCAAGTGAAGTTTTCTAGAGACAAATCACCTTAGGTAAGCACCTAAGGTGCTTACATGGTATTTGTAGTGTTTCTGGTCATTGATGCACATTGAAATCACCTGGGGCATGTAATCCACACATGGTGACAGTTTAAAATTACTATACTGCATATCTGAAAGTTACTAAGAGAATACACCTTGAAAGTTCTCATTACAAGGAAAAAAATTTAACTATGTACAGTCATGGATGTTACTGTGGTGATTGTTTCATAATAAATGCAAATATCAAATTATTACTTTTTAAAGGTTTTAAGGTGAAGGATTTTTTAAAATATTTATTTATTTATACAAGAACTGGGGTACAGGCCAGAAGCGTGGGAAGGTGAGAGAATTCACCAGAGACAGAGCAGGGAGCAGATGCAGGGGGTGAGAGGATTCATCAGAGACAGAGTGGGGAGCAGAACAGGCAGACTGACTGAAATACACTGCTGAGGGGAGCAGTGGGCAAGAAAGGAGAGGTCTGCCGTGCCATGTAGGTATCTCCCTGGCCGGCTGGGAATTGAACCCAGAAGGTGCGGACATCTTCACAGCACTGCACTAAACCGGCTACGCCACTAGGGAGGCCCAAATGTCAAATTATTGTACTGTATACCTGAAACTAATATAATGCTATCTGTTAATTATAATGTCAATTTTTAAAAAACGATCATTGCATGATTTGTACTTTTTCAGAGGGTCTTTTATGACTCCTTCAGATAGATTTGTATGTCTCTCCCTAGCTTTCTATACTTATTCCCAAGAAAGAAAAAAAGGAAGGAAGTAATGGAGGGAGAGAGGAAGGAAGGGAGGAAATAAATCACTGGGGATGAATTTAATTGGTTTGGGTTATAGCCTGAACTCAGGATTTTTTAAAAGCTCTCCAGGTGATCTAGCACAGGTTGTTGGGCATCTTCTCTCTGATTGTATCTTTTATTATCTGAATAAACTTTCAGTGAAAGTAAAGTGTTTCTTGAGCACTACTTCATGTTTATCTATAGCAGTGAATCTCTGAGCTCTCCATGCTCCAAGCATCTTTCTCAACCAGTCCATCATGCTCTATGATTGTGTTCCCTCCTTTTTTACAGACCTTGCTGAACCCTTCAGGAATAGACCTAGGCCTGTTCCTGGGTCTGCTGAGTGGTTCATGATAACACAAGGTCTCTGGAGTAAAACTCAGGGATATGCTGAGCTCATTTTGGAACAGTTGAATTGTTCTTATACCTGGTGAACAGGCAAAACAGAGTCTACAGCAGAATCAGACAGATGAAAGGAGGCTATAGAACTCCCATATAAAGGTGAGCCTCTCACTTCCTAGCCAAATCCTCACCCACAGAAATAGTATCTACAGCAGCAGTTCTGCCTATGGAACTTTGGGAGGTCCATGTCTCACTGGGGAGTATGCCAAACTGCCCCCTGCCCTATGCAGTTACTTCTAAGTGGATCTATTTCTGAATCCTTTGTCTTGAATAACTTTTCAGCCTCTTGTTATGTCTATTGTCACCTTTCTATATTCCCCATCATCCTCCCAAAGTGACAGCCTCATAGATCTCTGACACTCAACCACTAAGACCCATGCTTCTTAGGATTGGCATTTCACACCCTTCCCAATCTGACTCCACCAGGCCTCCTGGCCTTGTCTCCCACTACATCTAAATTGCTACCTTGAGCTCTGCCCCATGGGCAGCTAAAGCCGAGAAGAATTTGAATCACTGAGATGCCCCAACCAGTAAAAGGGTATGACCTTTCATATTTTCCATTTACTGAGCTATAAAAACATATTTTTGAAACTAAAATTCCAGCAGAATGTGCAATGCTGAAAGCGAATTATTCTGGCTGATTTTAATATGTTCTGTCCATCTCTAACCTTATGATTACAGGTTTACCTACACTTGATAGCATTTGACAAAACACTTTCCTTGAATTATCTCTTAAATCCACACAATAATCTTGTGAACTTTTAGAAGATTAGAAAATGGACACACAGGGGCCTTCCCGGTGGTGCAGCGGTTGAGCTCTGGGTTGCGAAGCTGCCTGCAGCCTCCGCAGTGCTGGTTCCATCCCCAGCTGCTCCCCGGCCACCAGAGGAGGGTCCCACATGGCGCACAGACCTCTCCTGCCTCCCGCTGCTCCCCTCAGCAGTGTACCTTGGTCCTTCTGCCTGCTCTGCTCCCCGCTCTGGCTCTGGTGAATTCTCTCACCCTCCCACGCTTCTGGCTGTACCCAGTGCTTGTATAAATAAATAAAATAAATAAATCTTAAAAAAAAAAAGAAAATGGACACACAGAGATAATATTTTGATTTTCCTAAGGCCACACAGTTTGTGAGAGGCACAGATGGTCCTCAGTCCCATATCTTCTACTTTAAAAATCCCATTAACCTTCTACCACCTAGTCTTGTTTTATTTACTAATGCAAATCTCCAATTGTTCAGCAAAACTCAATGAATATTAATAAAATTAACTGCATGTGTTTGAGAACTTCAAATCAAAAGCATGCATTCATGGGACCATTCTGACTTTTTCAGAGCTCAAAGTAAAAGGTATATACCTCTCTGTAGAGTTGTGTCATTAGAAGCCTCTATACCCACGACTGTCCACAGATGGAGAAATGAAATCTTGTAAAAGGCACTGGAATTGAACAAAAATGACAGTAATGAAAGGGAGGAAAACAAACAACATTTCAGCAATGACATTGCTCTGCACAGAAAGCTGTCCATCACCAAATAGATGATGGCCTCTTTATGTTGTCATGCAAAATCTAATTATACCATTTACCATCCACAGTGCTGAAGACAGACCAAAATGGCCAAGTGTCATTTTCTTTTATTATCATTTGCCTTACATTCCAACACTAGAAGGAAGAAGTAGAAAGTATATAAAACTGTAAGAATCAGGGTGACTCCCTGGTGGCACAAGTGGTTAAGATGCAGTCTATGAAGCTGTCTGCAGCCACTGCAGCAGGAGTTCGATCCTTGGATGGCCAGGTTGCTACCCACATGGCACAGTAGACCTCTCCTGGCTTGCCCGCTGCTCCCCTCAGCAGTGTTTTCAGTCAATCTGCCTGTTCTGTTCTCCACTCTGTCTCTGGTGAGTCCTCTCAACCCTCCCCCGCAACACCTCTGGCCTGTACCCTAGTTCTTCCATGCATAAATAAATAAATCTTTACCAAAAACAAGAATCTACTCTGTTCTAATATTGGTGAAAATAAAGGTGTGTCTGTGGAAAAACTCTTGGCACCAGATGGCTGTGAGGTTGGAAACACATGAATTGAGTGAAGAGGGCTGAGGATGAGGTCTCAGGACGCATCTCGTGGCACCCTGCTGGCGGGGCTAAAAACATGAAGATTTATCGTAGAAAGTGTTTTATTCATTTTAAAAAGAAATGTTTTTTAAATCTTTGATTCATCTGCCCCACTTCTAGGAATTTACTGAGAAAAAACACATACACACACTCTCATGTATTAATAGTAGTTGAGACTAAAGTGGTGGCAGAGGAATGACAAGGAGGGTTTGGAAAAGATTTCATTTTTACTGTATCTTTTGCTATCTTTGGACATCTTTCCCAATGAATACACCTATTACATATATAATAAATTAATTTTAACAGGAAATTTTAAAACCCATGCTTCAAATACACATACTCTATAACCCAGAAACTCCTCTTTATATATATTTGCAAATAAGCACCACAAAGTCTATATAAGGATTTGTGGTACAATAATGTTTGCAATGCAAGATTAAATGAGTAGATTAGTTCACTAAATTTTAGGATATCCATTCAATGTAAACATCTACAGCTATGAAAAGCATAGTATATCCACATGCAAAATACTCTGCAAGATAAATTGATTTTTAAAGCAAAAAGAACATGTGTAGCATATTATCGATTTTTGTAAAAAGCAGAAAATATAGATAGATGAGGGAGGGGAGAGAGAGAAAGACTCTGTACCTAGAGATTTTCTAGAGAGAAATTTAGGAAACTTAACTCTGGTGGACAGTTGAGCAGGTTCCAGAATGAGGACTCTAAATGTATTCATTGTTTTAGGATTGTTAGTCTTGATATACATTAATTTTTCAATTAAACTTGATTTTTTAAAAATCAGTGCATTACCACAATTTTAATGAAAACTAACTTCAGTACGATATATTAATAATCTTATTCTTTATTCATAAATCTGAGCAGATAATTACCTTTAGCAGTATCTGATGAACCACAACAATCTAAAAGAACCAAGAATAAGGGGCCAAAGAAATTGACCCAATATGAAAGAAAGTCACATACTATTTCCAGAAATATTTGAGATGATATTACAATATCTCCCAAATAAGGAAATAGAAAACAAATTTGTGGAAATTGAAGTTATGACTGATAATTATTTAAAAATCACAAATTTATATACTCAAACAATAAAAAGAAAATATGAAAGGAAAGCTGACATACAGAAGACAAATCCCCAAGTATACAAATTTACCTAGTAATAGATTTAGGGGGAAAAAAAGATTAAATAAATTTTCAAGTTGAAGAAAGTCTTCCATAGGTGAAGAAGGACGTGAATCTCTATTGGAAGTCCTACTGAGAATCAAGCAGAAAACATGAACAAATCCTTCTGAAATTTAGGAACTTCACAGATAAAGAGGGAGTTTCAAGGTCTTCTTGAAGATGAAACAAATCAGCAAAAAAAAAAAACCAAAAACAAAAACAAAAAACAGTTTTCTCACGTAGGAATGAGAACCACAATGGACTCAGATTTGCCATCTGCTATATCTAATACCAGGAGATAGCTAAATAGGGACCTCAAAATTCCGAAGAAAAATTTTTACACTTCATCTTAGCCAAAAGGCCAAGAAGCAATCAGAGGAAAAATTTTTAACCTGAAATTCATATCCGTGAATCCTATCAATTTGAGAGTGAGAGAGATGTATCTTCAGATAAAAAAACAAAAACAAAAAACCTGAGAGGAGCCTCCCTGGTGGCACAAGGGGTTAAAGTCTAGCACTCTGAAGCTATCCGGTAGCCACTGCAGCACGAGTTCCATCTCTTGCCAGGGAGCTACCCACATGGCAAAGCAGACCTCTCCTGTCTTGCCCACTGTTCCCCTTAGCAGTGTATTTCAGTAGATCTGCCTCTTCTCTTCCCCACTCTGTCTCTGGTGAATCCTCTCACCGCCCCCCGACCTCTGGCTTATACACCAGATCTTGTATGCATAAATAAATAAATAAATCTTTTAAAAAAAAACTGAGAAAGTTTATCTCTTATGTTCTAATAAATACCTAGTATGTTTAACCCAAATTAAAATAATATTATGATTAAGCCACTGGGCAATCTTAAAATACGATGCCTTTCTTATAAAAAAAAAAAATAAGAAAGAAAGAAAAACAACTAAAAAGTATATGAGGAAGCTAATGTAAAAAAGAATGAAGTCCAAATAAACAGTGGCATTATTCTGGATGATTGCCAGTGTCAGAAAAATAAAAGTGCACTGGAAATTTGTGCTTAAAATATTCTTTTTGAACAACACAAGTTTCGTGACAGTAAGATGAATACAGCTTTCTCCATCATTCATTGGGCTCCCTCCTTGCTTCGGTGGACTATAGTGCTCTGGTAGTGGGGGCCCTATGGTGACAATACCCGAAGTGGGATCCCATTCTTCCAAAACACAAGCAACGATGTAGACCAAAGTCACCTCACTAAAAAAATTATTAGAAAAAAAAGGTGATATCTTCTCTACGGATCCCATCAAACTAATTTACTCCTATGAAAAAAATTTATAAAATACTTATAAAAACTCTTTATTGAATTTAAATGTTCAGAATCAACCTACAGATCAATATAGAAGAAATAAATGTAATTACCAAACAGAACATAAATATGGTTCAGCTTGAAAATATAAGACTCATAATGCTATAGGGCAGCCCCGATATTGAACGGGTTCCTGGCTGTGGGTCCTCACCCGCGCGCTTAAAAGGGACTTCTTAATACTCCACTACAGGCACACACAAAAGGTTAATAAAAGGTTTATTTACAAGGGAAAAGGAAATAAGGAAAATGTACTACTCAGGGAGAAAATAGGGAAATAAAGTCTTTAATGCGTCCTACCCGATCCGCAGACCTGGAAACCCAAAGGCACTCTCAGAGCTGGCCGGTCACTGCAAGCTGGCGGAGAGCCAAAATGGGGGACCCTTCCAAAGCCCACGTGTCTGGCTTTATACCAACCTGGCTGCTTAACCCCACCCTCAGGTCCCAGCCACCTTCCCTTTGGTGGTGATGGGATTTGGAGTTCCCAGTGTCTTTGGCTTTGGCCTGGGGTGGGGGTGGAGTCCACAAAGCCTGTATGGAATTAGCTTTAGGACATCCTTTTCCCCCTAACAATAACATATCTGATAATAGTTGAGAACTGTTTATATGAAAAAGGGAATTGGAAAAGATAGGAGTGCTAATTTTTTTATATTAATGGTGGGGAGCAAGAATTTTGTCTAAAGTTTGACATATCGGGCCTTCCCGGTGGTGCAGCGGTTGAGCGCTGCGTTGTGAAGCTGCCCGCAGCCTCTGCAGCACAGATTCGATCCCCGGCTGCTCCCCAGCCACCAGACATGGCGCGCAGACCTCTCCTGCCGCCCGCTGCTCCCCTCAGCAGTGTACTTCGGTCCTTCTGCCTGCACTGCTCCCCGCTCTGGCTCTGGTGAATTCTCTCACCCTCCCGCGCTTCTGACTGTACCCAGTGCTTGTATAAATAAATAAATAAATAAAAATCTTTTAAAAAATAAATAAAAAAAATAAAGTTTGACATATCAAGAGACAGGATTTACACATACAATTTAAAGATCTGAAAGTAACCAACAGAAAAACTAAAATATAATGAACACAAATGGGTATGAATGAACATATAAATAAAATGTGAAAGTAAACGACATTCACCAAATTTTACGCATGGAGTCAACAGACACTACTTAAAGTTGATAATAATCTTAATGAGTGCTTAAAAGATATTTTACATAAAAATTGATTTTAAAACATTTCTCATCCTCTGGGAAATGAGGTTAAGGTTGTAGGACAGCAAATCTTTTCATTTTTGTTTTACTCGCATGTATTCTGTTGGAATTTTTACTTCAAAGTTCTTTTGTTTTTTTATATTTAATTGCTTCTTGTACAAGTAGGATACCTCATAAACTCTAAGCAAAACATTTCTGTAAGCATGGCTATCATTAAGCAGTAATAATGAATAAACTAAATTTTATGATGTAGATAGTAATATATCCTACATTTTATGCATGAGGAAACTAAGACCTAGAGGTTAAGTAACTTTCATAATTACAGAGCAAATAAGAAACCAGGGGAGCAAAGGTTCAAATTCAGGTCTCACTCCTAAATCCATGCTCATAACCACTATGTTTCACAACCTGTACTTATTGTGTGATTTTGAACTTGCAACATGCAGATTCTACTATCTATATCAGCTCTGATAGCTCCTTTGAGTGAAGACGGTTTCCAAGGCCAACATTTTATAAATCAGTTGTACTAAATGCTAGCATAGTAAAACAATAGCCACAAACTTGGAGAGAAGATAATTTTGATTGAAATTCAATACCCAGGGATCCCATCAACATAAGGACAAGATAGAGATATTTTCAGATATAACGGAACTGAAAAAAATTTATTTCCTTTATGGCATTTTACCAATAAACTACACAAAAGTTTATGTCAGAAAGGAAAACTACACGAGTCTCAGCACAACTGGATCTCTCACACTGAAAAACAATCTGTCATTCCTCTTCCCAGGTTTACAATTAGGAAAACAAAGGAAAAGTGGGACTCAGTTCTTCATATGACACATTACTTAGGGTATATGGCAAACAGGAATGGATTCTGGTCCTTCTATCATTCAAGAAGTGTTTAGAGAGTTCTGTATACACATACACACACACACACATATACACACACAGATGATGAGGTAAAGGGTTCTAAGTTTTTTATTATTTATAAACTTTTACTGTTAAATTAAGTGGGAAGAACAAGAAGTTATAGGCTATGGTGAAGGCTATGGTGAAGTGTAGTGTGCTAACAAACACCTGAATGGTGTGATCTTATACATTTAAATCATATACCATGTGTAAACTAATGTTACTTCTATAGAGCAAAACAAAAGAAATTCTTGGTAAATGCTAGGCATTCCTCTTTCACTAAATGCTAAGAAAATTCATGTGAGGGAGGTAGGAGAATCTAAAAAATGTTTAGCAACTAGTAGAACAAGGACAATTAGAATGGCATCTCAAGGTAGAGTGGTTGATTATTCTTATGCTTTCCTTTGAAATTATGTTGCATGACTTGGCCTATAAGCTCTTAAAATGCAGGAAAAAATGAGCAACTTCTAAACTATATTTAAAAAAGAATAATCAGTCACATTTCTTGTCAAAAATTCTTTGATAAGCTATAAACTATATTTTTACATTTCAAAAGTACTTAAAATGTCCATATTTCCATATAGGTATATATACTAAAATCTCTTTTGAAAGTATGTGCTTCTATTTACCAACTTCAAACAAGCCTCAGGATAGCACATATTATTAAGATAACACAAATGCATCCTTTTTTTCTGAATCCTTTTCATGAACTCCATTGCCAGATATTTTGCAGAAGACTCTTCAGCTTAAAATAGAAATTCTCTTCCAGAGATAGCTAAAGAAGATTTGAGATGAAGAAGGTTAACTGATCTTTTGTGGGTCACAACACTGATGTGCTTCGCCCATCAGAGCACTACTAAACTTTCGACCACTGAGTGGATTGCATTTCTTTCTTCCCCAATGTCTTTAAGCTGAGTTCATTACGGCACATTGGTTTATTAAATAGGAGTCCATATATGGCAAATGAATTTGCTATTTCTTCCCTACCCCTTCATAATAAGCATTGAACCTTTATTAGAAATGGGGAAAATGAAGTTACTTACAGGCAAAGAGGCCAAAATCCAGCTCCCTCTCCCATCCTGCTAAAAATATGCCTGTATCATTTGGGTATCCCCTCCTTTCTGCATATCCTGGTGCTCCGTCCCATGGTTTTCTGTTCATGTTGCCAAGGATTGGTGTGGATGTAGGCCTGGGATATAATTCTGGGTACTCTGATATATAGGAAATCTGGGAAAGGCTCTCCTTGTTAATAGAAAAAAAATGACTGAGGTAAACATCCCCTAGAGCCAGATGTCACTGTCTGTGTCTGTGATGATGTGATTGTGTCCAGAAGACTCTTGGAACAGTGGCAGCCACCTTGAAACTCTGTGAGCAACTAAGTCAACAGGTTCAAAAGATGCAAAAAAACCCTTAGATTCCTGCTCTTAAACAACTGAATCATCTGGAGCTGTCCCACATTTGGATTTCCTACTATATGGGATAATAAATGTTCCCCATTGTCTAAGCATTTTGAAACCAAGGTTTTCTTTTACTTAGCAGATAGACACAGTCAAATTGGTACATAGGGATTAGTTCTCTTTGTTATCACTTTCTTTTCCACCTAGCCAACATTTTCAATATTCTTAATTGGAATTAACATTTTTACATAGGTAGAATTTAGCTTTCATCAGTGATAAATTTAAACTTATCCTATTGTTTTATATTTTACCTAGACAATCTGCTTTCAGAAACTGAATCTTATGAAAGATGTCTAGTTACCATACCCATGGGGTACTCATTATATTCTTAAGGTTACAGAAATAACATTAAAGGCTACAGTGCTTTTTCTGATAGTCAAACATATCCATTTTGATCAAGATCCTTTCCCCCTATTAAAATTGAAGAAAGAAAAGAAAAAACTGAATTATATGTGGAAGTTATCTAATTCTTCTCCCAAATTTTCTTTTGAGAGACTTTCATTACAGCAACTCCTTGAAGCCTGACTATTTGGCTTTCACAGTTTAATTTCTTAGCTTTGAGTTAATATTATTCCCTTAATCTCACTAATCCCCTAAGGAAGATGGACATAATGGCAAACTTCATATAAGAAAGTCTATTAAATTTTGAATTATGAAATTGTATACATGCAAATAAAACGAGTCTACACTGAATTTATATAATTTTCTACCCAAATTCCTGAATTTTAAGACATTTTTCAATAATACCATTTCCAAATGTGTCTCTATGCAAGCTTCATCAAGACAAGTGTCAGAATTCATAAAATCAACCAGAGCAATTGAAAGACCAAGTTAATTATAAATCATAACACAAGTCAAGGTTAATTACAAATAGATTTTAAATATTTCGCTTGAGGATGCTAAGCTCATTTAATGTAGAACATTTTTTTACTGAAAAAGGTTATGTGTGAAAGCTCTAACAGTATATAGTGGAGAGTGGGGTTGGGAGTGGGGGGGTAACACTAACCAGCTCTATTTAAACATGAAACTTTCATCTCAAAAGTAACAAAAATAAGCAGTTTGAATGCAAATTATTCTCAGGACTGTCTAGCTTTTAAAAGGAAATGCAAAGGCCATAATCTCTCAGTACTGCAGGGCAATAACAATTTTATAAATTTAAACTGGGATAAAGTGACGATGCCAACATTCATTTATGGAGTTTGCAGTTAATTTTGTCATCCAAATACTTTACCAATATTTTTTCACTCTTGTGTTATGTTCTAATAGCAGTTGCTTCCTTAACAAATCATTAGTTCTAAGTCAAAGTCAAATTATTCAGAATCCATCCTGCCATATTTTTAATGGCTTTCTAGCTCCTTTTAAGGAGAAGTATTTGGGCTGGAACTAAAACTGTTAGAGAAAACTATGAGGATGTGACAGAACGAGCTTACCAATCTGGAAAGTGGGCAGGAGATTTCAAAAGTCCAAGGACCGTGGAGAGTCAAATATGAAACTGAATGGAGATTTTTTTTAATTTTTTAAATTTTTTTAAATTCCTCAATTTAAAAAAAAAGAAAAGAAACCCTTTTCCTTAAGGAAAATTTGAAGGAATTTTGAGAATTGTACTTTAGTTATGCAAGATATAAACATGAGGTAAACACTTAGATATAAACATCACTTAGATATAAACATCTAAGTGATATGTATACAAATGTCTTGTTTTTGTAATTTTTGAAAAGTCTAAAATTATTACAAAATAAAAGGTCTTAAAAACTTTTTTAAATGTTTAAAATGTATTACTACTTTGTTATTAGAAACACCAAATTCAATACCAATTAATCTAAAAATTTTTATGTTCTGACCGGGATAATACTGGGTAAGATTATGATGCTGGCAAAAACTTCAGTAAGCGGTCCATTCTGCTTCTCAGTCGTATTTAAAACACCAATCTCTATAGATAGATTTGAATTTTCAAAAAGTTGAGTTCTACATAGAAGACATACTAAAAACTCCATAGACATACGCCTGAGTTTGGTTGGTATTGAATCTCACTTAAACACAACACTCTTTAATTTGGTGGTTTAGCAGTTCCTGTCAAATTACTTCACAACATTTCTACTTTTATGGCTGCTTAAAAATTAATGACAAAATTATAGACTGAAAATGCCCTGTAGTTAAATACTCATCAACTCTTAGAGAAGGGACTTACCTAAGGGCACACAGTACAACCTGATATATCATTAAGTCACATCACATAGCACAACATGCGAGTCAGCTGTAATGGTTCATATAAACAATATTTTTATAACAATTGAAAAAATTTAAATATGGGTTTCTATTAAATAATGTTACACAATTAATTTCCTCAAGTATAAGAAGATACTGCCATTGTCTTTATTCTTAGATCATAGATGTTGAAGGATTTACAACTTGGTGACTGATTATTTTTTTTTTAAGTGTTTCACTCCTGAAACAATTCTTTTTTTTTTTTTTAAAGATTTATTTATCTATTTATACAAGCACTGGGTACAGTCAGAAGTGCGGGAGGGTGAGAGAGAATTCACCAGAGCCATAGCAGGGAGCAGAGCAGGCAGAAGGACCGAAGTACACTGCTGAGGGGAGCAGCGGGCGGCAGGAGAGGTCTGAGCACCATGTGGGACCCTCCTCCGGTGGCCGGGGAGCAGCCGGGAATCGAACCAGCGCTGCAGAGGTTGCGGGCAGCTTTAAAACCCAGCGCTCAACCGCTGCGCCACCGGGGAGGCCCTCATTATTTTTTTTTAAAGATTTATTTTTATTTATACAAAACTGGGATACAGGCCAGAGGCACGGGAAGATGAGAGAATTCACCAGACACAGAGCGGGGAGCAGAACAGACAGATTAACCAAAATACATTGTTGGGGGGAGCAGCAGGCAAGACAAGAGAGGCCTGCCACGCCATGTAGGTATCTCCCTGGCTGGCCAGGAATCAAACCCACGCTGCAGAGGCTGCAGACAGCTTCACAGCACCACCAGGGAAGCCCCTTGATTGATTATTATTAATTTGCAAATAGCAAAGCAGTGTGTGTTAATGTGTGTTTTGTATTACTATAATGAGAGCATAAGATAACAAAAAGTAGGGCAGAAGGTTAATAAGTATTTTAATTAGACTTCTTAGACTCTGAAAAATACACTGGTTAGCAGAGAGAATGGGGGCAGGAAAGAGCGGATAAAGGGGGGGAGGTGACACTGGATGACAGGCCTGGACAATCATGTCCACATATGAAAGGGTGAAGATGTACTCCCAAAGTTACATAGATATGTAAACAACTGGTAAAACAATAACATTTGAAAAAGAAGATAATTATTTTATTTAGGTGGAGTACTTGAGTGCATGGGTACTCAAGTTTTCTGTGTTTGAAAATATAGTACTTTAGTTCATATGTTGACACAGTTCTTAAGGACACAGTTCTTAGCAAAGTTAGCTTTTCCTTATTTTGGAGCACAAAAGATTAGAAGCAGAAAATTTTAAAAGAAACGGATGTTAGAGACATTAACAATTCATTTGATAAACATTTATAGAGTGTCTACCAAACTTGGGAGACAGCAATGACCAAAGTATCATCCTGGTTCTGAAGAAACCCATGATCCAGCTGGCGACAGGGACATGCCAACAAATAGCCAAAATTATAACTAGGTACCTTTCTCACAACCAGTGAGAAATGAAACTCACAATGATGATCCCAAGTCATAAGGAAAAGGTTAAATTTTATTTCAAATATATTTAGAAACCTAGAGGAATTAACATATTTTATAAATATTAATTTTTTATTATGTAAAGTTTTAAGCTTATAGAAAAATGTTTCTACATACTAAATTTTTTTATTTTCCTGGATAAGACAGCAATCCTTCTCAATTTTATCTACCAATTGAATACAATCCCAATCAAAATCCTCGCAGTTATTTTGTGTCAAAAACATATGAACTAAAGTTTATATGAACGGAAAAAAAGACCTAGAATAAAATCACAATATTAAAGAATGAAGTCTGAGAATTGTACTACTTGACTTCAAGAGATACTATAAAGCTATAATAATTAGTAAGAATTGTCATTGGTGAAAGAATAGACAAATAGATCAATCAAATGGAACAGAAACCCTAGGCATAGATCCACACAAATATGACCAATTAATCTTTTACAAAGGTACAGAGATAATTAAATGGAAAATGAATAGTCTTTTCAACAAATGCATTGTAACAAATGGATATCTACATACAAAACAAAGTAAATAAATCATAAATAAATCTAGACACCAGCCTTACACCTTTTATAAAAATTAACTCAACATGGATCAGAGACCTTAATGTAAAATGCCAAACTATAAAACTCCTAACAATAACGTAGGAGAAAATCTAGATGATCTTGGGTTTTGTTAGGATGTTTTTATAGAGAGCAACTAAAACACAATCCATGCAGGAAAAAAAGTGGTAAGTTGGACCCAAGAGACTCAAAAACTTCTGCTTTGCAAAAGAGAATGCCAAGAGAATGAAAAGACAAAGCACCAACTTGGAGAAAATATTTGTATAACATATCTGACAAAGGACTTCTGTCCAAATGAAACAAAAGCAAACAATTAAAACATACCAGCTTAACGAATTCCTAAAATTCAACAATAATTCAACAATAACAATAACAGCCCAATTATAAATTGGACAAGCGGTCCAACCAGACACTTCACTAAAGATACACAGATGGCAAGTATACATATAAAAAATTGCAATATGATATATCATTTGAAAATTGAAATTAGAAATCAATGGGATATCAATACATATCTATTATAATGACAAAAATCCAAAAACTAACAATAGCAAATGCTTGCATGAATGTAGAACAATAGGAACTCTCATTCATTATTGGTGGAAATGCAAAATAGTATACCCTTTTTTTTTTTTAAGATTTATTTTTATTTATTTATACAAGCACTGGGTATAGTCAGAAGCGCGGGAGGGTGAGAGAATTCACCAGAGCCAGAGCGGGGAGCAGAGCAGGCAGAAGGACCTAAGTACACTGCTGAGGGGAGCAGCGGGCGGCAGGAGAGGTCTGCGCACCATGTGAGACCCTCCTCCAGTGGCCGGGGAGCAGCAGGGCATCGAACCAGCGCTGCAGAGGCTGCAGGCAGCTTCGCAACCCAGCGCTCAACCGCTGCACCACTGGGGAGGTCCAGTATACCCTTATTGAAGACAATTTGACGATTAGCTACAAAGCTAAACAGTTATACCATATAATCCACCAATTACCTTTAGGTATTTACCTAAACTAGGTGAAAACTTACTTTCATGTGACAACCTGCACACAAACATTTATAGCAGTTTTATCAATAATTGCCCAAAACCGGAAGCAACCAGGATATCTTTCAAAAAATAATTAGACAAACTGAAACAGCAATACCGTGGAATATTATTCGGCAATAAAAAGAAATGAGCTATCAAGCCACTAAAAGATGTAAATGAATCTTAAATGCATACTGTTTAGTGAAAGGAACCAATCTGAAAAGGCCACATGCTTTATGAGTACATTCTCCGTGACACTCTGGAAAAGCCAAAATTATTGAGACACCACAAAGAATGAATCCTAGTGCAAACTTCGGATATTAGTTAAAAATAGATTAATATTGCTTTAATTGTACCAAATGTACCACACTAATTATGAATAAGTGGAAGAACTGAGCAGGGGAGAGAGAATGTGGGAATTCTGTATTACCCTCTCAATTTTCTGTAAACCTAAAACTGCTTTAAGAAATAGTCTTCATTTTTTCATATTTATTTTTCATGTAATACTCATTTTCCCCAACTGCCATATAAAGAGACCCTATTGGAATAAGCACATCTTGCTCACGGTTGCCTTCATCTACACTAAACTGGCTTTTTATGAATTGTCAGTCACTTTTAGATATGCTCAAATAACGAGCACATAAATTATGGGTAGGCTCTGAGCAGGGTTTCGAAAAGTGTGGTCTTTCAACCACCTGCACCAAAATCATTTCGATGCTTGTTAAAAATCATACCCCTACTAAATCAGAACTTCAAGGGGCAAGCAATCTGCATTTTTAACAAGTTCCCTGGGGATGGTGATGCACAACAAGTGTGGGAAGCACTGCATTAATAGTGCATAAGGATACCTAAGTAATAATCCTTTTATTTTACTGCTTATAAAAAGCAAACAATTAAAACATACCAGCTGCCCAGTAATTGAGAACAGGTTTCTCTTCATCTCCCCGGCACAGGATGACAATCAGTGACTTATTTTGCAATTTCAAGAATTTCAAGCATAAGGACTAAATTCTCCAAAAGCACTTTATGATATAACATCATGTTTTTTTAAAGATCTGTTTTTCAAGAAAGAAAAAAACTATACGGTAAAGATTAGAATGATGCATAAGGCCCTTTTGTATGGTTCTTTTTTAACTGAAATCTTATGAATCAGTTTTAATAAAGGATTAGGTAAAGACTTTTGATACTTTATCATTTATTATTCGCCTAGTTGAATAAATATTTTTAATAAAATTTTCAGATGACATGGCCATTCCTTTAGCCCTAAGAAAATTAATTTTTATGAAATAATTTTGGTCTTGCCCTTTTCAGGAAGATATCATTTTACTGCCATCTCTGTCTAAGAAGGTCACTGAGTCAGAAAACAGGGCAATGCTTCACGACAATGCCCTAAAATAGTCATAAAGAGGGCCTGATCAATCATTGCTGTCATCATTTCCTCCAGATTCTCCACCTTGCCCTTTTGTGACCTTGGCAGTCCACCCTTAAGCTCTGTGGTATTGTTATTACCCCGGTTTATCCAGTGGTCAAAGTTCAAGCAATTTTAGTCATTCAGAAGGCAGCAGAGGCGTGTGCCTTTCAAGTCTTTGGCTTACCAGTCTGCATCCTTTTCCTTCCTCCTCTAACATATCATTCATTGTCTTTCTTCAGTGGAAATAATCTGAAGATACCTACGTATATTTAGAATCTAAGGTATTGATGATCAGACTTGAATACGCAAGGCAATCCCTGGAAGGTCTGTCTAAACACAGATTGTTGGGCCCCACCCTCAGGATCTCTCACTCACTGCATCTCAGGTGGGGTCTGAGAACTGGCGTTTCTAGTGAGTTTGTAGGTGATACTAATGCTGCTGGTCCAGGATCCACACTTTGAGAACCACTAATATAAGGGGATTTGCCATCTTTCTTCTGGTAGGTGTTCAAGAAAATGATCTGATGAGTTTGATCATTTATGCAAATTGCTCCAAGACTCACCATAGTGTGAATCCTAATTAACAACCCCTTAGATGGTATATTAGAGATGATGCCAATTGATGACTCTTTTGACAGTGGTCAAAGCTACCAAATATAATTATTTTTCTATTTTCCCAGTAAAGACCAAAAACTGAAGTTCACATGTGAGAACACTGGTTCTTTATTTGACCAAATCTCATTAGCCAAGTATGTCAACTGTCTCCCACTTAAGCACTCAATTCCTATTTGCCTGACTTGTAATTCTGCCTAACTTGTTGGACTTGGACCCACCCCATGAAGACCTCCCTCTTCCTACTGTGGACCCCTGCCTCCCCAAGCCCTGCCACCCTGCAGATTCCATCCTAGTGTCTAGTCATGGATGCTCTCCATCTTGCTCCCTGGAAACCTGAATGAATAACTCTGCTCCAGGGTTATTCACAGGTTCCCAGTTTCTAAGTCTGTGATCTATCTCTGACATTAGTCCACTCAGCTACCTCCCAGGCATGAGTTGAAGAAGGATGTTTACTCTCTTGAAAGGGAATCAGAGCTGAGAGGAGCCAAGCACCACGCTGGGGGAACTGGATGAGAGGGGCCCCCTTAGTAGATGACAGTAGAAAAGGGAATTTTCACTCACCGAGCTTATGCTGTTGAAGAAATATTTCTTTGTTAGTCTTATTTCTTCGTTAGTCTCTCATATTTTCGTTATTTTCAAACCAGGATGGTTTCTGAGTTTCATACAAAAGTGGCACACTCCCTAAAGATTTGCATGAGGAAGACTGAACATGGAAGAAACCAAGAAACAAGAAAAGTACTCCACTTGGCCAGCAGAGGGCGGCAGGCCACGTTACAAGAAGGACCCCACCACCACCGCAGCGCTTAAGGAGACCAGGTCTGCACTACTGGAATCTGTGGGGATGATCAAGAAAATTCATTAAACTATAACTCTTGGGCCATGTTATTCCTCATGGCGAGAATACTAACAAGAAAATGGTAGCATTGTGTAAAAAAAGAGCATAGAACTTGGAGTTGGAAAAGTCAGATTCCAGTATTTTCTAGCTGCTTGACATGGCTAACAACCCAGAGTCTCCATTTGCTTATCAGTGAAATCAAGGCGGAAAATAATAAAGCCAATAGGAATCACATGTGGCTCATCAACTTTAAATGTTTGCTGTGGGGGCCTACGTAAAAGGAAAAGAATCTATACACACAAACATTAGCTCTTCCCCAGACTGTGAACTCAAAAGGTAAGTGTGTTAACCCTAAAAGGTGACCTGGGCTTTTCATTCCATAGGACCCAATGCCTAAGAATTCTTTAACCTTATCATTAGTGTGGAAAGAGAGGTAGGGCACTGGTCTGCAGAGATAGAGGGGATTTACAGACTCAAGGGTCCCTTCAGGGAGGTACCAAATCCCACTCAATCATAAATGGCACAGACCACTCCACCTCAACTGCAAGTACTTAAAGTGAGGCTGGAAAAAGAGAAATCAGAAACCACAGTAACAAGAATAGAGAGGGGAAAGATTTAAGAGAGAACCCAAATCTAAGGCTCTGTTTCCCGAACAATTACTGGAAAACTGCAGAACCAGTCTACCCCCAGGAAACCTCAGGGAAAATATTACTTTGCGTGATTGCATCTTTCACAGAGCATACAAGCTCTGCAAGGCAGAAAGTTAAGAGCTTGGGTAGCTATATTATGCCGTTGTGAGGTTGCTATGCTTAGCTAATGTTGACAGAAGCACTAAGTTTACATGCCAAAGTTAAAATCACCAATTCTAGACTAAACGATAAAACAGAGTTCCAGATGACTTCATTCTATTTTTATGTGACAAGTTATTAATTGCAATCACTGCACAGAATTTTTATTTTAGGACAGCTGAGGTTTCTCTTGCCTCCAACTCCCACCAAACATTGTCCTCTCTGCTGAAGAAATTTTCTAACCCATCTTCCTGTCATTTGCCTCAGAGGCTTGTTCAAATTGACACTTTCAAGTCATTTTACACCTTCCTATTTTACAAAAGCAATCCCAGAAGAAGGCACTAAATGTCTATCTTATTTGAATTGAAAGTCTAAATTCTGATTTTTCAGACTCTATTATGGATTATTTAAATAGGAAGACAACAGGGGGGGTGCGCAGATGAACTAGGAAAATTTTTCTCCTTTAGATTGTTTCCTCAACATTCATTGTTTGTTTTAAATCTACCTCTATCTCTTCCTTAAAATCCAGATAACAAACAAATCATAATAAGTAGTGCCCTTTTAGGAAACAAAAGATAACCACTGAATTTTTCTACAAATAAGTCATTAATAACCGGTAACAAAATTAGAACAATCTGTGGAAAAGTTAAGTCTTCTCTTAACCTTGAAACAGATCTAGAGTCCTTTTAAAATTGTAGCTAAGGGCCTCCCCTGGTAGCGCAGCAGCTGAGCGCTGGGCTGCAAGCTGCCAGCAGCCTCTATAGCACTGGTTCGATCCCTGGTCACCGTGAGGGTCCCACACAGCATCCAGACCTCTCCTGCCGCCCGCTGCTCCCCTCAGCAGTGTATTTCATCAGGCTGCCTGTTCTGTTCCCCGCTCTGGCTCTGGTGGATTCTCTCGTGCTTCTGACTGTACCCAGTGCTTGTATAAATAAATAATTTTTTAAATTGCTTTAAAAAAATAAAATTGTGGCTAATATGTGTCCAAAAAATTCAACTAACATGTATCTGAGACATCAATGTAAGTTTCCTTAGAATGCATGTGACACAGTGCCTGTTGCCTGTCTTCTGGACACTTGGTAGTATCACATTTTCCTGCTCTTATGAAATTAGGTGGGAGAAGCCAGTGAAATGAGAGAGGGAATGCACACATCACTTCCAGACAGAATGCTGTAAGAGTCAGTGCCTGATTGGCCCTTTCCTTCACCCGGACACAGTGTTCAACTATGTAGCCTGAACTCTGCCTTGGTAAATCATGAATCAGACACCCCTTTGAGCACTGTGGTGCCCACAATGGATGGACAATAAATCCTTGCTACTCAGGCCACTGAGATTTGAGATTTGGTTGTATTTTTTTTAAACCACAGAATGATCCAGTCTACCCTGACTGGTGCCGTGTCAGAAAATTTTATCTCAGTAATGCACCAACCACGACAAAGTTATCACAGAGTCTGGACCTCCCTGGTGGCGTAGGCAGTTGAGCGCCACACTGAGAAGCTGTCCACAGCCTCTGCAGCGTGGGTTTGATCCCTGCCGGCCGGCGAGAATCCCACATGGCGCGGCAGACCTCTCCTGTCTCGCCCACTGCTCCCCTCAGCAGTGTATTTCGTCAATCTGTCTGTTCTGTTTCCCGCTCTGTTTCCGGTGAATCCTCTCACCCTCTCGTGCATCTGGCCTGTACCCCAGTTCTTGTATAAAATAAATAAATCTTTAAAAAAAAAAGTTATCACAGAGTCTATTGTAGAAAAGTTTAGTTCTCAAAAGTGGTAGGAAGCTGTTGAAAGGGCTAGGCTTTCAAAATGGAACAAGTTAGTTTCAAAATCTGACTATTATGTTAACCTTGCTTATGCAGGCAAGTCCCATCAACCCTGAGTCTCTTTCCTCCACCATAAAATGAGGATAAAACACCTTTCTTGGGGCCTCTCTGGTGGCGCAAGGGATTAAGTCTCAGCACAGTGAAGCTATCAGCAGGCACTGCAGCCCGAGTTCATCCCCAGCCATGGAGCTGACCTATATGGCGCAGCAGACCTCTCCTGTCTCCCCCGCTGCCTCCCTCAGCAGCATGTTTCAATAGATCTGCCTGTTCTGCTCCCCACGCTAGCTCTGGTGAATCTTCTCAACCCCTCACATACCCCAGTTCTTGGATGCATAAATAAAATAAATCTTAAAAAAAAAAAATCTTTCTTTAATGAGCACCTACATGCAAAATACCTTTCACATAGTAAATTTTCAATATGGATTAATTATAGCTGCTGTTATCACTGGTTCTTATAGGAGAAAATCTCAAAATGGACGGTGCAAGAGTAGAATAAATATTTCCACTTATTCATCTTTGAAAAATGTTATGTTAAGCACTGCCACATATATTTTCTAGTTAAACAAGCCCTGTACAGGAAATACAAATATTATTAATAGCAGTACTGATTTCTTATGAATGTATAAAGTAATGAATATATAGATGTTAAGTACACCACAAGTTGATGATAGAAAGGGATTTATTTATTTACTCAATTTATGAAATTGTGACCTTGAAACTCTTATGCAAAAAACGCCATTAATCCCAATTTGTAAAGTACATGAAACTAGCAACAGGAGTGGTAATATAGATAAAGGACAACACAAGAAGAATTAGAATGGCTTTTAAAACAGCATTTGTTTGCTCCCTTCTCATTAAGCCTGTTTTAAAAGGTGAGTTATATTCCTGACCCTAAAAATTAAAATTCCTCACCCCAATCAGTCTGGTTTTTACCCTGAGATATATTGCTTTCCTCCACAAGCTCTAAAAGATTTTATAAACCCTGGGGTAACCAGAGATGAATTTCTTAATAAAAATTCAATTTGCAGGGTTTAGATATTATTTACTTCTTGATCAGAGAGCAATTTGAGAACCTTACCCAACATGGCTACATAACTTCTTTCTCTGGCAATCAGAATAAAATTGATTGGCTCTTTTTCACAAAATAACATATGGGTTGATCCAAAATTTTTGTCTTACATCTCACATATAGCCTTGCTATTCACTTCCTGTCAAAATATCCCTAGCATGGCAGCCACCAGACAAAACAGATTTTTATCTAAGAATTCTCATCTTTGTTTAGTAAATGATTCTGTTTGTAGCAAATTCCTTCTGCACACCAAATCCACATAGAAAAAAAAAAAAACTCAGATTTTCAGATTTGCCTATTTGTTTCATCTTTGTCAAATATTAGCTGATACAAGTCCTTGCTTCTCATGTGTACTAAGGATTCCTTTCCTTATTTTGTACTTCCAGTGTTATTAGTTCTCTTCAATAATCATTCAGAACTTAAATATACCCTCAGAGCCAGAAAATATGCATCCACTATCCACACCACATGCAGGTCTATCAGTAGCACCGGCCAATTGGAGTCCCTGTCTCTTTGTTTTCAGAGAGATTTCATGGAGCACTGGCAAGACAAGATAGTCCATATGGACACTGCAACAAGGGACTTTCAGAGCCTAAAGGAAAATAAATCCTATTATGTTCAATCCAATTTTATCACTTCAGGTTATAAATACTTGGATCAAAACCCTTTTTCCCATGAGGGAGTCATTGCTGGGAATGGAAAGCATGAACACACGATGCTCTGCAGCAGCAGTCAAGGAAGCCATGCCCTCTGAATGACCTCGCTGGCCACTATTAATCATTCAGCTAACCCTAAATTGGGGGGCCGCAGGAGGTTTGAGGTGGAATAACAATAAAACTAAAAACACACCACCCTCGTAGTACACTTTAGTATAATTTGATGTAGCACCCAGAAGACCAATAATATGGGAGCATTGAAAACTGTTTTTGATTCTCTGTGAGGCTAGAACAGAAGACACAGACAGGAGACATCAAGTTGAAACTTCCCAGAAGCCTTCAAGTGCTTCAGGCAGAAAGTCACCAAGCTCTATGTGGAAACTGGCTGGGTAAGTTTGCATTTCCTTTGGGCCACATTCTGGGAATCTGGTTGTAATCATGGTTGTTACTGATTAGAACTGGCCTTTGGTTGAAGGCATATAAAGTGGTATATGGAAGTGGGGCTCTTGTGTGCAAATGTGCACAGTTCATTGACTTTACTCTCAAATTCCCACACTATGCTCATCAAAACAGTATAATATAGGAGCTGCTCCAGAGAGGAATATCCATCCAGAACAGTCAGTTTTATAAGAGAGGCCAAGGAAACTGCAGCCAGAAAAAAAGAATTCCAACGTGACAGATGTTTGACTGTTATAAGTTCAGAAAAGCAAGAAAATGAGAAACAGAAGCATGAAACTAAGGTTAGAGAGTCTTCTTTCCTGAAGACCTTGCTCACAACAACAGCTGCTCAGAATGCACAAATCGTCAGTAAGACACCTCTTGAAGACAATCAGTAAAAAGGCTTTACCCAAAAAGCTAAAGATCAGAAAATTGCAGAAATCTTCATCCCAACCCAGAATATTATAGGTCAGAAAGATCTTTTTTAGAAATCCATAATAGTTTATTTTGATAATATGCAATCCAAATAAAGTCACGCCTCCTCTTGCTCTATGACCAGCATCACTACAGCACTATTTTTTAAAACAAAATCTAACTCTGAATCATTACTGAAAATTTTATAAAGGGGAGCTGATTGAGAACCAACAGAGGTATAAGTTACAACATGTAGTAATAGTTACTAAAAATCTTTTGTACTCATCACTCTCTGCCAAGTCCTACTTCTTGGCAATGCTTTCCCTGTCCTCATTCCCTTGTTAGCATTCATTTGGAGAGCACCAACACACCCCAAACTATTAAGGGATGCATGCTTTAAAAGGGGTCCAGCCATCTGCCACACAAAGGAGAAGAAAGCCTATTTGTAATGTGGAAAATCTTTAATAGAATCAGTATGCACAAGGGCCTCCCTGGTGGTGCAAGGGGTTAAGCATCAGCACTCTGAAGCAATCCGCAGCTACTGCAGCCTGAGTTTGATCCCCAGCCAGGGAGGTGACCCACATGGCACAGCAGGACCTCTCTTGTCTAGCCTGCTGCTCCCCTCAGCAGTGTATTTCAGTATATCTGCCTGTTCTGCTCCCCACTCTGTCTCTGCCAAACCCTCTCACCCCCTGCACCTCTAGCCTACACCCCAGCTCTTGTATGCACAAATAAATCTTTAAAAAAAACAAAACAGAATAGTGTGCACAGAGTGAGAACAGAATATATTCCTAATGACATCCCCAAAAAACTCTCCAAATTACCCATATCCTCATGGGCATTTGCCCAGTCAAATAGGGTGGGACCAAAGCAGGGCCTCTGAGGCCTGAAAGTCTGCCACAGTCTGAGATACCTTCTAGTGGGATCACCAGAAATGGGTTAGGCAGTGCTTGAAAAGCCAGCACTGAAGGAGAGATTCAGAATTGAAAATGTACTTAATAATCCTCCATGAAGTCAGGACAACAGCTGCCATTATCTCTGCCAAATGCTAAGAGCAGCTTCCCCACACATCTCTCACCCATGTGTCTCTTCAAGTGTCTCTACCTGTCTTATATCTCCTCCAAGTCAAAGCCTGAGAAACCAGCACCAAAGGCTTCTGGTATTATATGCCAAACATTATTGCTCATTCTCCCCTATTTCCCAGCAACTCCCCAAGTCAGGAAGACTGGTTCATGGCATAACGGGATTTGTAATCCAAGACAGCTGCATATAAGTGGGTGCAAGGAAAATGGCACCTCTCCTTCAGAGTGTTATCTGTAACACCCTCTCTCTTAAAATATTCCAACATCAGTAAGCTCTACTTCTTACTAACCTGTCAGCATCGTTCCTTTATTTTTCAGATAGTTTTCATTTCAGAATGTTTCAGGCTCTTTTTTATGTTTAATCATCAAACTTCTGTGACTTTGTCAGCTTTCATCTCCAGCTATTTTCCCAACTGGACCTAGTAGCTCTACAAAATCCCAGCTCCTGACAAAACAGAAAAAGCAAGATGTTTATATAAATTGCTACTGAATATTCATTTTCCAGTGAACACATACACACTGGTATACACAAAGACACACACAGCGGCAGTACAGGCTATAAGGAGAAGCAAAAGTTATCAAAATACTCACTAACGAACTGGCTCCGTTTACTCCACACTCGTCACAATTGCATCCTATCCATTCCTGTGCTCCAAGGTCAGCACTTTGGTTTGCACCTGGCTATATTAGTTTCACATTACAACAACTTAAGTGCCTAAAGAGAAATTTTTTCTCTTCCAGTTCTAGTGGTCAGACATCTAAGTCTTGAGGGGATAATATAAGGTTTCAGCTGGCATTTTCCTTATAGTGATCCCAAGGAAGAATCTCTTTCTAATGTCTCAGGGCATTAGGCTATCCATGGTAAATAGCTGCATCACTCCTATCTCTTGCCTCCATCATAACATTTGCTACTCAATCAGATCCCCTGTCTTTCTCTTATAAGGAACTTTGTGGATACATCAGACCCACCCCAATAATCCTGGATAAGATCCTTAATATCTCAAGAGCCTTAACTTAATCATATCTACAAAATCTCTTTTGCCAGATAAACTAGCATTCACAAGTTCCATGATTTGAATCTGAACATCACTGGAGCAGTGTCGGGGAGAGGGAGTGTATGACAGCCTTCCACACTGACTACCAGATGTCACAAACTTTATAAATTATCAGTACAAATTCAAGGAAAGACAATTGCAAGGTAAATTGCCAGAGTTGCAAAGGATGGGTGAATTCATAAAGTCAACAAAAGCTATGGTTGAGAACTGCTGGAATTATGAACAAGGCCATTGACAAATGATGATTCAGCAGAAATAGAACCTTTCACAATTGAAAAAATTTAAAATCAGCAGGGATAATAACAGCTGGGTACAGCAAAGAAAGATTATTTAAATACCACTGATTAAGAGAGAATCTTAGGAAAACTGATGAAGCCTTCACATTTTTTTGCTTAGAATGCAAAAATGTGAAATAAATGATATCATATATAATCATACAATTATCTTACAAAAAATTATACCAAAAATGAATTAATCTTGATTAATTCCTTATTCACTGTTTGTCATTGCAATTGTGTTAATTTTATTCTAATAAGTAAATTTATTTTCATAATTTTTTGTTTTATTTTTCTTTTTTCTAGCCAATTTAATACTTTTTCACTATTCGTAATAAATAAATAGTTCCATCTTGGTCTCTATTCTAAGCACACTCTTCATTTAAATAACCATATTCTAATAAAAGTTAACCTTAGAATAAAAGAGGGGAGTAGAGGGAAACTTCCATTGAAGAGAAAAAATGTACTCTGAAGTGGTGGGCAAGAGGCTTGAAGCCATGATGCAACTTAACAAGGAAAGCTGTGGTGAACAGGACCGTGTGTTACCTCAAACATAGTCCTTTTCCTTGTTTGGGTCAAGGATTTCCCCTTTATTACAACCTGAAATTTTAGTTGTAGAAAAGAAAAATCACCACTCTGGTAAACTTCACCCAACTAATCACATAAACCGCCCATGAGGGAGAATCTACCATTTATTGAGTGCCTCCAAATTGCCAAATATTATGTAAATATGTACAGTCTCAAAATCCTGACAAATTAAATGCCATCCACACCACTTATTAAAGAAGAAATTGAGTTTCTACAAAAATTCAGTAACTTTCCTGAGAGCTTACAAATAGAAGAGTCGTAAAGGAGCCATGGTCTTCCCCACTGTAAAGCCCAGCTATTTTCACCACACCATGTTACTTAATCACTGTCAACCATGGCACCTAACATAGCAGGGCTACAGCTTCAATGTCACAGGTCTTCTATCTTAGCAATAATGTTACAGCTCCTGCTTTACAGCTCTAATATTATAGCAGAAATGTGCAGCATGTATGTCAATGTATGTCACAGCAAACATGGGGAGGATGGGCTTTTGGATATTTTATCATATTCATGTTATCTATTAAAATTATAAGGAAAAGTGTTCAAACAAGGCCTTGAAACATCTAGGCAATTAGCCATAGTTTACCACTGCAGGTGCCGCTGAGTCTTGTTGACATAGACAATGAAGAACTGACTTTACATAATCTCGTTGTTCATTGATCACTGAATGTGATGAAGTCTGAAATTCCAGGGGCATGATGCACTACAAATGCTCAGTAAGTATTTGGAGTTAGGAGGCCCTGGTTCAGTTTCCAGCTCCATGTCTTAAAGGCTATGTGACCTGGAAAAAGGCAATTACATCTTTGAACCTCAGTTTTCTCAACTATCAGAGGAGACAAATACTATAGGGGTTTCTTGTGAGATTCCAATTGGGTAATGTAAAATTGAGTGCCATGTAAACGTAAAGTGACATAAACAAGCTGGTCAACAATTGATTAATATCTGAGAATTAGTGTCATATAAAACTAAAGTGACATAAACAAGCTAGCTAATATGTAATTCATTTTTAAGAATTAAGAAACTCAGTGGCCTGAGTTAACACAATAATCTGGAAATTTTGGTGAGGGCCTATGACAATGAGAATTAACTAGAAAGACTCAGCTGCGGCAAGAAAAACAGATGTTCAATGTGCCGAGGAGAGGGCACTTTGGTCACTCATTTGTCAGAGAGAGGGGTGTGTGTGTGTGTGTGTGTGTGTGTTTTGGGTGGGAGTGGAACATAAATTTTTTCTTTTTAGCTCATAGCTGCACAAGGAAGTAACATCATCCCTGTCTTTACAACAACTATCACCTAATTGCAGCTAGGTTAGGTAACTTTTCCAAGATCACAGAGTGATCTTGAGAGGAGAGGGTTTGGCCACTTCGAATACCTGCTCAGGGCCTCTCTGCTACAGCAGCTCCAGTGGCCAGGCTCAGCCACAGAACATCTTGTTTCCTCTTTGTAAAGAACCTCTTCAGAAGAGGGAAAGAAAGACAGTGTTCTCAATAGGATCTGGAGGGGTGAAGGAAATCACTCGCTCAGCTCCTATTTTGAGATTATTGACATGCATGGACTTTACATTTGGGGGATGCATGAGGCCTCATTTAGAACAGATATCATAAAACTTCAGTAAGTTCATTTTGTGCCCTATCAATAGAGTATGCCATGCAGAACAGATATCATAAAACAGATATCATTTAGAACAGATATCATAAAACTTTAATAAGTTCATTTTGTGCCCTATCAATAGAGTATGCCATGCAGATGAACTATAGCAAATAATGTTAGATTTGACCGTGTCCTGGGGAAAGCTTTCCAGAAACATCCAGGCTCATCTTGTCACTACTTACACAAAATGTCTTTATGTGTCTGAAACCAGATTGTTGTTTTGTTCCGCTTTTCCCGGATAAGCAAGGCAGTGTTGCTTAAAAAAATGCAGCCAGCGGTTGAGTCCAGATTGGGCCCTGTCACCGTGACACAGGTGGTGTGGATCAACCCAGAACCTAGGCCGCTCCTGTCTCTTTGGGTTATATTCACAAGGTTTTTTTTTATAACTTTCAGAGCTGATTTTACTGGCAGTTCCTAAGGCTAGCAACATCACGCCCGCACCAGACACCTTCTTTCCATCTCCTAGATGGGATCTTATACCATCTATTCCCAATCATTACTTCTTGCTTATTGTGTAAATTGCATTTATCACTCTAAAAGGACTTGAAACATCTTGACTGTTTTCTCCTATGTGGAACTTGAAATACATCGATTTCTGTTGCTACAGCTCTAGCTATATGTTTATTATCTGTCAGTTCTAGTTTACATAGAAGTTGCCTCTACAGAACCTAACAGTTGAAAGCAAGCTCACAAAAAAATCAAAAGCCATCTTTCATCCGCATGTTGACACCTGTTATCCACCTTCCAGGTTCTATACAACTTGTTTCTAGTGCAAAGGCTGAGGGCATATGAGGGCTCATCTCCTTCACTGGTGAACAGAAAATCCCTCTAAATGCCTCCGGATGCTAAAAGAGAACAAAGATTTCACCTCTTGTGATCTAATTCAGAACTTTTTGCCACATCACAAATATACATCAGACAGCAAAGCCAGGCCAGCCTCAGTGCCCAGAACCCACATAAAGTCAGAATATGCTTGTCTCCAGGCCAGTCCCAGAGAACTAAAGAGAAATAAAGGCAGGTTTAAAGAGTGGTCTTTGGAGTCAAATGGATGTGATAGAAAAAGAATCACTTAATTTCTCATGAGGGTAGATTCCTTCTCTGTGAATGATTATGACCACAGCTCACATGTAGGGTTCTTTTAAACATTAGAAATAATGTGTGAGGGGCCTCCCCTGGTGGCGCAGCAGTTGAGCGCTGGGCTGCGAAGCTGCCCGCGGCCTCTGCAGCGCAGGTTCTATCCCCGGCCGCCAACGAGAGTCCTACATGGCGCAGCAGACCTCTCCTGTCTCGCCCGCTGCTTTCCTCAGCAGTGTGTTTCGTCAGTCTGCCTGTTCTGTTCCCCACTCTAGTTCTGGTGAATTCTCTCACCCTCTTGGCTTCTGACAGTACCCAGTGCTTATATAAATAAATAAATAAATCTTTAAAAAAAAAATCCAACTTGAATATTTTTTAAGAAAGTCTGAAAAAAGCTTGTTTACATGGTTAGCAGATTCCCATGTAACTGCTTTCATTAAAATTTTAGTTTTACTTTTAGCCAAATTAGACATACACATATTTTAAATTGTCCAATGGGGCTATCAGTCTTATTCTAAAAACATCCCCACCCCCACCCCCTGTCCAAGTGCATATGTCCTGCCTCTCAGGTAATGCCAGATGGGTTTCCAAATTGGTTGGATCCATTTATATTCATATGAGCCCATGGGCTCTTTGATTCTGGAAACTCTTGTCCTTCAATACTAGGGTGCTTTTCAAATTATTTTTTGGTATGGCTGATTTTTTTAACTCTGTCTTCCTGATCTTCCACTGATTTTTCTTTTCTTCTCTCATAGTTTTAATTTTCAAGATGTTTTCTTGCTTTGTGAAGGTTACTTTTTTATCTTCTTTCACCCTTTTGACTAAATTAATAACTGCTTTTGATCATATTTCCTTCCTCATATTTCCTTCCTAGCACCTATTCCCTCCAAGATGTTTTTTTAAAGTTGTTTCTGTCTCTGCCTTATTGGATGTGTTCCTTAAAAGGTCTAAAGATGACTGGTTGTCTGCCTCTACTTAAAAGTGGTAACCAAACAGGGGCCTCCCGGGTGGTGCAGAGGTTAAAGATAGTGCTATCAAGCTATCAAGCCACTATAGCATGAATTCAATCCCTGGCCAGCCAGGGAGCTAATCCACACAGTGCAGCAGACCTCTCCTGTCTCACCCACTGCTCCCCTCAGCAGTGTATTTCAGTAGATCTGCCTGTTCTGCTCCCCACTCTGTCTCTGGTGAATCCTCATACCTTCCCTGCACCTCTGGCCTACACCCCCACTCTTTTATGCATAAATAAATCTTTAAAAAAAATAGTGGTACCCAAAAACAGGTTTATAGGAAGCTCAGTGTGCATGGGTAAAGCCTAGAAACTTTGTTGTTCTGTATAGTCCTGAGATGAAGTTCTTCACTCTTAGGCTGGTCAGATTTTTCAGACAATACTCATCCAGCCTCCTGCATATAGGGACGGCCTGACTTGAGTTGATCTACATTCATGAAACCCATGGTAGAAATGGAGGAAAATGGGAGTGATGATCATCAACATATTCACTTACTTTGTTTTTAGCATGGTCCTGCATAAATAAACGGCCAGTCTCCTTCAGAGGAGAGGTTGTCACCTGGTTGTGCAGAGTGAAAGAGAAGATCTTAAGATCTATTTCTATGTTACTTAGGAGGACAGTTTATTTCTCTTAAAAAATATTTTGGAAATACATACATGTCCTGGATGGGTAGACTTTGCTCCATGAAGCACTCCAAAGATCCACGTGCATCTTATTTGTTGTGCCAACTCCTCCTAGGAGGTTCCTCTTCATCTACACCACCAATGTTAACTCATCACATGGTATCTACAATCCAGGCCAAAGGAAGAGAGGGTGAATGGAGAGATGGGTGGATATATAAGACTTTCTCTTTCTATGTATTGCCCTAAAAAATATACAGATAACCGTTAATATTAAAGACACTATCAGCACATTGAAGCTTAGTATTAGCATTGCACATAGTGATACTACCACTGGATAGCAGCAGGAAGGGGTGTGAATAAAGGGTTAACATCAGACCAGACGATGGCAAGCCTGCCTGAGAATGACCTGGTCTCCCTCCACCCTGTTTCCTTGGAAACAGTAGAGTTAAGATAAATGGGAAAGACGGCTGAGGAGTCTGTGAGTTGACATGCAGACATCAGGCTTGATGAGAACCACACACAAGATTAGTGGGGGAAAAGGACAGTGGTTTGTGGCAAGGTGACCACACACTCCACGGTTCTTTACCTTGGTGTGTGTGGTCTTGGTAAAGGGGACAGAAGGAGGAGGCTACTAAGGTGGCTGGTGGGCTTTCCCATGAGTTGATGTTATTATATCTTATTGCTGTATGTCCTTGCTGTGTTTCCTTCCAGAAAAAGCCATAAGAGCAGCATTAGATTAAAGCCTGTCTGTGTTTCCTAAGTCTGATTTGCTAAACTGGACTCATAACAGCAGCAGAGATGTTGCAATCAGTAATCTTCATACATGATTCTCTTAATCTCAAATGTCACTCTCAGCACAAAGAAGAGGTAGTCAAAAAAAAAAGGGGGGGGGGCAGAAAAATCTAACAAACTGTGTTCTTTCTCAAGGATGGAAAATAAAACGTTAGTAAATTTGGGGATGCCATGAACCCCAGGGAGAACCTACACTGGCTCCCAAGAGGACAGCATGCTTGACAGACATGTTCAGCAGAATGGAAGGGATTAAAATTAGCCCAAGTGGCAACGTCTGGAGAAGGCACTGCACAATTTTAACTGCATCACAAACCCCCCCCCCAAAAAAAAGGCCATTTGAGAAAGGAAATACAAAAGAGAAAAAACAGGATGAGAGTAATTTGATGACTAGGGAAAGGTCAAAGGGGCACATTCGCTGAAGGTCCCTCTGGATCAGTAAAACAAGAGGGAATGAAAGTGTATGCATGTTCATCGAAATTAAAAACCTTTGTAGGTCGTCCTCTCTGCAAAATTCTAATCACTTGAAAATGATTTTAAATTCCATGAAGCAACTCCTTCCCCTTTATGTGAACATTTAGCCACTTTAGGAAGCTTTAGCTGGGAGTTTGGTAAGTACCTTCAAGTGAAGAAAAGTTTTAACAACCTATTATTTCCTTCAGGGATATGTATTTTTTAAGGACCAAACAAAGAGTTCACGAGCTAATGAAACAAAGAGGTCACATAGGTGACATCAGACAGCACAAACCATAGCATCCGACTCAGTGTCCTCAGAATTCAAGCCTACTAGAAAGATCATTTTCAATATCATTCAATCATTATCAATCATTTTCATTATATATTGAGAGCCCATCATGAGCAAATCAAATCATACCTAAATTTCTTTTATTTCCATGTGCTTAGTTCCAAAGAGAAATGCGCTACAGGTCATAACTCTCCATATGTTTAAAAACCTTCAGTGGCTCAATCCCCAGAAATATTGATAGTTTTAGTCACATCAACATAAAATTAGGATAGATATCTGTGAAATGATGTATTTTTCTCCAATAAATTCCTAAAAGTAATATATTTAAAGTAATCAATGCATACTAACATTATTTTAAGTAAAAGGTTTATATTCTTATAAAAGGTTTATATTCTTTATATTCTTTATATGTAAAAATATTTTGTACAAGTCATCTCTTTTGATATTCTCAATAACTTTGTGATATATGTGGCAGATAATGTTACTATTCAGCTTTCTGGAAATAGAAAGCAGTTTTTAAAATGTCCATTAGAACAGAAAGTTGTTAAATGACCTTACACTACAACCCAGATATTGACTTCTAGAAAAATGCTCTTTTTATTTCAGAACTTAATAAAATTAATGCAAAATTTTTTCAGTTCACTTCCACAAAATTTCGGAGTCAGGTATAAGTTGCTAAACATGTATCTTTCCATCAAAAAAAAGGTAAATAAGTAATTTGTTTGCAAGCTATAAATAAAAAATTCAAGCTACTGAAAAACACAGCTATTTTTGACAAGTTACTGGGCCAGGAACTAGCTTTATTTCTTTTTTATTTTGCAGGAGGAATTTATTAGACAATTACCATGTTTAAAAATTCACATAACACAAGCAGAAGATCAAAAAATTTAATTCCAGCAATATAAATACTTTTGTTTTCTGGGAATATAATCAAAAAAATCAAAATTTGAATTCACTTCCTTTAATGCTCATTCTAACAGTTCACCAAGCTCCATATTTTGTTTCAGAAAAGATCACATGGGCATTTCAAGCCATCGAAGTAATCTTCAGATTTGCTTTAAAATCTTCTGGAAGTCATACTTTTAGACTTGGCAAAGGAAATTAATGACTTCTATAAAGGATAGGAAAAAAGTATTTATAATGCGACTTAGGGGCAGGAACTTTGCAATTAAAAATACCATTTAAACATTTTACTTAAATCCAACCAAACTGGAGTGTCAGCACAATTCTATTCGTTAATTTTGACATGATTTACTGAGTATAATCCCCTTAAGTCAGAAGCTGACCTCCACAATGTTCAAGCTTCCTGTGGGATCAAAAGGAATAATAAGAAACACGTTACTACTGTAAAATAAGCAAGTCTGATGTGTGCGCAGGTTGGTTCCAGTGTTGTCAAGTAGACAAGCGTGCAGCAAATACTCAGCAATAACAAAATAAATGTCCAGAGACCTTTCTCCAACCAATAAGCCAACAACTCAGCAACTTCAAACAGATTTTTTTTTCTTTCAGAGCCAATTCACTTGCAGTGTAGGCTGATAAAGCAGTATTAATCTCCTGCTTTAAATCAAGTTTCTGTCACTGGGCTCCATTAATCTCCCGCCTGTTATCAAGTGTCTCTATGGCAGGAAATTATATTTCTAAATTGAATTTTGTTCTGTTTCAATGTAGTAAGAAATATTTTCCAGACTACTAATAGGCTGCATAAAGATTGTGACTCTGACAATACCGTTAGATAAATAAAAGCTATAAATTAAAACCACCTTCATTCACTAGCCAGCATAATAGCAAAATAGAAAGCATTGATTACCTGGAAAGAGTAATCAAATAAAAGATTTTAAATGAAAAGTGAAGTAGCAGATGGTTAACTTTTTAATTTACCTTTTTATAGCAATTGCCCATAAAGGTAAAAAGAAAAAAAATCAATCCAGTGAGTCTCCTGGTGCTAATAAAACACATATTGATTCTCAGTGCATATGCTTACTCTACAAGATGCTCAAACTGGGTTCTACCATCGGTGATAGGAGAAGATACTGTTTACGAGCCCTTCCGAGGAGACAAATTTACAGTAAAGAAAAGTCTTTGGGTTAGATTTATTATGAAAGAACAAAAACGTATAACCACAAGTAACAAAGAGACTTTATTTTATGGGCAGAGATCCACTCACAGTAAGCCAGGACAATTCAGCCAAATGGCAGTTCAATCTCTGGAAGAGTCTTCAAAATTATAGTCTCCTTTTCTCATTGTTGTTGAGCAATACAGTAATTTCAATAAAGTTGAAGATATTTTCCATTGATATAAATGGCTTTGTACTTGCCTCTTTTAATACATGTCTGTGTTCTCTTTGACAGTACCAATTTGGGGAACATCTCTTCAACATGTTGTTGAAAGTATGATCCCAAGGCAAACAATTTAAAACTCCCCACGTTTATAAAATCATTGCATGAAAGTAGCTTTTCATTGTGAACCAAAGTAAGGAGCTTATTTATGTTACTTGGACAAAGATGCTTGTGGGGTAAGTAGGGTTTGACAAATGCACAAAGAAATGGGGGCAAAGTCTTCCAGATGGAAGAGAGATGAATGCATACCAGCACCTCTTTCCCTCTGTGACCCAAAAATCTTCATCTGAACAAATACGTGGATCAAATCACCCTACTAATCTTTAAATTCACATCCAGAATATTTTATCACAGTATACTTCAACCACTGTTACACATAGAATACTCTCTTCACCAGTATAAGTATTTTGAAGCTTCATTAGGGAAAACACATAAAGGATATTTCTTCAGGATAAAGGAATGATACTAATTTGAAGTCACATCTTAAAGTTCACAAAAGCAAAACCAACAGTCTGATGAAAATAACAAAAAGAATACCTTCAAAATAATAAGCAAATATTAACCAGAACTGGAAAGCAAACTAAAATGGAATCAATTACTTTCAGAAGAAGAAGAAATACAATACAACATTTCCACTTTATAAATAAAAGTAGGTGGTAAATGGGCAGTAGCATTTGAAAAATACCCATCCTCCTCTTTTACCCTTTGAGCAGCTCCTGCCTATATATGTAAGATAGATGTATAGATCCCAAAGTAGAGGTCATAAGTCACATTCTATAAAAGGAAGCAACTGGGAATAGTAAGTCTGGAAAACTGTTGAGTTTGTTTATTATATTACTATCATTATTACTATTTAACATAATTTTGACAGGAGAACAGACAGTAATATGCTCCTGGGAGGAATGGCAGAAAAAGAGAACAATAATCATTATTTTTCTATTTGCCACAACTTGACAATGTATTTTGCATAAACCACAACACCAGATGTCTTGCCTGTGGACACACTTTTTATCAGAAAAGCCAGCCATTTCATCAAGTATGATGTACAGTTCAAGCTTTTATACCATGCTCTATTTCATGCCTCGAAGTTTGGTAGGGTTCCACATGGAATTAATTTGTGATCCTGAAAGACAGTTCAGGACAGTCTCAATTTAAGCTCAGTCCTTTTGCAAAAATGTTGCTTCACATATGAAATGTACTTGCTGGTTGCTAATTTTCATAGGCGTCTCACAGTCACCGACTTATATCTAAAATGCATACCTTAATTTCTAGTCATTAAGGGAGGTGGAATCTGCCTGCCTATATGGAGTACAAAATAAAAGTCACAATCAAGGGTGTAAAAGCACTTCAAGGGGGGATCCTGTACTTCTAAAATACAAACAGTGTAAACCAACATTACCACAGTAACACTTTTCTAAATAAAAAAAGGCAAATTTCTCCTTAAAAGTAAATAAAAATAAAAGCACTTCAACATTTCAATAAAGATATTTTACACTGCATCTATTTGAGTTCTCCAGGATCAAGCATTCTCAAGTTTTCATTTTTTTTTTTTAATTTTACTTATTTATGCGTACAAAACCTGAAGTATAAGCCACAGATGCAGGGATAAGAGATTCGCCAGAGACAGAGCAGGGAGCAGAACAGGATGATTGACCGAAGTACACTGCTAAGGGGAACAGGTGGCAAGACAGGAGAGCTCTGCTGCGCCATGTGGGTCAGCTCCCAAGCCGGGGAACAAACTCATGTTGCAGTGGCTTGTGATAGCTTCATGTCTTTAACCCCTACACCACCAGGGAGACCCTCTCATTTTTATTTTTTATTGGGGAACATCTCCTCAACATGTCATATTGTTCAAGATTCTCACCTTTACCATTAAATGGGACCTTTTCAAAAGGGTCTTTGGTTTAAAGCCTTCTAGTTGTAAATATTTGTAGGTAGAAGAGAGAAGTGTTAGGAATCTACTTCGTCTTGGCTTTGTCTGAGATCTGAAAATTCTCATCGACCACACACACCAGAACATCAGGAAGAGTCTTCATTCTTCCTTTATGAGACAAAATTTCCTGAGGAAGGAAACTTTAAGTATGAAAGATGTCAGGAAACTAAGGACTATGTCAGTCATCTGTAAGAGTTTAAAATTCTTCAGAGAGAATAATGTTGGACCGAGCTTTTTTTTTAAACAGAGCAATCAAATCCCAAGTTCAGCAAGGAGAAAAGGATCACACATTCTACCTCTATTTCACTATTTTAAAAAAAAAAGTACATCTTAATTTTTTAAATGTGAGTGTCTTTAGTCACTTATGAGTATGACTTTAAATATATTGAAGGGTTTGCTTTGAATAGTGTTCTCCTTGGGCATGCTTCCCAAGCCATTATCTTGGAATGTCAAATTACCCAGGATGCTTCTTCATTAGAACTTCACTTCCAGAAGACACCAGTCTTTACAACATGTACTGAATAGGAGAATTGATATTTGATTTTTAAGATTTTTGTCAAATTCTAGCTGAGCAGAAGGGACAGCTCCCAAGGGTTAACAGACACATCTTAGAAGATCTAACTTCATATTTACTGGCTAAAACAAGCATGAAAGCTTAAGGAGAGAAGAAAAGTGCACTGATACCTACCTGGTTCCAAAAAGCCAATATTTATATTAAAAGGCTAGTAGCTTACCTTGTTTATACCCATCTAATAGCTAGAAAAATCTATAATATCCTAGAACTCCAACTAAATTCTTCATCAAATTCTTTTTTTTTTAAAGATTTATTTATTTAGGTTATACAAGAACCAGGGTACAGGCCAGATGTGTGGGAGGGTGAGAGGATTCACCAGAGACAGAGTGGGGAACAGAACAAGCAGACTGATGAAATACACTGCTGAGGGGAGCAGTGGGCGCGACAGGAGATGTCTGCTGTGCCATGTGGGACCTTCGCCTGCCAGCTGGGATCTAACTGATGCTGTAGAGGCAGCGGACAGCTTCACAGTGCAGCGCTCAACCACCTGCACCACCAGGGGAGGCCCTCTTCATCAAATTCTATCAGCAATGCACAGCATGCTGAGAACAAGACAGAACATCAAAAACAAACAAACTTTAAACAAAAAGCTAAACTAAAAGAACAGGGTCCCTGACCTTATCACCATTTTAAGAGTTTGAGTTAACTGCTGCCCTTTAAAAATATTCAGATCTCCCATAAATATCCAGATTTCTGTGTGTGTGTGTGTGCACGCACACAAGTGTTTAATTGGAAGATCCAGCAACGCTGAGCCCTCATTCTTATCTGGGAATAACTGATTGGCACTGAGTGGTTGCTGCTTAATCCCTAGGCCAGATGATCTCCAAAATCCTTCCAGGAGCAAAATTTTGAGTGTCCTAATATGACAGTAGCAAGTTTGTTGTTAAACTTCCTTCAAATGCTTTAGCAAAATGGAATTCCTAAATATGAAGCTGACAACACTTTTTTAGAGTAAAGTGAATTGTAATGATTTAAGATGGCAGGTAGTTCCTCTCACACTGAGCTGAATGACCACGGTATTCATCAATAGGGTAAAATTAACCTAGCTCAAGACAGTTTAATCCCCCACCTATACAGTGACAGAAGCATGCATGGGGTGCGACAGCACTACGAGAGCAAGCTTCCTGCACCCCGGGTCTGAGGAAGACAAAAATCCGACCTGGCGCAACCCTGGCCCTCCTACTCCTCCATTTCCAGTTACTATGCTGTGGCCTCCGGGACCATGAGGAAGATGTGGTCTCCAAGTAGCACAAAGGCAGTGGGAAGGGGGCAGCGGAGGAGCCAATGGCCTTGCTCCCAGACTGAGGTGTCTCAGGGCTCCCGCCAAAAATGTCATCCAGATGATGCCTGAGACAGGCCCAGGGATGAGGGACCAGTGAGATTTATGCATCTGTCATGCTGGTCATTGGCAAGTTTATGTGCAGCTTCCTCAGCAAGATCTCAAACTCCATTGTGCTCAAGGATCTTCAATGTGCAGACCACATGCTCAAACTCTGACAGATCATTGTCCTAGGAGACGCAGAGCTGGAGCTGGACAAGCTGTATACCAAGCTCATCTTCCTATATCTCTGGCCCAAGATCAAGTGAACTCAAGCGAAGGAGCAGGAATCAGGCTTTTTGTGCACCATGAATGAAGGAGGCAACCAGGCAGAGAGTGTTCACTGGTCCAGGGGCACAGAAGGCCTATTCCAATGTCACCGGCCAAGAAACATCTTCAGCTGTGATACATCTTCTCAGCCACTGAGTCTTGATGCTCAGAAAGATGCTGTGGCCCCTCCACAGCCCAAGGGAGGACTGCTGCCCCCTCTTGTCATCCCTGCAGGGCCAAGAGCTGCCCAGTTTGGCCACACTAAACCAGAGCCTGGGTCCTTCCTACCCCACATTTATTGTAGAGTTTTCTAATTAAAAACATTTTTATTTATACAAGCAGACTAAAAATATTTGACTAGGAAAGATGGTCTCATGTTCATGGTTTTTTTAACCTTTGTTCTGCCATGTGAGAAGGAGCTTTGGCCTGGAACACTTCCTTAGCAAGAGATTAAGAGTCATCAGCATCTGTGCAAGGCTCATCAACTTATGCAGGAATGTCTGTTCCTGTTTGAGACTCAGGAGTGGACGCTTTAGGTGGACGTGTCCATGGCCCTCAGGTATGCCCTTAGCTTTCAGTGTTTCACTCTGTATAGGAGGGTTGAGGTTCTTCTGCTGTGGCACCAGAGGCTTGCAGGTAGGACAACTGCCCTGTGTCAGCTGCTGGGGACACCCACTAGCATGAATGACCGGTATACAGTATCACAGCCAAACTTCTCTGTCTCTTCTCTGTGTTAGTAAAAGCATTGCACCATCTAGTGCTTGACCTGTGTTTTCCTTGGCAACATCCATACTAAGATGCAGTGGGCAGAGTTTTGGGACTTGTATTTGTGGTGGCTGGCACTGTAAGCCCTTTGCTATCCTCCATGTATTAGGAGTACCCTGGTATCCATTACTGGTTCAGTGTTCTGGACAACAGACTGCTAATGGATACCTGCGTTTCTTTTGGGCCATGAAAATGGTCAAAACTTAGATCATCATTATGACTGCACAATTTCACAAGTAAACTAATGGATGGTAACAATGCTCTAGAGAAAAATTCATGACAGTTAAAAGCTCTATATACCCACTGCTTTCTGCTGCACAGATCCGTGTAAGAATTAGATCCTCAGAGGACTTATATTCCTTAACAGAAGTCCATTAACCAAGGTTTCTCATCGCTTTTTTTTGTTTTTAAAGATTTATTTATTTATTTATTTATACAAGCACTGGGTACAGTCAGAAGCGCGGGGAGGGTGAAAGAATTCACCAGAGTCAGAGCGGGGAGCAGAACAGGCAGAAGGACCGAAGTACACTGCTGAGGGGAGCAGCGGGCGGCAGGAGAGGCCTGCGTGACCCTCCCCGGCAGCCGGGGATCGAACCAGCGCTGCAGAGGCTGCGGGCAGATTCGCATCCCAGCGCTCAACCGCTGCAACACCGGGGAGGCCCAGGTTTCTCATCTCTTCAACTTTGAACACCACAGTCAGCCTCCATATTCAAAGAAGTAAAGAAGCCTATATATATGGAAGTTGCGATGAAAAGGAGGGTGTGACCGCCCTCTTACTTATAATAGTCAATATTTCTACTTGCTGATACACCACAGACAGAGTGGATGTCACCTCAGCCTCCATTGTATCTACAGCTCATGGAGACTAGGATTATAATTTCAGGCATTAGATTTCATCTAAATCAGATACTTCATTTTTAAAAAAGATTATTTAAACTTTAGCATTTTACTGTTTCATTCTCTTGGTGCTTTTTATTCTATTAAATGTGTTGGTCCATTCACAAAGGGGGAAGAGAAAGATGACTATATCCCAAATACTTTGCATTGTTCAGCCCAGAAGACAAATTATTTCTACTTCAATTCTAATGGTGGTCAATGTTGTATGAATATGGTGCTGAGGCGGTCCTTTAACCACTGTTCTTGACTTGGTAGTACACTGGGCAAAAAGTTGCTTTTAAAAGCATTATATTCTTCCCTCCCTCACATATGCCTAGGGTCACTTTTGTTTGGTATTTATGCCCCTTCATAAAACCATATTCCAGAGTACAGCTCAGTTTTCTCTTCACTACATTCAACATAATTTTCACATCAAGGTGTTTCTATAGACTGGACAGAGCTAGAGTTCAGCTCCTTCTTGTCCAAGTGTTTAAATTTGACTAGACAGCAGCAATTGCTTTTTAATCTAAGCAAACTGATCTGTCAAAGGCAATCAACTCAGTGAAGTTATTCCAGGAGGATCCTAATAATCCCGATGAATCACATTGCCCTATGTGAAACTAAGCCGCTGAACTCTTGACATTGTATGTCACAAGTACTTAGATGGATAAGTACATACAGCTGAACTCTGTGTTGACACACAAACTCTAGCCTCTTGTGCATAAGTTAATGATCACTGCATTTGGTCTGGTGTATGCTGTTGTGTATACTGATGTCAATTCATGTTTAATGATGTTATATCAACGAGGCTGCATGTCTCACAATCTACTGTCCTAACAAGCATTTTTCAACCGTGTGCTCAAGATGTAAAAAAAAATCGCTCATGTTTTAAATCACTTCCTATCTTTTAAACAAAGGTTCCCAACCTCCTAATAATGCCCATAACAACTTAGCACTTTAAAGACACCAAAACATTTTAAGTAACTTTGTCTTATCTAATTAAGACAATAAGATTTAGAGGCCAGTAGAGGTGTTAACATTATTTATGCCATTAGAAAGTCACAAAACTGAGACTCCAGCCTAGATCTCATGGTTTCAGGTTAGAGATCTTCCTGATGTTGTCAGTCTTATTACTGGAGCTTTTGTTTGAGAGTTAGGATTACTAGAGTAGGTAGGGGAGGGTTGGTAGCAGAATTGAATCCTGCTCCGAATCAGGACAGTACTATCAAGGTCACTTTGTTCCCCACAGAAACGCCTATGAAACTTTAGATAAGGTAACAGAAAGGAAAGGAAGAGGCAGAAATGAGTGGGGTCTGGTGAAAGGCAGAAATGAAAATTCTAAGTGATAAGACAGGTAGACTCAAGCACAGTTGGTGACGGGCTGGATGTAGAAGATTAGATTGAGAGAAATAAAGGATGACTTCTCAGTCTTCAGCTTAGAGCAAAGAAGTGAAAGCTGGTGCCCACTTACTGTGAAAGATTAGCGTGGCGTGCCCAGTGGCAGCGGGATAATGGGGAAACAAGATCCTCTCTGGACATAAACTAAAGGTTTGAGATTTAGTGGGGCGAGCGGGGGGAGTGCGAGAGCTATTAACTTACATAAAGTTGTTCTAAACTTGATGTGCCAGTTTTTCTTTTTTCAAACACTTCACTTTCCCTAGTCTAAAATCTCTCCTTTGGGTCTGATGGAAGTAGAAAACTGGCTTTCATCGTTGATTTCCCTCCCTTTACTTCTTTTCCCTGACTGCTCCTCTCTCCTTCCTTTGCTACTTGGGTTCCCAGACAGAATTCTTAGGAGTGACTGCAGAAAAGGGTCTGGAGAGGATGAGGGACGGGAAAAAGGAAAGAGAAGACTGGGGTAAGTCTTCTGAAACTCCCGCGAGGAAGTTCGTCAGCTAATTAAATCCATTAAGGATAGCAAATGTTTATAAAACACCAATCACATGCCAGCAGAAATATTAACTCATTAAATCCTTGCAATAACCCAACAAATTTTTTCTTATATTCCTCATCTGTTTTATAGATGAAGTAGTCAATGCACAGAAGGGTTAAGTGAAGTGGCCTAAGTTGGAGTCAGAAGTTTAATGTAAGTTCTTTAGTCTATACTCTCAGTCACTATACAAAAATACCCCTTAAATGAGGGCTCCTCGAACTCAACGGAGGCGATTTTGCCTCTCAGGAGACAACTGGCAATGTCTGCAGGCATTTTTAGTTGTCATGACTGTGGGCAGATACGACTGACTTCCAGTGGGTAGCTGCCAGGAATGTAGTCAAACATTCTACAATACACAAGACAATTTCCTGTAACAAAGAAAAATCCAGTCCAAAATGTGCTCACTGCTAAGGTTGAGAAACCCTGGTTCTACCTGGACATGTACTCCATATGTAGCCCGAGCAGAAATAACAGTAGTGCTATTACCTTTCTTCGGCATGAAACAAGGATGGCATTAACACAGCCAAAGAGTTCACTGACTTAGCATTCATTGGTTATCACTCTTTTGGCTTTTATGAAGCTACTAGTCTCCTAAACTCCTTGGGCTAGTTTCTCCCTCATTAATTACTCTCAAATCACATGTCCCCTGTTTTTCAACTTTTTTTCCTACTTGGAACCAAGATTCAGATCATTAAGTTGAGCTGTTTAAGTTTCATCTTGTTCTGATACTCTATGTTTCCAGTCCAAGCACATCTTTTCAAGCATTTATTTCTACATATTATTAAGGTATAATTGACATATATTAGTTTTAGTTGTATATGAGTCTCTATTTGCATATATTGCAAAATGATCATGATAAGTCAATCACCAAACGTAATTACAAAAAATTGTTTTCTCTTTTTGGTGATGAAATATTTACTTTCTTAGCAACTTTCAAATCTGGAATATAACATTATTAACTATAGTCACCTTGTATTTTACACCATCCTGATCTATTTATAACTAGAAGTTTGTACCTTTTGATTCCCTTCACCCATTTTCCCATCCTCCTACTTCTGGCAACTACCAATCTATATCTACAAACTTTTTTTAAAAGACTCTACATATGAGTGAGATCGTAGGCTATTTGTCTTTCTCTGATTTATTTCACTTAAAATTAGCTTAATAACAAACCATAATGCCCACTAGGTTGACCACCCATGGTGTCAAAAATGGCAAGATTTCCTTATTTTCTAAAACTGAATTGTGTATGTGTATGCCACATTTTCTTCATCCATTTATCCATCAATAGACACTTGTTTCCATATCTTTTGGTTAATGAGAATAATGCTGTAATGAACACAGGAATGCACATATATTTTGGAGTTGAAGTGTTTTTGTTTTCTTAGGAGATATAATATGTATACACACACACACATATCTACATACACACACACACACACACACACACACACACCCCTAAAAGTAGGAATGCTTTTTGAACTTTCTGAGGATCCTCTTACTATTTTAGAACACTGGACTGTATCAATTTTGCTTTTCCCTCTAGTTCTCAATACTAGGAAAAGAGAAATGCTGTCTAAGTTTATATTACAGGCATCACTCTAAGCACCCCTTCCCACTCCTACAGCAAACTCTTCAAAAACCATGTGATACTACCACTCTTTCGAGAAAAGCAGAGTGATCTACAAATATAGTTGATATAGGGACTTAACAATCGGCAGGTCATGAAAACCAGCAGGATATCAGAATTAAAGAATAACCAGAACCTAGAACGGAGTGAGTTAATAGTTCATGTACTAAAAACCTGAGAACTCAATGACTGCCACATATTAGCCTTATTTTATCATTTTTATCTTTTCTGTTACTCATTGTATCAACAGGCTAATCAATATGTCTCCAAACCTAGACAGTAACTGAGTAATTCAGTTAGGACACATATTTGAAGTTGCCTTAGACACTCAGTTTATAGTAAACTTCTCTTCCCCGGCACTAATACCTTTCTGTAACTGGCTTTTTATACTTAATTATATGCTACACAGCATAGTTTCAGAACCTGTTTCAAATATGCCTTCCATCTGCCCAGCTAAATTCTATTCCCTTTGAGGGTCGAGACTGGGTCACAGTCCCTAAACCAGTATTGAATAAGTAAAAGGCATTAAAGGGAATTTGTTGAATGGATTTGAAAAGTTACCACCAATAAATGTATTTCCAGCACCCACTTAGGACTACTTACCAACCATTTCACTCAACTAGACTCAATTCACTCACACAAGTATACAGTAATAGTTATTACATTTTCAGTTTATGATTTTAATGGTTTTGCAACATAAGATGCAGAACATATTTCTAAGCACCAAGTATGCTTGAAATCGAACATTTTTATAAAGATAATAAAAGTTAATGACTACCCATGATCTATGATCTGACAGGACATCTGTTCTTTTTCATCTTGAGATGGTAAAATACCCACCCCAGCTTATTGTAGCACAGTGGGAGAGAAGAAATATAGTCCTATTAATCATGCTTAACTATCAGCTTATTATGTTATAGTTTCCCAATAGGCTTGTCTTTCATGACTGTTAATAAGCTGCAGGTGTTTTTCTAAAAGTCTCTTTATAATTTAGATATGTCATAAGAGACAAAATGGAGTAAAAGAAAACCTAGCGAACTACAAATCAGAAAATCTAGGTTCTAAATTCAAGTTCAGTAAAGTAGCCCTGAAACCTTAAGCAAATCACCATTTGCTGGGTCTCCAAAGTTCTCATCTGTAAAATGAGAGGACTGATTATAAATTAAATAAACAAATGTGTGCAATTTTGCACCAGATCAGTAGGCAGTAACCATAAGTCAGGAACTAAGAATTTTACAAAGGACATTTCTAAAAGAAATGTGTACACATTAAAATAGCTTAAACCAAACTGTAAAACTGGCATGTGTTAACTACCGTTACCCTTGAAAGTAAATTTTGTGGCCTAACAAGTGCTGTTAAGTGTATAGGAAAAGTATGATTCACATGGGGTGAGAAAATGAATATATTGATATACCTAAGTTGTGGTAAAAATAACTTTTAAAATTACTTAAACACTCAAGAGATAATGGCTATACATACATTCTCCGATTGACAAAAGGTTTGCATTCTGAAAATTTGCACATCAATTTTGGGGACACTTTAAAAATGGAGGCTAGGTTACTAACTTAACTTACAAGAGCACAAATGACCCTTAATATAGCCCAAGTATATAACATAAACAGTAAATGCTTGAATTTTGGGTCATGAGAATGAGGCCTTGTCATATAGAAGATGAGTTTCCTTCCTTGTTCTGAGGATGAAGACTGGAAGCAATTATTAAAGCTAATGTACTTTTGTCCCACCCCTCCTGCCTTTTTAACATTTTATACTCTGATAGGGCACTGGAACAATCCCCTCTGACAAAAGGCTCTGTATTCCAAATGCCCTTTATATTAGATCTTCAATCAGTAATTCCACAACCATGGAACAATTCGTGGACATCTCAACAAAGAGCCCAGAGAATATTACCACTTCTCTAGACTATAAGCACTGTTTAAAGAAATCACTGTTGTTTAAAAAACATAGTATTCAGTAATCAAAAAAGATAAACTCATGCAATTTGCAGCAACATGGATGGAGCTGGAAGGGATCATGCTCAGTGAAATAAGCCAGAAAGAAAAAGAAAAGTATCTGATGGTTTCACTTACAGGAGGAATGTAGGGGAACCAAATAAAGGATCAGGGAAAAAAAATTATCATAAATTTAAAAACAAAATTAACAGGCAACTATTAATCAAAGACTCTGTGGGTGGGGGGGAGGGAAAGGGAGAAAAGGGATTAAAATAGGGGAAGGAAGAACACAAGGAACTATATGGTGATGGTACACGGGTGAATTGGTGGTGGGAATTTTACAAGGACTACATCTGAAAGGAGAAAATATGCATTGTACAAAAGGAAAAATGATGTAAAATATATATGTAAAAAAATAATAAAATTTAAAAAAATTAAAAAGCAGTTAAAAAACAAAGCAAAAAAATAAAGAAGATAGTAGAAATCTAAATGTAAAACATTTTAGAGTCAAGCACATTGTTACATCCATACAATAAAATATTGTGCCACCATTTAAAAAACATGTTTACAAATAAGTTATAAAGACATGGGAAATGTTTAAAACATAATACTGAATAAGTAAAGAAAGTTCTAAATACTGTTTTCTTTATGAAATCAGTATGAAAAAAATGCAGTGATAAAGAGTAGAAGGAAATATATTGGGTAAGATTAGCACCTTTAATTTATTGCTTTTTTCCAATTAGTACACAAATCCACGATTTCCAGATTTTTTTCCATATTGAATGAGTACCACTTTTGTTATTTTAAAAAAAGAAAAATTACGGGGGAAAAGGTAAATTCATATAAAACTCTAATTGGGAGAATTTTAGAGAGCTATAAACAGTGCTAATTACCAGGCAATGTGGAAATAGAGCTTTGTAGGCACAGGGGGCATTCCTTTCTTTTACTTTATTTACAAGAGTTTAATTAGGAAATGTAAAGTAACCACATTATAATATTACAAGTTTTGTGTGATTATGGAAATACTGCTTATCACTACTACCATGGCAGTTTACAGATTCAATAAAACCTATAACTGATATGTGCTTCCCTTGATTAACGATACTGGATATTTCTTTAATAGCATGTGTCATATAAAAGTAACACAGGACAGCAATTTAAACAAACAGTGAAAAAGTCTTCCTCCCATTTTATAACTCTATACTAGATATAGCAATAGTCTCTGGTCCCCATTTTTTTTTTTTTTTTTTTGTATAAAATTAAAGGGCCTCTCTGATGACGCAGTGGTTGAGCGCTGGGGTTGCGAAGCTGCCCGCAGCCTCTGCAGCACTGGTTCAATCCCCAGCCGCCGGGCGAGGGTCCCACATGGTGAGGGTCCCTGCAGCCTGCTGCTCCCCTCAGCAGTGTACTTCGTCGTTCGGCTCCCTGCTCTGACTCTGGTGAATTCTCTCACCCTCCCGCGCTTCTGACTGTACCCAGTGCTTGTATAAATAAATAAATAAATCTTTAAAAAAAAAAAAATCCATGTATATTGTATTTACACGCTAATCTCTCTTTTTTATACATCTTATTTCCTTTAACATATCATAGAAATATTTATATATCTCTATATATATCCACTTCATTATTTGTAAATACTAATTAATGTTTTATTGTATGAATGTAACACAATTAAGTAGTAACCCCCTACTGAAAAACATTTAAATTATTGCCACTTTTTCCCTATAATAAACAAGGCTTCAGTGAGCACTCTTGGACAAGTATCTTTATGTACATGAACAATTAGATTCATAAGATAAACTCTTACTATTGTTAAGAAACTATGTGTACATTTTTAAAATTTGATATTGCCAAGCTGCCTTCCAAGAATTTGTGTCAATCTACATTCCAGAGGAATATTTCTAATCAACATAGATTCTATGTTCTCAATGGCCAGGAAGGTAAAATAAATTACTGAAACAGGCTGGATTACAAAAATGGCAAACTTCAGAGCATATTCAATCATTGAAAGATGCAATTTCAACTCGATTACAACCAAATAATAATTAATGTCTTCTAGGAACCTAAGCCCAATGTGGTTAAATTACTTGATTTTTCAAAAGAAGCCAAAAACTAAATTTTTGAATGAAATTTCCTGATTTTTTTTTTTTATGTGTTGACAATTGTTAAAAGTCTTGAATTGGCATGACAAACAAAACACACATGTGTGAATAGGAATCATCTGTTGGATCTCTAACTTGTGACCTATATTTACAAGTTTCAATTTCCCCACAACCAACATAAACTGTTACAGCAACAGGCTGCATTCAGCATTATTAACATTGGGATTTCCTTAGATTATATTACATTTTTCTATACTACCTTGCATTCAACACATCTACTTACAGAAGAAATTGTGGAAACAGTAAATTAAAAAGACTTGCTGTGTCTAGTTTAGATGAGATTCTTAATCCATATAAAATCTTTATATTATCGATAACTACATTCATACATTTAAAAAAAAGAATATAAAAATATAAACCCTGAAACTGCTAGATCTGTATAAAAAATACTCAAATTCATGAATTAAAAAAACATGACATTTTGAATGTTTTATTATCTCTTTTACATAAATACTTGCAAAAGGAACAATGTACCATATGACTTTAAACAGAAATGTTTGTAAACATTAAAAATAAGCAATGTAATGTCAGTTACCTATCTGAAAACTCACAAGATAAAGACCTCTTCTGAAATTAAATTTCAAAGATCTAAATGGTAAAAATTATTAGTTTCGCTTATTTTAAATAAAACATCTTAATCTTAATTTTAGAGATATATTTTTAAACTTTCCAGTTTTTAATGTAATGTTGAGATGCTTTAATATAAAAAAAAAAAACCCACAGTAACAAAAGGACCAAAAAATGTTATTAAAGAAGCTTTATAACTGGTAAAGCTTTCAATGTATATGTCTATATACAGATACACACAATACATACCTGATTATATGAACATATACATTGTAAGTCACTGACAAAATGTGTAGGTTGCTCATATGAGAAAATCTGCACTTAAGAATCTTAATTCCACTGGAACAGTCTATTTTTACTTTCTAGAGGCAAATTCCTACACATTACAAATTCATTTGGTAGTATTCTTAACAGTGTGAGTTCCTATTTCTCTTTAAAAGGTAAGCTATAAGTACTCAAGTGTGTCTTTTCAAAAGAAAGCTTATTAAACCACCCTAAAATTTAAAAACCAGATGCTCTGTATTAGGCATATATCATTTGAATTCAACATTTTAATCACAAAAACAAATTCAAGAAATAAAAAAAATACATATTTAAATTGTAATCTGCACATTGGATTACTTCTTCAAATGTGTCATCCATCAGAGGTCACAGATAAAACAAAATTAATGAAAAGAAATGCGGTAAAAATATTTTTTAATTTCACCTAAAGCATAAATTAAGGTATAAGAAAAACTTTGAGACATATAAATGAAAAGACTATCAAAAGATGCAAACAATTCAAACAATATAGTATAAGTTTTAATATATAAATTTGATGTCATTTCAGCAGTCACATCCATCTAAATTTTACATTATATATTAAAATATTAAAAAGCTAAAAAAACATTATTGCAATATAGATTCAATATGGGAAAATACATATTTGTGTCTTATACACAATCTAAATAAGTCCATTTTATACAATATATCAAAATATAAACGGCACTTTACATGCAATAGAACATACCAGGCTGGTTGTCCTAATATAAAGGAAAATAAAGAAAAATCACTCTTTTAACTAGAAAGTTAACAGTTACTGTTAGCAGAAGTGGAATGCAGAATAAGAATTTTGCCTTAACAAAATCTTGGATAAAATTAAAGAAATAGGAGAAAAGATAGTTTCTACTAGCAGCTCCAATTAGCATTTAAAAAAAAAACACTACTGTGATTTTATATTTTCTAATTGTATCACAGAGAAAACATAAAAGAAAAACAGTGGAGGGGAGAGAAAACCTGATCCTTTATGAATTTTAAACATCAGTCCTGCCTATGGGCTACATTTAGGCTGCCTTTCCGTTGACAGTTTCCTAAATTACTTCTGCCACTCTGAATTGTGCATCAGTAGTAAGATGAGTTTTCCAGACTTCATTATGCCATTGTATAACCATAGCTGCCACAATGTAGAGCCACAAGAAGTCTGTCCTTGAGTATTTCTTTACTTGGGTATTCAGGTAACTTGAGCATGTTGATGCTTTAAAAGAAAAATATACCACCATTAAATAGAAATTCTATGAAATTTCTGATTGCTTTGTCTAGCAGTGAAAACACTACTCAAAATTAACATAAAACCACCCTTTCAAATTTGCATTCAAATTGGAAAACCCTGAAGTAGTATTTAAAAAATGAAAAAAAAAAAAAAAAAAAACAAAACCAAAAATTGCTGCATTGCAATTTCCTTTAGCATGCAAATGCAGTGGAAGAAAATAAGTTTCAGTCTAAAATAGGTAAGCAATAGGCTAATTTAGTTTGAGGAAATGGTGTAACGCTGACACTTAAGACAATGTAACTTCAATTACAGGTAGGCAGTTTCCCTAATGAACATTCCCCACCAAAAAAGGGGAAAGCAAGGAATTATGAATCTACTTATTTATCAGTTATTCCAAAATGCTGACTTGAGGTCACAGTTGAAGTTTTCCTCTCCAATACAGCAACATAGCAATTAGACCTCTGATATTCAAAGTTAATCAAAGTTAATCAAAACAAATCACAATTCATTTAAACAAAACAATTTAACGTACCATGTGCTTGAAGTTGGCAGAAGATTTGGTGTATAGGGCACAGCAGCGATTGTAAAGTTTTGCAATCCACTTCCACCCATGATGTTAGCAAATCCGCCATGTGGGACTCTGGAACTAAGAGTTCATCTTAGTAAGTTGTAATCAAGAAAGGAAAATCTTTGTAGTAGATATATTTCAAAATCTAAATTAGCTAAATATATTCATCTCCAGCACACTAACAAGAACATTTTGAATCTGTAAAACTCCCAACTCCACTAAAAGTGGTTTTGTAACCAGTTACTAATGTAACAGGGTGGTCCCCAGGAAAGGGGGAGGTTCCAGCTTCCCTGCCCCACCCAAGGAAGGGTGGAGCTGAGCAGGGAGAGAGGAAGCTGCAGAAGAGACTGAGGAAGGAAGGAAGCAGGATGGAGCCAGGAGAACTGGAGGAGGCGCATGGAGCCTAGAGACAAGTAAAGAAACTGCGCTTGTCTTTTGGTCGTGGACGGGGTGACACAGATGTGGGTGAGACCCATGGGGAGGTGACAATGGCAGCTTTTATCTTGATGTTGATTTTGCTCTTTTCCTTCCGGGCTTATCCGGTTGTTTGTGACCCTTTTCTGTGGGTCCCCACTGGAAGATGCTTTAGACTTTTAGCAGGCTTTGGGGCCTTGTTCTGGGCCAATCCCATTTGGATGGACTTTTACCCACGAGGGGATGGGTAACTTTGGGTGCTTCATTTAGAAACTAGACTCTTTGCCTTACCTGTATTGTTTCCTAGTTTTATTAAAGTTCCTTCCCATTAAAGTCTCCTATGTTTTGTGTTGATGCGGCGGATGGCAGAACCCATGTAGAATAGGCAGGTTTGCGGGGTTTGGGCTGCCCCTCTCCCTGTCCTATAACACTAAGACATCCCTCCATATTTCTACAAACCATACTATGCTTTCAAGTGGCCACAGCAAGCGCCTCTATTATTGCATTTAGCGTACTAAATGTGCAATTATTTTATGTTTCTCCCTACTAAACAGGAAGTGGTTTGAAGGTCCAAATGTCATTTGAAATTTGTATCCCAGGGATAGCAAAATGACTGTTAAGTAGCAGACAACCATTAAGTATTTGCTAAATAGGGCCTCCCTGGTGGTCTTGGGATTAAGTCTCAGCACTATCAACTCTATGGCCTGAGTCTGATCCCTGTCCAGGGAGCAAACCACACATGGTGCAGCAGTCCTCTCCTGTCTTGCCTGCTGCTCCCCTCAGCAGTGTATTTCAGTAAATCCACCTATTCTGCTCCCCGCTATCTCTCTGGTAAATCCTCTCACTACCACATCCTTCCACCTCTGGCCTACATCCCAGTTCTTCTATGCAAAAATAATTTTAAAAATATTTGCTAAATAAATATTTACTTGATTAATTCAAGCAACACATGCTTTAACATGTAGTCCAGGTGATTTCCCTGTTTGTGAAAATTTTCTGAGGGTCAGAGGGGTTTTGTTTTGTTTTTTCAGTGGGAAAACTAGAAAATTCTTCACATCTTTCTTTTCAGAGACTCAAAATGTCAGATAATTTTTTTAAAATGTCACCTAACAAAAGGAGACCACAGGAGGACGAATACTTAAAGCAAAACACATCACTAGAAAATTTAACCTTGGATACATGGCTATGGAGGATATAATTATGTTACAGACATACCTCCCTTAGGGGGAGGCACCATATTCCCTGCCTCTCTTACATGCATACTGGGATTTGCAGTTCAAAGTGGCTTCATGTAAATAGGTTAAATCAAAATCACAATGAGATACCACTTCCTACACATTAGGAGGCCCATTGTAAGAAAACAAATATTGGAAAGAATGTGCAGAAATTGGAACCCTTAAGTACTGCTGGAGGAATATGAAATGGAATAACCACTGTGGAAAACAGAATGATAGTTTATCAAAATTTAAACACAGAATTATGATATATTGCCAAAATAACTGAAAGCAGAAGATCATAGAGATATTTGCACATTCATGTTCCTAGTAGCATTAATTGCAATAGTAAAAAGGTGGAAGCAACCCAAGTGACCATTCAAACATGAAGGGATAAAGCAAAATGTGGTACATATGTACAATGGAATGACATTCAGCTTCATAAGGAAAGGAAATTCTGACATATACTATAGATATGACATATACTATAGATAACCCTAGAGGGCATTATGCTAAGTGAAACAAATCAATTACAAGAAGACAACTAATATGTGTTCCCATTTATATGAAGAATACCTAGAGTGGTCAAATTCATAGAGACAGAAAGTAGAACAGTGGATGCCAGGGACTGGGGGAAAGTAAAATGGGAAATTAGAGTTTAACAGGTACAGTTTCAGCTGAAGAAGACAAAGTTTAGGAGATGGATGATGGTGATGGTTGTAAATAATGTGAAACTACTTAACATCACAGAATTGTACACTTAAAATAATGGATAAAATGTTACATTTTATATTTTTTAAAAATGTTTATGTTTTTATCACAAACATTAAAACAACCATTAAAAATGTACAAGTTCTTACTTGCAATCACAGATGATATGTATTATATGGAAAACATTAACCCATTATAAATGATTCTCTAAAAACCTCTTTTCCCTGTAGTTTGTATAAAACTAATTTTATAATAAAATAAAACTTTATTAATGAAATATCCTGGGCTTACCATAGAAATCCACATGAATATGAGATATGTTTTATTCTTGCTAATGAAAGACTTGTATGAGCAATTCTGATTTAGGGCAAGAGAATATTTAAAGGAGACCTGGCTATATCTGTAAACTGAAAAACAATTCAATGTTGGTTTATCTATGCATATTAACCTTTACTTAAAAAATTAACAACACCAGTAAGAATAGCACATATCAAAAAAACTAGCAACAACAAATGTTGGTGAGGATGGGGTAAAAAAGGAACTCTCCTATATTCCTGGTGGGAGTGCAAACTGGTCCAACCACTATGCAAAACTGTCTGGAGGTTCCTCAGTCTACTAAAAATGGAGCTACCATATGACCTGGCAATTCCACTCCTAGGGATTTACCCAAAGGACACAAAAACATTGATTCAAAAGAACACCTGTACCCAGGTTTATTGCAGCACCATTTACAATAGGTAAAACCTGGAAACAACCCAAATGCCCAAAAATAGATGACTGGATCAAGAAGATGTATATATACACAATGGAATATTACTCAGCAATTAAGAAAGATAAACTCATGCCATTCACAGCAATGTGGATGGAGCTCATTCGCAGCAACGTGATGGAGCTAGAAGGAATTATGTTCAGTGAAATAAGTCAGAAGGAAAAAGAAAAATATCAGATGGTTTCATTTATAGCAGGAATATAGGGGAACCAAATAAGACATCAGTGTAAAAAAAATAACAACAATACAAAACACAACAAAGTAAGAACAGACAATTATAAATCAGAGACAGCCTGCAGGGGAGGAGGAGGGAGAGGGATCAGAGGGAGGGAGGAAGGAGCACAGGGGACTGAGGTGATGGTGCACAGGTGCATTGGTAAAGGAAATTCTATGGGGACTACACCTGAGGGGGTGGGGGGAAGCAAATATTGTTTAAAAATGAACAATGATGTAAAAAATTTTTTAAATTTTTTTAAAAATTAACAAATATGCCCAAAAGTGATAGAGGAGAAAAGGACAAACTATTCTCAATTTCCCATAAAGGTAGAAATTAAAATGATATACTGCCACTTTATTTGGACTCAACAAGAAAAGTAAGACTTGACACTCAGACACTGATTCTTACAAAAATCACAGTATCAGGATAATTAATAATGTCTGTCTTTCATGTAACTAAATTTTCAAAATAAGCTTAAAAATTAAAATATTTCCCAATTTTAATATATACAATGAAACTGTTCTAACAAGCTGATAGTCACAAAAACATCCCTGAAACTAATTCCTCCTAAACGACAAACAAATATGACTGGGTCCCATACTTGTCAGTAGATCTTTATGTTCATCAACCTTAAGTGTGTGTAAGAAAAAAATAATGAAATAGTCTTTGAATATTATGATACTTTAAAAGAAAAAAAATACACACTTTCAATTTAGAATGGCAATGGCTATACCTATTCTAATGTTCAGGAGTCTAATATTAAAGTGTCAGACAAGACCTTCATGAAAAAGAGGTGCAATTTTCCTTGCCCCCACTTAGATGCAGTCTCCTTGGACTTCAACTGCCAGCATGCCATGAACCAAACTTCCTGACAGCTATACAAAGGGAAGTAGAACAATGAAGGAGACTTGAAGGAAACACATGGTGAGAGAGATACACGGAGACTGTTTCTGGTCTTTGGCAGAGAAAATGGCAGTAATTATCTTGACTTCATGTTGGATTATGTGGTACATTTTGAAGTCTAAGTCTCTCCTTTTGTCCTAGCTCTCCAGGCCCTACCTAAACCCTTTCCTGCATTTTCCTGCCAGAAGATACCTTAGACTTGTGAAAGCTTTCAGGCATATGAGGGGATAATAAATTTGGGGAGTTTTATTAGGACACATTTTTGTAAACCTTTCTTCTCTTTCTTTCTATGCCCACCAATTATATTAAAAATCTTTTACACTGAGAATCTACTTCCTTTGCCTTTGTGCACATGGATGGCCAAATCCCTTCTAGAGCATGTACCCCTTAAAAGTATGTTGTCCCTGGAGCAGCTCAGTTACACGCTAACCAAAGGAAAATCAAGGTCTGAAAGAACTTAGATTTATAGTGAATTTAAAATAAGAACTCTATTTAGACTAAGTGTGAAAAGGTGGCTTCTTTAACCTGAAGATGTGTCATTTCCCTTCTACTTCCTAGGCTTCTAGTCTTCACACATATCCTTTATCTCAGTTTAAATGAATTGACATGCTACACTTCATGGCTAATTAAGTAATAGTGAAATTCTTTTCAATAATGACTATACTATTGAAGGCCTCCCTGGTGTCGCAGGGGTTAAAGTCTCAGTGCTATTAAGCTATCCGAAGCCACTGCAGAGTGAGTTCAATCCCCTGCCAGGGAGCTGACCCACACAGCGCAGCAGACCTTGCCTGTCTCGCCCACTGTTCCGCTCAGCAGTGTATTTCAGTAGAACTGCCTGTTCTGCTCCCCACTCTCTCTGGTGAATCCTCTCACCCCTCACACCTCTGGCCTACAACCCAGTTCTACACAAAAATAAATAAATCTTTTTTAAAAATGACTATATTATTAAGAATGAAAGGGTACTGTGTATTACTACACCATATATTTTTTATGCTATGAGAATAGCAACTTAATAAATATTTTTAGTACCATAAAACTTGAATACAGATCTCCTTGACTTAAGACAGTGTTATGTCCCAATAAACCCATTATACATCAAAAATATCGCTACTGAAATGCTGACTGAGAGCCATAGCTCACTACTACAGCCCTGTGTCATGACAGAGTTCTGCACAGTGCTTTCTAATGAATGTGCAGTTTTCACACCATAAAGTCAAAACATCTTAAGTCAGGGGTCATCTGTAATTGTTTTCTGCATTTTAAAACTTATACCAACCAAATCACAGGGGGAAGTATAATAATTCATTAAATAGGGTTTATACATAAGCCATTTAGAAAAATAGTAAGAGCCCTACCTCACAACAAAAAACAAACATAAAGTCCAGACTGATCATCCTTATTGACAATCACCTTCATAAACAGGAAAAATTAACAATAAAGGTGACTATCAATAAGGATGATTCTAAACAGAAGAATAGGCAGCTACTTAAAAATTAGATCATTGTGCATTAGGTAATATTTTTTATATTCATTTCTGTGAATCAATGTGACTGTTTTTCATTGATATTAACTGGTGGGTGTTATTTTTTTGTATAAACATCACATTTTGCTTGTCTATACAATTTTTTTTTTAAAGATTTATTCATCTATGCATACAAGAGCTGGCACACAGGCCAGAGATGCGGGGGCGGGGGTGAGAGGATTTACCAGAGACAAAGCAGGGAGCAGAACAGGCAGACTGACTGAAACACACTGCAAAGGGGAGCAGCAAGCGAGACAGGAGAGGTCTGCTTCACATTGTGGGTTTCTTTCTGGCAGGCCGGGGATCGAACCCGCACTGCAGAGGCTGCGGACTGCCCCACAGTGCAGCACTCAACCCCCTGCGCCACAAGGGAGGCCCTGTCCATACAATTATTAATGAACATTTGGATTGTTTTTGTATGGAATCACTATGAAAAATGCTGCTAAAGGACATTCATTTCCAGATCTTTGTGTGGACTTATATTTTCATTTCTCTTGGGTAAATTTCTAGGAATAAAACTGTTGGATGTTATATTGATTTTACTAACAAATTTATAATAAAGTGTCAGGCTATTTTCCAAAATAGTTCTAATATTTTACATTCCAAAAATATATGTATAAGATTGGCAGTTGTTCCCTATCTTCATTAACTTTTGTTATTGTCAGTCTTTTCATTTTAGCCCCTTGTGTGTATGCTGATTATCTTGTTGCAATATTAATTTGTATTTCCATGATTAATAAACATATTGGAAAGTGGAAAAACAAGAAAATAAAATTAGATCTACAAATGGAATAATTTTAATGATACATTGTTAAATTCAAAGATTATAAAATAGGGATAACACTTTCAAAAAGTAAAAATTCATATAGGTGGGAAAATTCTAGAAGAATAACCAAAATGTTAACAGTGATTACCTTTAGAAATTCGATTACCTTTTTCTCATACTTGAATTGTCCTACTTCCTACATGTAATTTAGTAAAATTGTATTTTTAAATTATAATTTCAATTAAATTGCTCAAATTTTTAGCTATTTATTAGCACTAAGAATTAAAAAAAGAAATAAAACCTAACATTTTTCTCATATCTTTAGTCGAAAATCTGTGAATATTCATGTATATTTCTTTAAAATTATGAGACTCCAATTATTTTTCTATATAGTTAAAAGACTAAGAATATAAAGCAAAATGTTAACTATTTCTGAATAGTGCAATTACTTCAATGGAATTTTCATTTTCTTCTATCTAGTCTCCATTTTCAATAACTATTAAAATAAGAAAATGAACTTTAAATTACATATATACTTTATGCAGAAATACATTCAATTTTGTTTCTAAAATAGAAAACATAAAGCAACGGTAAATACATCAATATATTGATAATGGTTATTGTGGCAGGGGGTATTTTTCTTATTTTCTGTTTGTTCTAACTTCTCTATAAGAATGATATACGTTTAAATTTCAAAAATGAGCCATATTTTTATAGAGGTACACCGATAAAATTTTAAGTTATCAAGAGTGAAAAAATAGCTTTTTATTTTCATCTTTCATAAATATAAGTTAAAGTCATCTAGTTTCCTAGTATCTATATTTAATTGGCTCTAAAGTAGAGTTTTCATTCCAATTTTAGTATATGTGCTGCCGAAGCGAGCACTAAAGTAGAGTTTTCAAAGTGCAGTATCATGAATAATTTCTTAGGCCATAAATGGTGAGACATTTGATAAGAACTGGAGAAAAATCGCTGCATATGAGAATCATGTCGTGTGTGCATGTTTGTGTATGTGTTATTTAGCAACATACAAGTATTAAAAATGTGACTACTGTCATTAACTTACCTGCAGAATGGAGATTACCAAGTTATAAAGTACAATATACGTTCTAATATCCTGATTAGAAGTTTATTATTATATATGTTAAATAAACATTTACTGAGCACTACATGTGTTTTATCGTTAATGCCTAAATAAATCTATGTTTACTACCTAAAAGAGTGGAAAGGGAGGTGAGAAACTGACAAGTCAGAGTAATAATTCATCTTGATTGTTTATCTCTAAGCCATTAAAAAATGGAATACATTAAATTCTTTCCACATTATCATAAAAACACTTTTTACCTGCCAGTAACAAACTGCAAGAGAAGCACTCTCTCCTCTGGAGTAATGTCTTCCACAACTTCCCAGAACCACTAACAACAAGAACAAAAAAAAACTTAGCTCCTATTTCAGAGCAACTGTAGACGTGTTAATACCAGAGAAATATGCAATATTCATAAAGCATATTTTATTCTACAAAACTCATTTATCAAAAATGATTTTATACAAAGCATTCATATGCAATATTCCCATGAGAAGAATTTAGGGAAAAACTTTACTTTGTTAATTAATGTAGGTTTTCATCCAATCGTGCTGAAAAGCTTACAAAATTAAATGGCAAAACTTCATTCTAAGCTCTAGAGAGACTTTACCTGAATAACTGGATCTTCCCTTTCATAGCCACTTGTGTATTCTGTATTTTTTATCCAATCACTCACATCAATTTCTGGCATGCCAGAAAGCAGCAGCTCCTTTGGGGAGGAAGAAAAATATTTCATTAATCTTCTTTGGGGGGAAAAAGCCATTACATTTGAATAGTAAATTTGTCTTAATTGGAAACTAATCCCATGTAAAACTGATTTACTTTTATGACAGTTTCTGCATGTCATCAATAAAAAGTACTACCTGGAAAAGAACCCTTAATACTGATAAATATTGTGAGATCTTAAGACATCTCCACATTGATATAATTTAATTAAAATCTAAGAGACAATAGTTTTATAAAAAACATGCAACGAGTTTTTATGTACAATTTTAAGAACAATACCTTTTGTTTATGTCTTTATTTTATATATTTGGTAAATTCTATAAAGAGACTATATATTCTCAATATGAAATCAAAACAAAAACTTGAACAAAACCTGGGTTAAGCCAAAGAAAAGATAATAAAGAAACCCTAGTCACTAAGAAAAAGGAGGCAATATAATAAAAAGTTCTTATTTTTTAGAAGAGATTCAGGTCTCTTAAGAACTCTGTTGTGCAATAATTCAGATCATTTAAAGTCAACATTCCCCAACGTACGAAAAAATAAATTTTTCTAATGGTAGTCTTTTTTCCAGGAAGATCATCAAACAAAGAGCTGAAAATACTGGGGGGGTGGAGGGGAGGTGGGGTGGGTGGGGGTGGGTGGGTGTGTAATTAAAGGGACATACCAGTACATTTATTAAAATATAAAAATGAAAAGCATGTGGTAAAACTAACCTATGAACAAAATACTAAAGGATAGTTTTCTATTGATCTAGTATTTACTATCCTAAATTGTAAGTTTTTAAATAAGAAAGCTCTATTTAAACTACTGTGCTTTAGTAAAGATTTAGACAAGTCAAAGAATTTGAAAATAATTACCAAAAATGAAAGAGAAAAGGAAAACGGGGCAAAACATAGACATAAATCACACAAAATAAGAAATTCCTTTAGAGCATAATGAAAGGAAGACAAATTAAGGAGCAAAACATAGCACTCACTACGGATTACAGACCAGCAAAGAAAGTAGACTTCACATGGGTTTGAAATGAAGAAGCGTAAATATATATACACATACAAAAAATATATATAAATATATAAATATGTGTGTGTGTGTGTGTGTGTATATATATAATATAAAGTTAGAGAAAATAACACAAAAACAAGAAAAATTCTCTTAATTCTCCTTTTTGAAGTACAAATGTTAGTACCAGCCTCCTTGACTTCATATGACCAAATAAATTCAGAAATTATGTAAATATTACTTTGGGGAAGACTGGGCTTCAACATCTGCCAAGCTGAACACTACAGAACATATTCCATTTTTATCATCATCTGATCCCATGTCACATTAAGGAATAGCTAATTTGGTTACAAAGCTTGAGGGAAGCAGAAGCACAAATCAGATAACCCGTTTCTTTTTTTTTTTTTCTTTTCCCATTTTTCCCTGGCCAGCTGGGGATAGAACTCATGCTGCAGAGGATGGCAATAGCTTGATAGCGCTGTCTTTAACTCCTGAGCCACCAGAGAGGCCCTACAATCACCGTTTAGAGAAGGAAACAAACATGGGATGTGTAAGAGACTGGTAGGTCTGTGGTGACTTACTATCTTCAAAATGGGCAATGAGGTGCAGTCCTCTGACAAAGCTGATAAATGAATAATATAGGGGAGTCTATCAATTATGATGGCACCGTCTTCAGTCAGTACTCGACTTTGAGATAACCCCTTTCTAAACATGAATATTAAACCATCTGATGTCTTATTACATGTTATTCCATTCATCATAGCACTCCAAGATTATTTCTGAATTACATAAATTGGAGTTTTATGTTGCTATGTAACAACAAAAGAACTGATTTTTTTCCTTACCAATTCATATTCATCAAAAAGTTGTATGAGGGAAGGCGGAATGAACATATGAAAGCCCTGCAAAAAAGCATTGATCTGAGGTTGAATGGCTCTTGTCATTCGGAGTTCAGTAACAAGCTGGACATACTCCGCCTATAAAAGAAAGTTTTTGTGATGTTTTTAATTTTTCATACATAAGATGTTGATATAATAATTTCTCATTTAAGAGGTAATGGTTTAGAATTAATTTGGCACCAATATTCATACACATCAGCAGACCAATAAACAACTTTTCAATAAGCTAGTTAGGTCAAAATCCTAGGAATCAATCACCTATGATTCCTTTCTATGCCAGCTAGTGCTATCAGCTCTGCCTTTGAAAAATATCCTCAATATGACCTTGTCTCACTACCACTTCTAAGCATTCTGGTCCAAGTCATCATCATTTCTCACCTGTGTTACTAGACCCTCTGGAGTCCCTCTTTCCATTTTTCTCTCTGTACTGTTTCTTCTCAACACAACTGAGTGATTTTAAAAGAGAGATAGAGATAAAGAGGTAATTCAGATCATGTAACTCTCCTGCTCCAAACCCTGCCATGACTTCCCATTACACTGAGAGTAAAATCCAAATTCTCTTCTTAGTCTTATAAGACCCTATATAATCTATCTAGCCTCTGTTTTGTTCTCATTTCCTTCCACTCCCCTCCTTGTTCATTCACTCTATTGCTAAAAAACACAAACTTGTTCAAGTGTCTTTGTACTTCCTAATGTCTCTGACTGAAATGTCTCATTAGAACACAATCTCCTTGTAGGCAGACAGAGCTCTGTTTTGTCTAACAGTATATATCCAAAACACCTAAAAAAGAAGTAGTCATTTTAAAAAGTGTTCAACACCTTACATCAAAAATATGTGACAAATGTGCATATTCATCAAATTCATTTATGCATACACAAAGTTGATAAAGTAGCCCTTTCAAACACAGCTGATTTGATTCTGGGTTAAGATAAACTATTTGCACACATTTTATTTTAAAATATATCATCAATGTCATAGCAAATAGTATCACTTAAGATTTTACTAGTAAAAAATAATGTATTTTGGCTCAGAATACAATGAATTTGCACATCATAAAACTACAGCTAGAGTTATAGAATGACAGGTAAATTGTAGATAGGTATAAACTATTACTTATGTATATATTTTTAAATCTCAGTGAAACTTCCTGAGTTAAAGTCAGTATGCTACACATGGTTCTCACCTCCATGGAGAAAACCTGTTTTAGGCCCCTTTCTTCTTTTTTGGAATTAATTTGAGCTGTTTCCAAAAAAAACACCTCAAAGGCACCGAGCCAGCAAGTTACATATGACTATTGATTATGAATTCACCATACATCTCAGAGCTACAGAAGTGTCAGAGTGGATTCCTCACAGCATTCCCCAAATCCCACATGGCTCTTTATTCAATTTGGCACAGGAAAAGCTGCCATCTTTGCTATTCAGTCTACTCCCACCCCAAAGACCCACTTCTAACCATCCAAAGGTTTTTATCCACTATAGGAATTAATCAGCTATACACAGTTAGTTACCAGAGACAGAAATGTGTACCAACAATCAAACATAAACATCAAGCAAATTTTCAGAGCCCAATCCAAGAAGTAATATATTTAATACACTTCCACGTGTGCAGCAGTGACCTGAACACATGAACATTATCTTAATAATATAATATAATCTTAATATAATCTTAATATAATCTCAAGGCACCATTAAATAATCATTGCTCAAGACTGTAACAAATTATGAAGCATGAAAGTAAAAGATGCATGAATTGCTTGAGTACGCTTTGCCTAATTTAATATGTATTCTATATTTATAAGAGCAGTACACATTTTATTATCAACTAACTCCTATTATTTCTTCACACACTCTATTTTTTAAATAATTAACACTCACAGGTACACTAATCTTTCTTCACATGTGCCCTTCCAATATTATTTCCCACATTTATTTCATTAACTTTGGCTCCCAGTTACTAGATATAATTTTTTTCTAAAAAATCAACCCCTTCAGATACCAGCCTCCATATCAAGATATAATTTAGATGTGGATGAATCTTGAGATGTTATTTTTAAGTAAAGGAATAAAATCCTAGCCACTCAAAATCCTCTTGAGTTGTTCAGTAAAGTAACTGAAAGTATGTTTAATAGAAAAAAATCAAAAGCTAAAGGATTCCAAAATGTTTCTCTGTCTCCTTAAACAGCACACACCTTCAAAAAAGAGGTTAACACAAATTAACATTTTCTGGATGACATTGTGAATTACTACTATGAACATTCACTATTACTATGTACTATTATTGATGGTTTATATTTTAGACAAATACACTGGCTGCAGTCTCATCACCTTTGAAGGTGTCCATGTAACTTAGCCACATACTTTCTGCCCTTGCATAACTACATCAACTATATTACATGCTTTAAGAAAATAGCAGAAGTGAAAAATGACAATCACTCCACAAAACACAGGTAAAATGAGCTACATGATTCAACATTACATATAAACTAAACCTAAAGTCTCACTTTGTTCTAAGTTATTAAAAGAGATGGCATAACTTTGGGGTGGGCAAACTGTTACTCCCAAAAGAAATCGTATCTGTCCTACCTGAGTTTTTGTTGTCCATTCTTTGAGGGCATAAAATAATATTATCAATAAATGTTACAGAATTAAAATTGGAGAGTTAACCATATTAAAGAATCTGAGTAACTGAACTGATGAAACAGTTACATTAGTATATAGAAAGTTTTCAACTAAGAAAGCTTTAGCACAGTGACAAGGCTAAAAGCATAAATAAAGGAAATGTCAACTAATGCAACATCTGAACTTGGTAACATGATATAAGATAGGTTAGCGAATACGATGGCTAAAAGGAGGTGAAATAAAAATAAAACATTAAGGAGAGTCCACTCTCAAACATTATGTTCCATTTAAATTACATGTCTAGTTACAGAAACACTTTGTTTTAATAATCTCCTATTCTTCTGAATATATGGAATGAATAATATCATCCCTTGAAAATCTTCCTCAAAAATGTTTACTTCTTTTCAGGCTTTGAACCTGAAACTACAGGTTTCAAGGGTAGTGATGATGTTGAAAACTGACACATTTTTTGAAAACTATTTTTCTTCCAAAAAAACAGTTCTCCTTCCACATAGGAAGATATTAAAGATAATCTGAAGCCCCATCAAATAAACACACATACACTCAATATAGAAAAACTTAGACCTGAACTGTTCTAAAAAATTCCAGAATAATAAATAGATTTCTCATAGTATACTTTTCTGAAGTTGCATATAAGGAATCCACTTAAGTCAATAATCTATCTACATTAGCCTGTATTTTGTGCTGTCTGTGCATCAAATGTATTTTTGTGAAGTAAATCAAATGAAACTAGCAATAAAATGCAATGTGTATTTACCAAATGAAAATGAACTAGGGGGAGGAAAGTGAACACATTAAATTTTATAATTTAACAAACATAATAAATTTGCCACTTTGTTCATATTCATTGCCTTTTAGTAAAAGAGAGCCCTAACATCAAAGAATCAAAGAGACCTAAATTTAAATAGAAGGCCCACCAGTTACTAGTTTTGAGCCACTGGACAAAGATACATGTGTAGGCTGGAAATTTATAGAGTATCTTCATCAAATCCTAGCTCCACCTCTGATTAACCATGTGATTTGGAGGATGCTACTTAATCTCTTAATATCTCGGTTTCCTTGCCTATAGAACAGGAAACCTACACCTCTCATAGAATTGTTTAAATTATAAGTCAATACAGATAAAATAGTGCCCAGCACATTACAAGTACCTAATAAATGTCATATGATTTTAATACTAAAATTGTTACCACACTAAATAAATAGAAATAATCATCTCTAAAGGCTGTTATAATAGTGAATGAAAAATACACAGAGACATATGAAAAACCTGAAATATTCACATAGTATTTAACAGGTGGTAGGTAACTATTGTTAAAACTAGAAAATAGAATAAATAAAAACAGATGAAGAAGATGGCAAAACCACCAGTCACTGTGGAGTCCAATTCACAAAAATGGCAGTTATCCTTGAATCCTTCTTTCTCACCTTTGCAAACAATTACTGTTGTATAAATTCTATATCCTCAAAAGCTTCCTCATTTTTTCCATCCTCACTGCCACTGTCTTATAAAATCTCTCATACATCCTCCCCTAGAACAGTCATAACCACCCATTAGTTGCCTTGATTCCAATATTGCTGTTTTAATCCATTCTTCATACTTCAAGCTGAGTCTGTTATTGTTCTCCCAAGAAAACAGAAATCCAATCAAGGTGTCCCATTTTTCAACATTTGCAATCAACCTCATAGCTTTCAGAATACTTTTCAAATTCCTAATTGTGGATGCAAAGTCTTCAGGACTTGGCCCCTGTATAACACCCCCATCCCAAATCTTCTCCATTCATTTACTTTGAAATCTAAGCTAAATTCTACAATTCTGATCTACCTGTGGTTCCCCAGATAACTCACACTTTGTCATCTCTATGCCTTCCTGTAAGTCCAAACATTTCCTACCCCCATTCCATACTCCTATCTGACCACCTAATGATTTTCCTCTATAATCCAATGTCCACCCCCCTCCTCAATTCCTGGATAGCCTGTCCCACCCAACCCTATTATTTCCTCTCCTAGGCTAAATGATTTATAACTAGTATTGTAAAAAAGTTAACACTACTGATGAGCTTACTCTTTCATTCTAAGAGCTAGATGGGAAGATCTAATAACCAAGCAAAACTTGTCACTGCTAGCTCAAGATTTTACGGTTTTAAATAAGACTTTATAGTTCTATAATTTCATCTCTTGGTCAAGAATTTAAAAGTGAAAAGCAAAGGGAAACAAGTAAAAGCAAAAAAAAAAAAAAAAACAAATTTAAGATGAAAATATTTAAAGGTAAATTTTTAGCTGCTGGTAATTAAGCCATTTTTGAAAGCAAAACCATGGAGGTTATTTTTCTAGGTTTTTGTATCACTGAGAGATACAAAATTAATTTATATGAGCATTATATTTCAAATGTGGAACTAACCTATATTCTTCTGTCTATGTTACTTGTTTTTACTTAATATACTACTTTTTAAACAGAAGTATTTCATCGATCTGGTTTCACTCTTAATTACCTTCCAATGAAACTTAGGAATAAATGACTCCCCCATGTGGAGATCAGCTTACACAGTCTCTCACTAATAAGCTTGGCAACTCATTTAAGTTTCAATAAGCTTACAATTTCTTCAGTTGAACTCAGAAGGTGATAATTAAAACATTTTATCTAAAAAGATAAGAGGCTGACCCTAAAGTAACAGAAAACTTCACAACAGAAATGTAAGTTTAAAATAACAAGTGTCTCTAAAGAACGTGGCTTGAAAATTTTATTTGTAAATTGACTATTTCAACAACTTTAAAATAAGTGATAGTTTTAAAATACAGGTATATTCTGAAAGATTTATTTTTTAAAATGAATCAGGTTGCCTACTAAATAAAATGTTTACTTCTTTTCAGGCTTTGAACCTGAAACTACAGGTTTCAAGGGTAGTGAACAAATTAATAAACAAATTAATGTTTATTAATTAATGGTTTAAGCATCCACAATATGATACACAATTATATTTGAATCTTACTGGTAATATTAGAAAACTAAGAGGCTCAATTTATTATACATCAGAAAAAGTGAAAGTGAAAAGAATTTACAAATTAATGATTAAGAGCCTGCTTTTTACTCAAGCATCAAAGCTACTCATTTAAAAAGTAAGCCTGTAATCAATGACGCAATCAGTCCGTATGTCTAAACAATAATGTATTAAACTTAGAAACAAAAATTCCAAGCTTGTTAATATTACAACAGCATTCCAGCCTCATACTAGACCTACAATGAAGAATATACCCTCAATGTGAGCATAATCACATGTGATATTCAGTCCCTTTCTTCTTTATGGATTTCAATAAAAGGCACAAATGAAAAAGAATGTATATTTATTTAAAATACCTAAGCAAAAAACATATCATAGTGAGAAGGATGTTGTTTCAGAGATATGTGTGAATGTAACTATCATGCAATTATTAATGGCTCTTTCAGCTTTGTTGTATAAAATATATCTGAAAGGAGTAAAAAAATCAAATTACCAGATACAGTATTCACACTTAGGAATGATCGTGAAAATGAGTTTATCAAGAGACTGCTTATAATAAAGATTCTATGATTTTATATCCTTAATTCAGAGATCTCCAGTGTAAAATAAAATAATAAATGCACTACAAGATGGACAATTTATAACTGGAAGATTTTAAAAAAAGGTATTTTCATTCACTGTCAAGCTCATACAGATTTTTAAAATAAATTTCACTAATTTACTATTTTAATCTCTACAACTTAATATGACCCATTAGATTAAGACATTAAGATCTTCCTCAACATGATTAATTTTGTAAATAATACAAAGTACATTAGACTTGAAACTGGAAAACGACCTGGGTTTGGGCCCCAGCGTTACCATTAACTCTTCAGATTTCAGTGTCCTCCCATTTAAAATAAAAAGATAGACTAAAATACTGTTAGTATAAATCTTTAAAAACTTAGCTGCTGATAATATTTTCAAAAATTAAACTTTTTAAAAATATGTATAGTATCCAAATTTCAAAAAGTAAAACTATACAGTTTAACATGTGGTCCCCATTCCTTGTATATATCTGAAACTGAAAGCCTATTTTTATAGAACACTATCCAATAATAACCAACTATTGTGGTGAATTTTTCAGCTTATAAAATGCTAGTGACAATTCTGTGAGTGATATTATCCCAACTTTACAGATAAAACTGATGTTCAAAGAGGTTAAAATGTGGCCAAGTTTTTTGACCTAAAAAAAATCTGTATTTTACTAAATTTCTAGGCTACAAAATGCTTTGGTAAATATTATTTTTTTTTATAAATAGGTGATTCTGAAGCTTTTCTGAAATATAATCCAACTAAAGAAAAGGAAAAAGTTTTAGTCTTCTTTAGTTTTAGTCTCATGTGTGAACATGAGATAAAGTAATAAAAACAAACAAGCTGTAAAGTTTTTTAAAAATTAAGTTCAGAGGTCTCACAGATTTATTGCATCTCAAAAGCATGTTAAAAACTCTTACATTTCTTCTTTCCTTACTGGAACTCTTACATTGCACTTTTTATATATATATATATATATATATATATATATAAAACTGAGAAATATATGTCGTAGTGATGATTACAAATATTTCTAATCAGATTTTTCAACATGCAGATGCCTAATTTATACAATCAACTGAACTCTCCTCTAGGCTGCTTCAGGAATCACCTCAGCATAACAAACACAACACTGAAAGAATTCTTTCTAATTTAAAGTTTTATATTTGATAGTTCAGTTAATATTTTATCTGTTATAAAATATAACAGCAAAAGTCTTCCAGCTAGTGCCAGGAAACTTTATTGTAATTAGCAAACTAGGAGGCCCAAATTAGAAACAATAACTAAGGTAAAAATTCTAATACTCACTTTGTTATTTTGAGTCACAAGAATACTTCCACCCCCAGGTTTCAAAGGCACCTCTTCCATTGCTCCAAATACATCGGTCTCTACAGAAAAGGTTAATTCGAGACCCAGGTCACTAATATCATTATCTAAAATCCACTGCAAATTTTTGGCATATTCTGGATCAATGGATGCCACATCTTGGTAATTTACAGGAATGCCTAAAAATGCAAACATACAGCAGTTATATTCTAAATGATTCAGCCTTTCCTCATCTGTTTAATGGTAAAATACTGCCCTCTACAGTTGCTTTTTAAAACTGCAAAACACAATCCAATTCTCAGCATGATTTAAAAGGATGCTAACTCCTGAATCTGGAAATTATTAATTTACATTTACATTTTTTCTGTTTTTACAATGTAATCTTTCTTTGAAATATATATTCAGGAAGTTATTGTACACTGTGAAAAGTATACAATAGTGTCCATTCTCTTAAGTATATTCTTATTATATAATGCATGATTTGCATAAATAGAACACATGCTAAAACAATTTTTTGTAATAAGTTTTTTTTTCTCTCCCTCAAGTTTCCAAATGCCTTTCATACTTATTTTACAATTTTAAAAAGCTGATTTCAGGGCCTCCCTGGTAGCGCAAGGGGTTAAGACGCAACCTATGAAGCTCTCCGCAGCCACTGCGGCACAAGTTCCATCCCCTGCCAGGGAGCCACCCAAGTGGTGCAGTAGAACTCTCCTGACTCACCCGCTGCTCCTCTCAGTCAATTTCAGTCAATCTGCCTGTTCTGTTCCCCACTCTGTCTCTGGTGAAGACTCTCACCATCCCCCACGCTTCTGGTCTGTACCCCAGTTCTTGTATACATAAATAAATAAATCTTCAAAAAAAAAAAAAGAAATACAGCTTTAAAAAATAATGAAAATAGGGCCTCCCCTGGTGGAGCAGCGGTTGAGCACTGGGCTGCGAAGCTGCCCGCAGCCTCTGCAGCACCAGTTCAATCCCCAGCTGCTGGCCGAGGGTCCCACATGGCACGACAGTCCTCTCCTGCCACGCCCGCTGCTCCTTTCAGCAGTGTATTTCGTCAGTCTGCCTGTTCTGTTCCCTGCTCTGGCTCTGGTGAATTCTGTCACCCTCCTGCGCTTCTGACTGTACCCTGTGCTTGTATAAATAAACAAATAAATCTTAAAAAAAAAAAATGAAAATAAATAAGTTGATTTCACCCAAAATGCCACCACTAATCTAATTAGTTTTCCTAAAGACTGTAAGAAAAGCACTTTAGGGCCTCCCCTGGTGGAGCAGGCGGTTGAGCGCAGTGCTGTGAAGCTGTCTGCAGCCTCTGTAGCGCCAGTTCAATCCCAGCTGGCTGGTGAGGGTCCCACATGGCACTGCAGACCTCTCCTGTCTAGCCTGCTGCTCCCCTCAGCAGTGTATTTCATCAGTCTGTCTGTTCTGTTCCCGGCTCTATCTCTGGTGAAGCCTCTCACCCTCCCGCACATCTGGCCTATACCCCGGTTCTTGCATAAAAAAAAAAAATCTTAAAAAAAAAAAAAAAAAAAGCCAAAACCTAGGACGGGATTTCTCAGTACAAATAAAACGGCCTCTAAAGCATTCTACAGGTTGTCATTAGGCAGTAGCTTTAAAAAAAAAAAAAAGAAAGAAAGAAAAGCACTTTATATAAATTCATAGATCTAATAATAGAGCCATACCAAGAATGTGCTTGTAGAATGATCTTGTGAAATAAATGTTAACCAGCTGCCTATGGTTCAAAGCTAATCCCAGGATCTGTCCAGCAAACCGGAAATAGTTTAAATGATCTGGATTCACGTAGGAGTTGCTATTAGGCTGAAAAGTTGTTCCTGTTAAAATAAATGCAAAATAATTTCTTAAGAATCAATACGTAGAAGAGAGATCATTTCAAAGCAGGTAAATTAGTTCACATATAAGATCAGCAAAGCTAAGATTACAGTATGTCTAAACTTTCAGAGAAATGATCTTTGTGGATTATATAACAGGTGGTGAAATTGGATATTCAAAACATAATCATTAATTCACATAGATTCATCAGCATAAGTCTGCAGAGAAAAAAATTGAGAATACTTTTACTGAAAGCAGTTGGAAGATGTGTCAGAGGTACCCTGGGAAATATTAAAAGACAGTACACACAGATGCACACTTTTTCCTATGCAGTATGGCAGTAACTACTAGGCTGTGAATTAAGACATTGTATCATTCTTCTATATATGCTCAGTGCAGTAGGTATTCACCACTCTTTTTCTCCTTAAGGAATAGAGCATTATAAGAGAATAACTAAAAATTTTAAATGTACTATTGTTCTTGCATGACAGACCTAGTCAATGAATTTAATGCCTTCTAACAATATAAAAAAATCAGTTAAGTATACAAGTCTAACAGTTCTTTCTCATGACAACTAATCAAGTATAAATAAGCATCAATAAGGTAAAAGTACAAATGGCAAGGGCAATAATTACCAATTAATGTCAAATCTAGTATATTGGAATATGATTCCACTTAAATGAACAAGGTCTGAAAACAGATGGCAGTGACCTATATAACATTGTGAATATACTTAGTACTTTAAAATGGTTAATATTGCAAATTCTGTTATGTGTATTCTACCAGAATTTTTTTACATGCAAAAAAACAAAGAGTGTAATGGGAAAACCTAATATCAAGATCCCACCTTTTAATAATCATCCTTCCCCATTTTTCTGTGATCACTAACTCAGATTACAAATTCTCCCATTCATTCAACAATGGACTATTGATCTTAAAGCTATTTACTACTCTTCCAGGTACTTAGGTAAAAAAAAAAAAAAAAAGAGTAACTTATAAATCTAATGAAATAGCACCAAAGAAAAATAGTGGGAAAGTACTGGAAAGTGAAATGTATGCTCATTTAGGACACATATTTTGACAATAACTCACTGTGCTTCATTGCTTTTTGACTTATCAGTGATGGTAATGGTCTAACTTGCTGTGACCAGTTTACTTAGCTATTAAGGTACATACTTGGAAACTCATGGCTGAATGACTGAAAAAGATCACATGCAGCGAGTTAATCACCGGTAAGTACCTTTTGAGAATCATTCCCAGATAAGATTGGATTTTAGAAATCAAAGTAAAGTTTTGTGAGATGAAGAAAGAGCTTCACAAACCTAACCACAATTCCAAAAACAGAGTATTGTGACAATAATCACAAATGTTTTTTAAACATTGAACAGTGAATGCTTAGGTTTAAGGTTTACTGATGAACCACCAAAGACTTTTTAATGACTATTTTCCTCCCTTGTGTATAATTCCTTCACTAAGTACTACCTGGGAAATCTGTGCTATTAAAAAGAATAAAGAGAAATCAAAAGGAAAAAAAGAAAACAAATGGAGCAAAAAAAAAATCTTCAGGAAAGGAATTAAGTTTTTTTCACTTGAAAACTAGTTAAAAAACAAGTTCAGAATAATTGTAGCTGTAACCTTTCCAACTATTTGAACCACTTCAGAAAAAGCTTATTGCCTAAGAAAATATCATTTTCTACAGAGTAATAGCAGTAGCATCTAATATTTATGTCTATGTACCAAGAACTGGGCTAAGCTTTTTTACATGTCAGCAAGTTGTTTTTTTGCTACATTACAAAACATATTAACATATCATATTTTCAAGTGAAGAAATTGAGGCCAAGAAAAGCTAAATTTATTGGCTCAAGATCACAGCAAAAAGGGACAGACCCAGAACTCACATCCAGTGTATCACCAAAGGCCAAATTTTTAGCCACTACTATAATACACTATTTCTATAGTAAGCATCTTCATTTGACTAGAAAACAAGCTTTTAAAAAAATTATATATTATAGATATTAGCTCTACCCAAGCATTTCCAAGTGTAATTCTCTTCATGTCAACCAAACATAAGGAGGGAAATATTTCGTCTATATTTTAGTTTATTAATACTATAATTCCAAAGAGAAGACTAATGTAGCTTCCAAAAAAGGACAAATCATAATTTTTGTCTTTGTACTTCAACATACATTCTGCTATGATTTGTAGTATGAAGTACCTTCTAATGATTTGACACCAAATCTGTTTCTCAGGTAAGAAACTAAACAGACTCTCAATATGAGGCTATAAAGACAAGTCATAAATATAAAACACTCTAATGCTAACCCTTGCTTTAAAGATTAGGCCTAAATAACTAAGCTCAGTCTCATCAAACTTGTCCTAAAATCGCAAAAACACCAAATTCATCTCAAAGTAAATTATCAAAAGTTAGAGTTAAAGCAGGAAGTCACATATTCCTATTTCATTTCAAATCAATGAGGTATGAGGTCACTATCACAAAGGGAACTACCTATAATTCCCTAGCATCAATGCAGACCACCCCCACTGGCCTCTCTTAGAATCATGCTTCTCAATCACTGAAGATTTGCTCCTGGTTTGATTGGAAACAATCAAAATTGACAATGAGATTTTTTCTCCTTATAAAAGAATTTAAACATTGGGAAATAAGATTCTCAAGAAATTAAAGCAACTGTGCAAAGCTTTTAAAATCCCACCTTCACTTACTTGGATATGTCTATTAAGTTAGAAAACACTCAAGCATACTTCACACAAAGGCATCTCATTTAGTCTACAATGAAATTAGTTTTTAATCTCTATTACATAGTTAAATATGAGCTTTTTAGTTGTCAGGTCTTGGTCTTTTAAAAAAACATCCAAGGGACCTTCCTAGTGCACAAGGGGTTAAGTCACAGCACTATGAAGCTATCCACAGCCACTGCAGCACAGAATTCCCAGCCAGGGAGCTGACCCACAAGGTACAGCAAGACCTCTCCTGTCTCACTCACTACTCTCCTCAGCAGTGTATTTCAGTCAATCCGCCTGTTTTGTTCCCAATTCTGTCTCTGGTGAATCCTCTCACCCCTGTTACCTCTGGCCTGTACCCCAGCTCTTGTATGCATAAATAAATCAATCTTAAAAAAAAATTTAAAAAAACATCTGAAAACTAAATTATTATACATAAAAAGATTACAAATTAAGATTTAGGATGCTTTCTAGACTTTGGTTTTTATGAGCAATAAATGTTAAACCTTCGAAATTCAAATAGGACTAGCAAATTTTAATCTTTCCAAATAAGGATATTTTATTTTCAGGTCTGTCTAGCAGCACTGTTTCACAGAAGGGCATTTTAACTCAAATAAAATAGAACTAGGACAACCCTTAAATTAAGTCCATTTTAGTTTACAATGAACACATAAAAACTTCTTTTGGCTCAGCAGTAGGATTTGAAACTTCTTTGGGCTCAGCAGAAAGCATTTGAAATTCTATTGTTTAGAATACTAGACTTGAGTGGGGTTTCACTCATGGTTCTACTACTCATTAACTGAGTTAACAAAAAATGGATTTCAATTTCTTTTCTATGAAATGGGGAAATCCATCCAGTTGTGATTGCTGAGGAAACCAAAGGATAAGATAGAAGATATCTGAAATTGTGATAAGTCACAGAAAAAGTCATCTAGACTGTACAACTTACCATCAGCTGACTGGGTAAACAATGCATAATCAGGATTGACTATCTCATTAGAGAGAATATCAAACCACTCCCGCACAACACCTTGACCCTGAGTTCAAGAAAATAAAATTGTCAACAGATATATATGAGAAAAATATTTTCTAAATAATAAATTAAAATATTGTATTTCTTCCATTATCAATTAAATGTTGAATTTTTATTCAAGTGCATCTCAATCTTATATAGAGAATAATCTTAATGGTACTTATTTTTATACCCACCATGCCTTCTTCTCCATGGAACCGTACAGCAATTCCCTGCTTTAGTTTTGCACAACTTGCTTTAGACACAACTTCACAGCTACTCCTAAAAATAGAGTCTAAACATGCAACATTGGTTAATTTTACAAATTAAAATTTACAATAACCAGAATTTTTTGCCTCACACACAGTTTCCTTATTAAACATACCTCTATGAACCAGCAGAATATCATTTTCATTCACTGGTCTGTGCACCATATCTGAATCAGGTTGTCCTGAATGCAAATGTTCATAGAACCATTCACAGCGATCTTTAAATGGCTACCCCCAAAAAATAACATTAAAATATGTTAGCTGTATTTCAGTCACCGATCTGATTTTCTTAACTAGCATGCTAAATGCCCTTTCTATAATCATCACTAGATCTTTATTTATAATAAATAGTTCTAGATAATGTTCTGACATTTTAAGAACTATTCACAAAAAAAGTAAGTCTTAACTAAAAACTTTTAACTGCCTAGATTGTATTTAACTCCCCACATTTTTAACAGAAAAGACTGGATAAATTATAAGGTTATATCAAAGAACTTAGCAGATAGGTAACTGAACACATTTACTCTTAATTTCTTTTAAATACATAGAACCATTCACAGTTTATAAGAATAAATTTTCACATTCAGCAATATTATCTTGCATGTTCCACCTAATGTTTCATGAAAATAAATAACCTTTTGCACTTAATTTGACTCAAATTTCTATAATCTTGTAATATATGCAGCAACTAGAAAGCAATGTTATCCTCATCCCCCCATTCTCTACCCTAAAAATTAAAGAATAAGATCTCTTAAACAGGAAAGTCTCTACCTTCTGTTTATCTGCCAGACATGCAAACTGAAAATGATTTGTGATTTTTATGATTATTCAGAAAGTATTATTGAGTACCTAGTATGTGCCAACACTGCATTTTAACAAGAGCTATTTAAAAAATCCCAATTTCATGGTGAAAACTGTCTAATACAGATGACAATGCACTGAGAGTTTAGAGATTGTGCAGATGAGTGAATTACAAGGATGCTTGAGGTCACAGTATGAACGAAAACTAGAAATTTAAACTGGGCAGGACTTTGCTTACGCAGAGAAGCAAGCACATCAGGCTAAAGAACATAAGGAAAAAGCAGAGGAGGAGAAATTGTGTCTCCCTGGAAGACATAGTGAAGGCACTGGTGTAACCAGAATCCTATCCCTACGTATGTTGAACTAAGTAAGTTAGTATAAGTAAATTGAGAGCTTAATTATCAATACTGAAAATCAAGTAAAAGATGCAGGTGTTACTGTTATCAGAGGAGTACATGATAAATGTAATAAATGTAGTAACATTTACAAATGTAGTAACATGATAAATCATTAAAATGAGTGCAACACCAGTATAAAGGGAGATCATCCAGGCAGGAGCTACAGTAATGGATATTGGGCGATAAGGTTCTGGTCCTCGTAGGAAAAGGGAATAATAAGGTAAATCTGAAAAACGTTATATCTCTGAATAAAGATAAAAAAAGAAGATCTCTAGGGTTAGAACTTAATAACAGAAATAAGAGGAGGTAAAAATCCTTCCCTCACAATCTACTCCAACCCTCCAAGGCACTGATAAAATAATAAACATTCTGAATTTAAGGTTATTTGGAATAAAAATACTAAAATGCACCACAGTTGAGACAAGAAATGTAACAAAGTTAAAGTTAGAGACTAGGTAAGGTTCTTTGTTTAAGAGATTAAAGATAGAACAAACACCAAGAATATAGAAGTTTACAACTACAGGTCAGGAAGAATTTGCTTATTAGAGAATGATAAACACAGATAAAAAAGTCAAAGAACCACCAAGGTGGTACAATACTACAAAAGTCAAGAGTTTAAGAGATAAATATAATCAATAGCTAAGAACCCAAAGAGGTTATCCTCCAGGTAGTTTTCAATGACAACAGTAAATTTCTTCATCTAAGCTAAACATAAATTTGCTTTGTACTAATTCTTAATATAAATATTATTATGAAAATAACTGGTAAGAGATTAATTTTTGCCTTTTAGTATCTGCTCTTTTCAGTAAGAAAAATGCAAAAGGTCCCTTTTTAAAAGTAAAACGTATAATTTTGTACACACTTTTAACAGTGTGTTCCACATTTTGAATAAAACATTGCTGCTATTTTATTCACTATTGGGCATATATAAAGTGAACTATTTCATTTTTAGCAAGTGGACTAGATAAAAAGTTCTTGAAATTTTAATGCTACTTATTTCTAATGTATTTAGGTATGGGCTTTGAAGTCTGACGAATATGGTTTGATATCCTTGCTCTGTCGCTTACTGGTTTATAAATATAGAGAAATTAGTAATCCTCTTAAAACTTTAGCTTTCCCACCTGTAAAATAGGGACTTCAAGAATTGTGAGAATTAAATGAAATAATGAAAATAAAGCAAATAGTCACAATATAATCATAAATTAAAATACCTACAAGCCAGATACTATTTTAAGAACTTTACATGCATTTGCACAAGTAATTCTCACATCACTGTGAAAAAAAGGGATTCGTTTTGTCCCCATCTTACAGAAGAGGAAAATGCAGTACCAAATGGGTAAATAACTTGTAAAAATACTCAATATCCACAATGCTCAATAAAAATGAATTATTCCTAAAATCACTCACAATGTGAAATTATTGTGATTGCATTACTTAAAATGAGAGTAAACTTACTTGCCATTATAAGATATTAAACATTAATCTACATTCTTTATCTGCAAAATGTAAACTAAGAAATCAAGTGGCAAATTTTAAAAATTCAAATGGAACATTAAAAGGTACAAAATGCTACCTTTAAAAGCTAATAATGTTATCTGTGAGATTAAAACATCCACATACATGTATATACCTACAAAGCCAAAAGGCACATTTTTGTATGTGAACTTTATGAATACTTGCATTTCCATAAAATAATTCACAAAACAGGGCAGATTACGAGGCTCCTCTTAATAGCATCTGCACAGCAATACATAATGTCTCTCCCTTTAACTACAGGCCACCTGAAAGCCACCAACAGAACAAGAAGTCAATCCCTTATCAGAGGTAGATGTTTTTATGTATTGATTGGGGGGTGGGGGGATGAAGGATGGGAACAGCCTCCAACATTTCAGAAAATTTCTAAACACAGTAGAGTACAAAACAGTTTTTCTCCTGATGTGAAAGCAAACTGCCAATAAGAGATCCACTCTACTAATAGATTACTATATCTTATCCTTAGACCCCAATTCAAGTCTTATCAATTTACCAATTATGTCTCATAGCTTAATGACTCATGAATTGCATTTAACTGTCACTCTGGCACAGGTTTTCAGTCTATTCTTAATTTTTACAACCTTGATACTTTTATTTATTTTTAATTATTTTATATATTTTTTACATCATGCTTCATTTTTAGACAATGTATGCTTTATCATCTCGGGTATAGTCTCCGTGGAATACCCACCAATTCACCCGTACCGTCACCATAGTCCCTTGTGCTCTTCCAACCCCTGTTTTGATCCAACTCCCTCTTCCCCCAACCCCCGCAGAATGTCTCTGGTTTAAAGGAGCCTGTTGATTTTGATTTTACTTTATTATAATTACTTTATTTTTTCCCTAATCCCTTATTTGGAATCCCCTACATTCCTCCTGCAAGTGAAACCATCCAGTATTTTTCTTTTTCTTTCTAGCCTATTTCAGTGAGCGTGATCCCTTCCAGCTCCATCCATGTTGCTGCAAATGGCATGAGTTTATCTTTTTTGATTGCTGAGTAATATTCCATTGTGTATATATACATCTTCTTGATCCAATCATCTATCTTGGGGCCTTCAGGTTGTTTTCATAGCTTACCTATTGTAAATAGTGCTGCAATAAACACAGGGGTGCAGGTGTCCTTTTGAATTAATGTATAACCATAATACTTTTAAAACTTAATGCTTTTAAAGATTACAGGTCAGTTATTTTTAGACTGCCCCTCAACTACAGTTAGCCTGAAGTTTTCACCTGACTAAAATTCAGAGTGTGCATCTTTGGCAGAATATCACAGAAGTGATGCCATATTCTTCTTAGTGCATCCTATCCTCTGGCACACTGGTATGTCTGCTTTGATCACTGCCAAGCTTCTGTACTGTAAAATTCCTTTTTAATCTTTAAAATTAGTAAGTATTCTCTAGAGAAATACTTTGAAACTGAAAAGACATTCCACCCCTCATTAAATTTGACATATATTCATTAATTTTATCAGAATATATATATTCATGGGTTCTGATTTTATTTATAATATTTTGCCATCATTATTTATTTTGATGTTCAAATTATTTCAAACTTGTCCAGTGGAGTCCATTAAAGCTGGCTTCTGAGTCATTTTAGCAAAATCCCATTATTCTAACAACTTTCTTGCACACAGTAAGATGTTCCATGCTCATCTTGTACTTTCCCTGATCCAGCCCTGGAATTAGCCATTCTCCAACAAGTCCTAGTTCACTGAGAATGGCATTTAGTGTACCAAGAAATGAGTGCCAGGTTTTCTACACCCATCCACCTACATTAAAACCACATGTCCACTCCCCCACCTTCCCACAAATTTCTTGTCAGTGACATGGACTCTTCACCACAAAGAGGGTTCCACCCAACTCAGGTTTCTATAAAACTACTCTGAGCATCTATTCCACCCTTCACACAGATATCCTCTGTATATCTGTACTTCAATTAACTCACAAACCTCACAAAACCTATGCTGAATCCCTGGGGCTTCTATACAGACATCCTTACTTACCAAGCCAAACTCCAAAATCATATATCAGGGCACCACTATGCGTGTAGTACCTTTCCTCATTTTGGTCAGGAAACAAAATCCCCATTCTGGGTCAAAAAGGTGGAAAGCTAATGCAGAAACTTTTTGCCTGAACTGTCCACATAGAAAGTGAAAAGCAGAGATAGTATTAAAAAATAACAAACTATCTCTTTCAAAAACTAAGTTTTTCCACTTATAATTTCATTTGCCCTAAAATGGAGTCACACCATGTAAGTTAAGAAAATGAAGTTAAGAACTACAGACTTTTGGCTCAACCACTTAGTAGCTAAACAACTAAAAGAAGTTAACTCCTTTAACTTCAGTAAGAGTACCCATCTCACATGATTGTTATGAAAATTAAATAACCAACTCAAAGCAAATTTATAGTAGCTGATCTAAAGGGAATATTCAAAATGTATCATTATTTCTCCCTGCCTCTCATATTATACTGTCTTTCATATTATTAAACCGATGTCAAGAACATTTATATACGTTATAATTTTGTATTAATTAGTTCTTAGCTACATTGGAGCAAAGAAAGTTTGTTCAATAAATGGTGCTGGGAAAACTGGGTCGCTACATGCAAAAGAATGAAGCTTGACCACCACCTCACACCATACACAAAAATCAACTCAAAATGGATTAAAGAACTAGACATAAGACCTGAAACCATAAAATATATAGAAGGAAATATAGGCGAAACACTACGTGATTTGCACATCAAAGACATCTTTACAGACACATCACCCAAAGCAGTGATAGTGAAGGCAAAGATAAACAGCTGGGACTACATCAAATTAAAGAGCTTTTGCACAGCAAAAGAGACAATAACAAAAACAAAGAGAAACCCACCAACTGGGAGAACATTTTTGCACCCAACACTAATGATAAAGGACTGATCACAAAAATCTGCAAAGAGCTGATGAGACTCAACAACAACAAAGAAAATAATCCAGTCAAAAAATGGGCAGAAGAGCTTAAAAGAAACTTCTCTGAAGAGGAAATGCAAATGGCCAACAGGCATATGAAAAAATGTTCAACATCACTTGTCATCAGGGAAATGCAAATCAAAACTACCATGAGATACCATCTTACACCAGTGAGAATGGCACATATTAAAAAAACTAGCAACAACAAATGTTGGCGAGGGTGTGGAGAAAAAGGAACTCTTCTGCACTGTTGGTGGGAGTGCAAACTGGTCCAACCACTGTGGAAAGCTGTGTGGAGATTTCTGGACCTACTAAACATAGAGCTTCCATATGACCCAGCAATTCCACTCCTAGGTATTTACCCAAAGGACACAGAAACATCAATTCCAAAGAACACCTGCACCCCTATGTTTATAGCAGCACTGTTTACAATAGCTAAGCTTTGGAAACAACCCAAATGCCCAAAAATAGATGACTGGATCAAGAAGATGTGGTACATATATACCATGGAATATTACTCAGCATTCAAAAAAGATAAACACATGCAATTTGCTGCAACATGGATGGCGCTGGAAGGGATCATGCTCAGCGAAATAAGCCAAAAAGAAAAAGAAAATACCGGATGGTCTCACTCATAGCAGGAATCTAGAAAACTTAAATAATGGACCAGGAAAATGAAAAACTATAAGAAAGTGAAAATCAAAATCAACAAAAAACTATGAACCAGAGACACTTTTAGGGGGGCGGGGGCGGGAGGGGAGGGATTGGGGTCAGAATGGGGGGCGGCAATTGTATGGGGAATATAACAATAAAATTTATAAAAAAAAAAAAAAAAAAAAAGATGAGTTATAAATGGTAAATAAGTACATGAAAAGCGGGTCAACATGATTTACTGTTAGGAAAATACAAATTAAAATCACAATGAGATATAATTAAAAAAAAAAAAAATAAAGACCAAGGGTTCCTTTTATACAAAAAAAAAAAAAAAAAAAAAGAATATAGACTAGGGCTTTCACGCCCACTCCAAAACTAGGAAAGTTTAGTAGAATGATTGTCACCAAATGTTGTGCTGTCTGAAATAATTGATCATGTTAGAAAATGAGCTGGACTAAGAAAAGTAAATGTCCCTGACGTTTTTTAAGGCAACCAAAGAAATGCCCTTTTGGTATGAGACCAAGGGAGTCTCTGTGTGTTCATGAGAAAATATGTAATGATTGTCTTTGTTCTGCTTCGATGCTTATGTTGATGTTATCTCACCGCTTGCCTGACTGCATAAATAAAGACCCTCTGAGACCCTCAGCAGGAGATACTTGCACCAGAAAAAAAAAAAAAAAATTAGTTCTTAGCTATCTTTAACTTCTGAGAAAGTCAGTGTCCCTAAACACTTTTAAAAACACCTATAAAGATGTTAACTAGATTTATTGTGGTGATCAATTTACAGTGTATACAAATATTATATCATTTATGTTGTACATCTGAAACTAATGTTATCTCAGTAAGGTTACATATCTCAAAAAATAATGAATAACTAAAAACATGGCATCCATTTAAAAAAATACAGCATTTATTGTCTTATGACTACTAACCAAACCATAGCCTCCAGTCAATGCACATTCCTGACGTTATTTCCTCAGATTTTGCCACAATTAAACACATCATCCTGAAGCAAAGTTATCAATGGTTCCTGAAAAGTCTACAAAGAAGATTCTTCAATCTGGTGATCAAGGCTCAAAACAATATGACCCCAACCTACATTTTCAGATTTATAACTCATTCTTCACCCACACAAAATTTCTGCTTCAGTCAATGCAGTGTTATACACTTTTCGATCTACATGCCTTAGCCAGCAGGTCCATCATCCCCATTGACTCCCATTAAAATTTTGCACAGTTTTTCTAAGTCTGGCTTAAAATCCACCACCTATTAGAAATTTCCTTTTGCTGCAGCAGCCAGAAACATGTTCTTCTTCCCTTAAGCTCCTAAAATAACAGTACGTTTTACTGGAGTGTTTATTATCTCCCCTGATAGGCTGAATTAAGATCCACTTAGAGAAAGAAGATACACTTTCTGTCTCTAAAACAACTATTTATTGAACTTATATATCAGTCACTAGTTAAAACATCTTCTTCACAATAGCTTTATAAGGTTGGTATCATTATCTCTACTTTACAGATGAAGAAACCAAGGTTCAAAGATGTTAGAAACATGCCCAAAGTCACACAAACTGGTTAAGTAGCAAAAAAAAAAAAAAAAAAAAGCCTGTTCCTAGCACACTTCACAAGACATGAGAAATGTGGAATGAACCTGGTAAGGAATAAGTTCTCAGGACAAGTAAGTCTGGAAGATTAACAAAAGATAAATCATTGTTTTTTTTAACCAAAGGGTTTCTCAAACCCTTTATCAAGCTTCTACATTATTTATAAACCCCCAACAGCTCATGTATTCCATTTCCCAAATGTATTTAGGGGTAAAACTCTTTTCTCAAGGACCATTAGCCCTGGCTGGTATTCCATGAAACTCATTTCAGGAAAAATGGCAACATGTTCTGCTGTCTTTACACAAGCTTTTGCACATAGTAGGCATTCTTCATTTCTTGAAGAAAATTACTCTTCATACTGAAGTAACATACTAAGTTAACTCCATAAACTAAAGAATAAAGTAATTTCATTCCTCTACAACAGGAAATCTCAAGTATAATAAATTTCTTTGCTAAACATTATTCTAATTTCAAAAATTAATTTTCGTTAGACAGACTAATAACAAAATTAAAAGAAATGTCTACCTGTGCCTTTATGATATGCATGAATCTTGACATCAATTCAGGACATTCAAGGAGGAAGTGAAAGTGGTCAAATATAATTTTGGGATTTCTAAAACAAAAATAAACTTTGTTTAAATGAGACGGGAAGGATGAGTAGTACCAAGTGAAACACAAATTCAAATATATAAATACTGAAACAGAAGGAAAACATTAGTCCACAGTTACTATACTTTCACTTGTCATTGAGTATTTTTGGGTTAGTGTTATAACAAATGTAACATTTTTTTTCTATTAAGATGAATGCTAAAGTAGAGAAAGAAAAAGCTGAAAGGCAGTCTATTTAAGTCCCAGAGAGCCTTACCTGTTAACAAAGCACTTTAAAACTTCATCATGTTTGCAGACAAATTCAATGAAACGGGGCGAAGTCATTCTGTGGAAGGGCGAAAACAATCAGAAAACATAGACAAAAGAGGTGATACAACAAATTTGATAACTATGTATTGAATTGAGCTGGTTCTTAGGTGAAAAAAATAGAATTTGGGTTTGAATCATCTTTAAAAATTTAGGAAACTGAGGCATGCCTAGTCAATTTGTAAGATGAAAAATCGTAACTTGTCATTAACAGACTAGATATAAACTAATGACTTTTTATAAAACTTTGAAATTTTAAGTATCTTTGACCTTACACATTTTGAATACATAATTGATTCTATACAAAGTGACATTCTGCCAATTGTATATGCTAATAACTTACTTGATAGTTATAATTCAAATAGTTCATACTAATTCTAGATTCATATGAGTATCTAAAACAAGAGCGAACAGAAACTAAAATCAACAAATTGTTGTTACTGGAATTACAAAAAATTACAGCTTTTCTTCACCTACGAGAGAAGGAAATAATAAGCAGAAACCGTCTTACCCTGGAGGCATCTGACAAGAACAGCACATGTAAAAGGCTTGAATGACAGCACTTAGCCGGTTAGCTGTCATAGAAATAACATCCTGACAGTCTGCACTAGCTTCCTGTTTCCCTCCAAGAGCATCTGGTTTAGATTCCCCTGTGTCGGTGGATAGATTTTCATAGCTCCCAGGTCCTGGAGGTTCAAATGGAGGAATGGAAGTCCTATCCTGATCTTGGCCTTTTTGTTTCAGTAAAATAGAGGTGATATCCGCTGTGTCCTTTTTGTTTTTCATCAGTTCTGTAGCTATTAAAACTAGCCATTCATCTAATGAGTGCCAAAGTAATTCAAGAGGCTAAGAGAAAAAGAAAGGTGTCTTTTAAAAATCATTCTTAACTCCAGGATAAAAACTCACATCAACAAATAAATATTATAAAAGAGAAAATTCACTCTAAATTTCTACCTTCCAAGTTAATGTGAAAGTAATGCCTAAAGGTAAATAACAAAAGCATATGAATGTCATATAAATAACTGCTTCAATTACAGTAAAAACTAAAATTTAACAAAACCTTTATAAGCAATCTTTCTTCTTTTAAAAGTTTTCAAAGATTTTGTTTGAAAAGCATACATTATACATACAATATAGTGTATGAGTTCAACAGCTTTCAATTAGTATGTGTTTTTTTAAATTAATAAAACGAGAATGCCTAAGGAACCGAATAAACAGTTTAGTTGATTATACTATTTTCCTTACAGGTAACTCCTAAAATTCTCACAATTGATAGCAAAAAAATTTTAAATATGACATTTATAGTCATACACACACATAAAATCTGTGTCTAATAACTACTATCAAAACTGACTAACAAATTATTAATTCCAACCAAGTAAAGATTAACAGTTTAGAGAAAGATGGGGAGAAGGTAAACTTTTTAAATTCTACACTCTTTAAATATTCCTTTCAAGAATAATGAAAAGCCTTTTGTAAATTAACAGCAAATGAAATCCTATATTTTAAATATTATGTGACTACAAACACTAAAACAGGATTAATTACTAAAGAACATAACATACATACATTATCTCTAATAATTGGTTTTTTAACACAAATAGAAATATAAATGCTCAACTGCTATTAAGGCCCATTACTGGGGATATAATGGACAACATTTTACTAGAGTTATTGTTACTTTATTGTACACTTGGAAGTTACCAAGAAAGTAGAGATTTAATGTTCTTACTATAACAACAATAAAATGGTAATTATATGAGGTGAATGACATGTTAAATAAGCTTATTTTGGCAAACATTTAACAGTATACATGTATATATGAAATCACACTATACACCTTAAACTTATAGAATGTTAGATATGTCAATTATATTTCAATAAAGCTGGGGATCTGAGGGAAAGATGTGCTAGAACATTTTTAATACCAAATAAAGATTAATAGTTAAAGGGGGAAGGAGAGATAGTAGTTAAATGGTTTGTCATTCCTACATTATTTTAAATATTCCCAGTGACAATGATACAGTCTTATGCAACTTAATGTAAAAGGTAATCTTACTTTTAGATTCTATGGTCACAGAATGCTATAAACTAGGCCATGTACTTAAGAAAGTACCTTCCTTACAATATTTTAACTAAAAGTAACTCTAACTTTCAAAGATCACTATGGAAAGAGAATATATTATATAACCGTATTTGGAACCTTAGAAAATATTTAAATAACTTGCTCTAATTAAGAAATTATTTTCATTATTATCTAACAGATCCCTCCATAGTTATATCTTCAGCCTTTCTTCATGTTTCCAGAACATTCTATTTTTGTGACTATTTTACTTATTGAATTTGCAAATAATTAAATCACCCATAAGGCTTATTTAAACATTAAACCAGAAAGTGAAAAACAAAACAACCCCTCCACTCCACTACCACCAAAATAAAGTTTATTAATTCGACAAATACTTAGCAAGTACTAGGTAGACAGATAAGCAAAGTAAGAAACTAATTATATGCTCTCAAGGCTAAAGTGAGCAATCCTCTTCCCCAGAAAGAGGGCTTTTCATGGTTAAGAACAGCCATTGGAAGATTCTGGTTCCCTGAACTACTTAATGGAATAGCAACGATCACCAGCAGCCATAAACACTGGTATGATACCTTCACTGAGAAGATCTTATTCTCACCATGATCCAAGTTTGAATCTATAGTTTCTCTTCATGAGCAAAACATTAAACCTGCCCAACAGATGAGAAATAACTTTCTATACTAACAAAGCAACTTACTTTTACATCAGAAAGCAAACTTCTAAAATAGAAAGAACAGATGGTGATATAAAACTGCTTGGGGAAAAAAGGAAAAAGAAATAAATGAGAAAGGCTAAATCCTTAGAAAGTCAACACACTGGACGAAGAGGAAGCCCAATGCAGGAAATGATACCTGCTGCTCCTGAGAACATTGAGAGTGCTGAGCCTGAACCTACAACCATACTACCTGCAAATACTGACAGTGTGCAAAAATTAAAGACCAATTTTGAATAACACAGAAATAGCATAAAAGCCAGATTTGTGCAAAAATGATTGTGACATTAAAGGTTTGTTGAAAAGCTAGAAAGACTTTTCTGTAAGCAGCACAATAAAGAGTAGAAGAAAAAGAGGAAGAAAAGAAGTAGTAAGCCCAACTCATAACTCGGTTTTTTCTTCCCACTTTTTCGTTCTTTATTCACACATGCACTAGAACTAATTCCCATTTTATCTTTGAGGTATTTTTACCTAGGAAATTGTCTCTTTGAAGATTAGTTCAGAAAATTCATTCCTCAATGACAAGAAAAGAATACTATGAAAAAACTTTAATTTCTAACTATACCAGTCACAAAGAGTATGGAAGTAAATTTCAGAAAATAAAAATAAACCATCGCTAACCATAGCTATATTTTCTATATTCATAAATGATGATAAAAAAACATAAATAGGATACAAAGCAAAGTACATACCAATTATTACTAAAAATTGAGTCAAAATTATGGAAATAGTAGCAGGCATCTTGACACTGAAAACACTGCTGCATTTCATATTTGAGTGATCTTCACAGAATTACAGTCTACATTTAGAAACAATGATAGGACTATTATGTAAGATATTCAAAACATTTGAAGTTATATTTCAAAATTAAAATATATAATCCAAAACCTGCAGGACAATTAAAAAATCTTGTGAGACCTATGTGCTGAGGTAAGGTATATATTTGACAGGAAAGCATTACTAATATGTTTATTAATAGTATCATGAAATCCTCTATTAGTCTGAAAATGCTCAAGTTGATAATCATAAGCCACAACACAAACATAAGCTCTTAAACTTAAAACTTTCTCAATCTTTCTCAGTTTCCAAATGTTTCCAATAATAATTCTATGCAACCATTAACAGTTACAGCTTACTAGTCACAAAAAATAACACACACACACAAGATTCAGGAAGTCTAAATTTTCTTCCCCATGCTCACCCTGCCCTAATAACCAGCACTACCTTCTCCATTAGATGCTCCAAAGTTCCAAAGTACTAGATAAAAATCTCTTAACACTAAAAAAATGGCTAAGTGTTAACATTAACTTGAAAGACTTCTAAAATAAATCAGAAAACTAATAACAGGAAGTTAAACAATTTCACCTACTAAAAACACATGGCCTATAAACCCACTCATTCTTAATGGAAAACCCATTAGTCCATCCTAACAATAAAGTGACATGCTAAGAGTACCTAGTTAATGAAATGGAAAGTAGTGATCAATTGCTACTTTAGACAAAATGTGGTAAAAATTAAAATGGTTGGCTCCAGCCTAACACAGAAACAACCCAGAAAACAGCTAAGATTTTTACACAGAAATCACCCAACAATGCATAAAAGACCTTATGTGATGACAATGTTGTTTCTATTTTTATAATTATATTTTTTCCATCCTCTAAAGAATCCACATTTAATTCCTAAAACAGATGGGAAAGGACTATTACTTAAAAGTAATACTTGTCAATGTTTTTAAAAATTAGCCAAGCTAAAGGAAAAAATGACATTCTTTTCTACAGTTTATGTACTCACCAGCTAGGTAGAAAACTAACATTAAAATCAAGCATTAGAAGCCAAAGGCTACTTAATACATACATATATTCTGGTATCATTAGAAAACAGATAAGATATTCAAATTTTAACAACAAAAAAGACCAGTTAATAGTGAGTATATTATATACAATATATTAAACTTAAAACTTTCTCAATATTTCTCAGTTTCCAAATGTTGACTACTGAGGACTATATCTGTACCTAATTTGATTTTCTACTCATCATTATAAGTGAACAGAAAGGATCAAATCAGGAGTACATTCAGTTAACTAAAAGTGCAAATCATGCCAGAACATAGTAAGAACAGCATCATATAATGCAAATGACTGAGCAGTAAAATTCATCAAAAGCAGCTCTGACAAAACAGTGGGTCAATAATTCAGATACAAATTGTACAAAAACAGTAAGCTATCACTTCTAGCTAGTGTTAAGAAAGAATGTGAAAAGCCAAAATTTTAATAATAGGAAGATGCATAGCTTTCATCTTCCAGAAGGTGGCAGAACAGGAGAAAAAAAGATACATATAAGCATACACAGACAATAACTAAGAAGTTAAATAGGCAAACAGATGACAGACACTTGTGTCTATACCTCTCTAGATGATTATCATACCTAATCTAGGTATTAAAGAATCTACTAGTGTCAAAATACTTGCAAAGGATTTATTTTTAGGATCTGGCAAAATTTTTCCATGCAGGAAAACAAACAGCACAGATCATTAATGTAACTTAAAATTTTACACAGCTGATCACAAGCTGCTGATCACAAGCAACTTTCAAGGAAGTGGCACATAAAAACATATAGAGTAACCTATATTTATAGGTAACCTATATTTACACTCAAAAGACTATTAAAAGGAATACAAGTCTTCATGAACCCAAAGATAATTTTGCACTATGAAAATCTGTTGAAATACATTAAAATGCATTAAAAAGAAACAGGAAAAGTTATTAAATTACACATTTGTCCAAAATCTAAAAATATGACACAAAAAGCATTAACATTAGCAATTACAGCCATGTTCATTTTGTTTGCTACATAAAATTTTAATTTTTTAAAACAACAACACAGTGTTGGGTTTTATATGGTATCATTCTTTCAAGGATTTTCAATCCATAAATGTGATTACAAAGCAGCAGCAGCTGAAGCAATACAAAATAATTTATGAGGTTATCATCTCAAATATTCCTCCAAAGTGGTCCGAGGGACTTTTAGTAAACCCAGTAAATGAAAGAAATCTTAGATTTAAACATGAGATACAAAATTAGATTTAAACATTAAATATCTTTACCCTTTTTTTTTTAAAGATTTATTCATGAATACAAGAACTAGGATACAGACCAGAGGTGTGGGGGGTGAGAGGATTCACCAAAAACAGAATGGGGAACAGAACAGGGAGACTGACTGAAATACACTGCTATGGGGAGCAGTGGGCGACACAGGAGAGGTCTGCTGCACTATGTGGATAGCTCTCTGGCCAACCAGGGATAGAACTCGGGGATTGAATTTGTGCTGCAGATAGCTTCGTGATGCTGTGCTTAACCCCTTGCGCCACCCAGGGTCCCCTCTTTACCCTTAGGATAAAAAACACTAATGAAATTAAAAGTTTATTTGTAAGAAAAATATAGAAAGCTAACCATTTAAGACTTGCTGCTAAGAAGGAGAAAGGAGCACCTAGCTTAAAAAGTGATATGGGTATGAAGCAATCTTATATCCTGTTAACGAGGTTCCTGATTAATGAATGCATGCTTGTCAAAGTCATCTCTTATGTCTAGCTTCCTAACAATGTCATATACTTTTCTGACCTTGAACACCTGGCTTCTTGGAGTTTTATTCCCGTTGTAGCCCATATCAATTCCATTACTGGGAGAGGATGGGCCAATTCGAAAGACATGACAAAATATCCTCACAATCCTTAAAAGACTCTTCATCTGAGCATCATAATTGCTAGACAAGCTAAGAAAAAATTAAAATATGAAAAGATTAGATAAAGTAAAACAAATTATATCTTAAAATATTTATTTCAAATCAAACTGTCCATCTGTTTCAGAAAATAAGTAAAACCCCTTTCTTAACATGATAGGGATGGAATGTTTTGTTTAACAGGAAATTGCCAAAATATACTATTTGAACTGCAAGTATTAATCACTAATGTCATTTAAGATTTTTTTCTAATTTATGCATACAAGAACTGGGGTGTAGGCCAGAAGTGCGGAGGAGAGGGAGAGGATTCACCAGAGACAGAGTAGAGAGCAGAACAGGCAGATATACTGAAATACACTGCTGAGAGGGGAGCAAAGGGCAAGACAGGAGAGGTTTGCTGTGCTGTGTGGGTTAGTTCCCTGGCCCGGGATCAAACTCATGCCAGTGGCTAGTGATAGCTTGACAGTGCTGAGATTTTAACCCCTGTGACACCAGGCAGGCCCCTTAATCACTAATTTTTAAACAACCAAAATATAACCAATGACCAAAGCATAAAATATAAAGAAGCTATTCACCATTGCATAACAGTTGGTTTCTTGAATTACCAACTTCAAGACAATATCCAGGTTGCATTTGCAAAATTGTATTTGTAAATTAAAGTTATTCTTTAGAACTTAGTACATTTCGGGCCTCCCTGGTGGCACAAAGGGTTAAGATGCAACCTATGAAGCTGTCCTAAGCCACTGCAACACGAGTTCAATCCCCGGTCGGCCAGGGAGCTTGGCAGACCTCTCCTGACTCGCCCGCTGCTCCCCTCAGCAGTGTATTTCAGTCAATCTGCCTGTTCTGTTCCCCACCCTGTCTCTGGTGAATCCTCTCAACCCCCACACCTCTGGCCTGTACCCCAGTTCTTATATGCATAAATGAATAAATCTTATTTAAAAAAAAAAGAAACAGTACATTTCAAAGAGAAGCAATGGTAGAAATGTTGATTGTATTCTTAGGCTGACCCAATTGTTTTAACAAATTCAAACATTTTAACAAAGGGGCTAAAATCTCGTTTTATTCATAATTCAAATCCCCTGCTCACCCCAGAATAGTAAGCAACTGTTCACATATTTAACATTCACAAACTAAAATGGCTTCAAGTTACTATCTGCATCAGGATAGTTCTAAGATGGATTATCTAATGACTCAAAAAACACACACATGCATATATATAAATATATATATACACACACATATATATATATATATATATAGGAAACATACCCCACCATGGAAAAAAAAATTTTAATTTAACACTAAATCATATTGAACATAATCTAAACTTTCTTTGACAAATCAGAAAGCCCTAGGGAATCCAATATTATGAATATCAATCAATATGCTTTCCTAAAGAAACTGTAGGAGTTAGGTCAAATCTATATTTGATCAAAGGACAGATCTCAAAAATTGTTTTTGTTGTACAACCCAGTTATTTTGAAAACTCTAGCAACCGTTACCTTGTAGTACAACTGTTAAACCAAAGAAAAATGTTGCATAAACCTCTTGCCAGAATGATATGGTTATGTAAATTTAATCATGAAAGTGTATCCTATCCTATCTTTTCTAAATGTATTTCACCTAGCTCATTAAAATCTTCTGCGTGACACTTTTATCCTTTAAAATAGTGTTATTATTTAAGACTGAAAAATAAGAATTACTAATGGGGGTATCTACTTCTAAGTATTCCAGTTTGATAACGCCAAATCAGAGGGGATATTCATTGTATTGAAATTCTTAGAAAAGTTAACTATAATGACTCAAATTCTATGAGAAAGGTGTAAATTTGATTTCCCCTGCAATATTACCATATGCATATATGATTTAAATATCTGATCTAGGGAATACTTTATGAGTTACCTTAAGGTAAGAAGTATTTTATTACACAATGGAATCTAAATATCATAATTATCATACTTTTGCCAGTGTCAACTGTATCTCAGTGATATAACCATCATCTCTATTGTGCCAACACAATGCTTGACATTTCACTACACACTAGCATTTCATTCTTATTTAAGATATTTACTACCACCTTCCAACAAGGAAATAAAATCCTGACTAGATTGTGAATTAAATATAGGGAGAGAGCTTGTCTATTTTATTCACAATCACCTAACAGATGGACTGATGGGTAACAGACACTCAAAAAATAGTATTAGATGATAGGAGATGAATGGAAACTCCAAAGAGTTAACTGCAGAGGTCACAAAGTAAATGGTGAAGTCTAGACTTTAATGTCAGTCTGGGAGACTCCACACCCCATGATTTCAATTAGTATGTCAGAATCTTATAAATGTCTAATCAAATGAAAGAGGAAAGCATTATATACAACTGAAAATCAATGAATCTAATAGACAGTCTAAAATATTTCTAAGGTAGAAATAGAGTTGTGTTTTGTTTGTTTGTTTGTTTTTTAATTAGCAGATGGTATAGAGTAGAACTGCTGAAGAAAGACTTAATGGTTAATAGAACTCACGGTGACTTTGGTACCATGAAGGGATTTAGTAAAGGTCCTTTTAAGTAAATAGTACATAATGTGATTCTGGTGTGAAATACATGAAACATTCAAAAGAAGACAGAAACAAAGGATTAATATAATGTATTTGACAACGTAACTGATTCACAGAAGCAGTGTAAAGTTTGGAGGAAGAATGTCCAGTTGCATCTATATAGATTGAGAGAAATACACAACCTATTCTAAGAATGTGAATGTATTAAGAGTAGCAGTGAAAAGAAAATTTCAAAAGGGGAAAGCATCCAAAGTAGAAGTGAGCCAAATTTCTAAGCTAATAAATCATAACACATTAACCATTTCTGATGGCTACTGGAGTGGCTAAAAAATATATAGTTGCAGGTAACATGTAATATATATCAATGTAAGTAAAATAAAGGCATCAATTCCACTGACTTAGTGATGAGTCACTAAAATCACACAATGTTTTAGAAAGAATAAAGAACTGAACTGAGTGGGACAGTTCAGGGAGAAAACTTTATGGAAATTATGAGGGCATACTGAGAGATTAAACAGTAGTTACCTGTACCAAGTTTTATAAATCACAAAGTGATCATAATCCCTAAACTACTTTCTTGAATCTTCTTTATGTATATTTCACTAACTTGAACAGACAAGGCAATCATTTTATAAAATGCTAGACACATAAGCCCAAATCCACTTAAGTCAGTCTCCATTTTTATCTAAAGAAACTAAAATTTCTCAGAAATATTTGATTGCCCAGGTCCTTTAAGAAAAAACAAACATAGCAAATCTCACCACTGACAAAAAGCATCCAACAAAATAAACTATTCCCAGAAAAACCTAGAAGGAGACAAAGGTGACAGATATTGCTATCTATTGATTTGCTTATCATGAAACACTTACCTAAGCAGTTTATGACCATTTGTTGTGGCAACTTCAGCAAGGCTTGTTAGAATCTTTAAGTACTGGCTTTCACTCTGCTGAGACAAATGTTCCAGAACTTGCCGTAACTAAATATTTTATCAATAAAAAAGTGAATATATAATAATTAATTACGACATTAAAAATAAACAGATAACAGTTTAATAAGTATTCTAAAGTTAAATAACTGCAGTCGAGTTCTTTACATTTATTTTGCCTTGCATAAATTCAAAAACTAATAGAGAGATAAGATGACATATAATCTTTGTTCAAAATTACCAAGGTAAAAAAGGCAATAAAAATAAAGAGGTAGGAAAAAAAATCACCAAGTTTATTTATGGAAAATTAATTCTAGCTTCTGAACTTAAAAGAAGTTTAAATTCTGTAATTTTCCAAAGAGTAGCATAGAGCTATTACAAACACAGAGTTCAGTAAACTAGTGATTACCAATCATATGAAATTTCACCGTAGATTGCTTCTTGTATGGAGACTATTTTAATTATCTTAAGGAGAAACCAAAGACCAAAAGGCCAGAAGATTCAGAGTCAAATATTAATAGCAAGTTTATTAATATTTATATAATTCATATTTATTCTAGAAAGCAGATAAGCAAATTCAAATTATCAAAAATAGTTGAAATAATAAATAAAATTACTAAGCATATATACCCTATGCATGAACTAAGCTAGCTCATTTACAAGCTACCAGCACAATTACATTACCATGTTTTCTCGGAGATCTTCATTTTGTGTCATTTGAATAATTGTCTGAAAAAGTCTAGGGTGATACTGAATTAATACTTCACAAGTCTCTCCATATCCACCCTGAAAAAAGATTTAAAATTATCTAAGTTTAAAAACAAAGTTACGGGCCTCCCCGGTGGCGCAGCGGTTGAGCGCTGGGTTGCGAAGCTGCCCCGCAGCCTCTGCAGCGCCGGTTTGATCCCGGCTGCTCCCCGGCCACTGGAGGAGGGTCCCACATGGCGCGCAGACCTCTCCTGCCGCTCCCCTCAGCAGTGTACTTCGGTCCTTCTGCCTGCTCTGCTCTCTGCTCTGGCTCTGGTGAATTCTCTCGCCCTCCCGCGCTTCTGACTGTACCCAGTGCTTGTATAAATAAATAAATAAATGTTTAAAAATAAATAAATAAATAAAAATAAAAACAAAGTTACTAAAGGAAAATTATTTCCTCTACACACAACCTGTCTGATGCCTAATTTCTACATCAAGCAATTCTCCAGTTCTGTGTGGTATCCTATAATTTAATTCAATTCTGACACTGCCGAAAGTAATGCAGACCACACAGGACAGTCCCACTAATTCTGAGTTTCTACAACCACCTCCTTACTCAATAATTTGCTAGAACATCTCACAGAATTCATGAAAAAACTTACTTACTATTAACTGTTTATTATAGGAGAGACCACTCAGAAATAGCCAAATGGAAGAGGGGAGGCATACGGCAAGGTCTATGTAAAGGGGCACAGTGCTCTCATGGTCCCTCCTTGGCATGCCACCCTCCCAGCATTTTGATGTGTTCACCAACTTGGAAGCTCTTCAAAACTCAGTTTAGGGTTTTTATGGAAATTTCATTACACGGGCAAGGATGATTAAATCACTGGTAATTCAGTCCATTGGTAACTGGATTCCATCTCTGCCCCAGGAGTCAAGGGTAGGGCTGTACTCTAATCACAGGTTGGTTCTTCTGGCAACTAGCCCACATCCTGAGCATCTCTGAAACATTCAGTTACTTATTCAAAAAGACACATATACCCCACAGGAGAGAGCAAGGATCTTCTTAGGAGCTCTTGTGTCAGGAAACAGGATGAAGGCCAATATGTATTTCTTATTTCATCCCCATGTCACACTTCCTTTCATAGACCATAATTTTCTCAATATGAGGAATTAAGGAAAAAGATGATTTTACCAGCCTCAGATTCTATAAAGTTAAGGGGCAAAATAAATAAATAAATAAAGTTAAGGGGGGTAAGAATATAACTAACATACCTGTACACATAAATCCAGAGGAGTTACTCCATTTTTGTCTGGCAGATATTTGGCTCCTCGTAGTAGAAGAATCTGTGCTGTGTCTCTCTGACCATGACTGTACAGAAATAGAGCCAAGTTAAAAATAGAGTATTTTTAATTTAAAGTCTTTATTAAATATGGACAATTACTATGAATCAACATAAGATTAATTTTAATTAAAAGAGGAAGGTTAAACTACATCCTCGGTAATCAGGAAAACTTTTAAGTGAAAGTTTTCACTATGTAGATAAGAAAATTATCTAAATCTTAAACATGAGCTTGGAACATACTACCTGTAATACAGCATAGTATTCTGGGCTAAGGAGATGCTACTCAGACTATGCTTCATTTTTTCTTCCAATCACTTCCTTCTAAACTCTAGCCTGACCTTCTTCCTATCACAAACATCTAAGTCTCCAAACTAGTTTCAAAAAACCCCTCAATACAAAAACAAGAATACATTTTATGGCATTTTACTACTTTTGTAAAGCTCTAAAAAAGGAAGGAGAAAGACAAATAACAAAGAAAGAGAATGGGGCAGGATAGGGACTAATGAGCCAAAACTATTAGCTTCCAACTTCCATCAGCCCACTCAGTTTGACTTCTCTGGACAATATTTAGTTTAACCTAGAATGACTCTTTTATTCACATACTGTCTCTGATTGTTCTTTTAGTAGAAGCAAAATCAGAAATTATAACTCTTTCAGTTATATCTAAATTTAAGGACCTAAATAAATATTGTAAGTCATATCATCTAAACCAGAGAGAAGAATTGCTACTGTATTGTTGCTAACGGAAAACTACATTCACTAACATAGTTTGTGTGACTGTGGACATGTGTGCGTGCACACATGCACGTGTGTGTGGTGGTGAACATGAGTATAAATATTATATTGTTAGTTCCTTAAGGACTTTATTACTGTACCACTAATGCTGATAATAGTGCATAGTATATGGTGAATGCTAACAACATTTATTACATGGGTGAATCAAGAAAATGTAGACAGAAGTACAAAAATAACAATTCATTAACTTTATAACAAGAATAATTCAAGACAGTTTTCAAAGTTACAATACATAGAAAGTAAAGACAAGGCTCTGGACCAAGATACACATTAATAGCTTTTCCTGTAACTGATCTGGTCACTTAATCAAGTGAACTATGATCACTTCTTGATCTATTGGCTAAGATAAAGTGTAATAAACTATGAAAGTTACTTGATTATGGATAGTCTTTTTTATTACTCATCAACTAATCATAAATCTTAATCTAGTTCATCAAAATCCCCCCATAAGTGGCAATAAAATAAAAAAACACTTTCCTCATGCAGTTAAGTAACAGAATATAAAACTATACCTTAACTTAAAAAGGAACATAGTATTTGTGGGAAAACAAGATAGTTTTAGAAAATAAACAGAAATGTTGGTGTTTGGAAATAGAGAGTGTGTGTGTGTGTGTGTGTATGTATATATATATATATATATATATATATATATATAGCATTCTTTAATGAGAACAATCTGGAAATGTAAAATATCATACCTGCAAGCAAAGTACAGTGGAGTGGCTCCTGATACATTCGGTCTGTTAATATCAGCACCACTGTCTAGTAAGCATTGCACAGTCTGGTGGGGGGGGGGAGTGGGGGTAGGGGGAGAAACAATTAAACTTATAGCCAGAGAAGTCAAATAAAAACAATCATAACTTTAATCCAGATAAAGAAAGTTTCCACCAAAACTCAAGGCATTGAGAAGAACAAGTAGGAACAAGACAATTTTGATGACTGACTGAATTTACCTTTTTTGGTAAGCTCTCTGAGCCTCTTAGGCACTATACCACCCATGTGGAATTATCACTGTAATATAAATTGTGTTGACCTGGGAAGACTCTAGAAAATCACAGTCACTAGTCACATGTAGCTATCAAAGACTTGAAATGTGCTAGTGCAACTGGAGACCTGAATATTTTATTTAATTATATTTAAAATTACATAGCCATATGTGGATAGTAAATTGGATAGTTCTGTTCTAGACATTTGAATTTAAAAACTAGAATTGTTTAGGGCCTCCCTGGTGGCACAGGGGTTAAAGGCTCAGTACTATCAAGCTATTGCCAGCCACTGCAGCATGAGTTCAATCCCTGGCCAGGGAGCTAACCCACATGGCACAACAGACCTCTCCTGTCTCACCCACTGCTCCCCTCAGCAGTGGATTTCAGTAGATACGCCTGTTCTGCTCCCCACTCTGTCTCTGGTGAATACTACCGCCCCCTGCACCTCTGACCAACAAGCCAGTTCTTGTATGCATTAAAAAAAAATCTAAAAAAAAAAAAAAACTAGAATTGTTTACCTCTGAAAACAAAAATAGGAACATAAGCTGTAACTTCCTCAATACCAAAGACCCTCATTATTGAAGTTCAAAATGTTAAAAAACTAAAACATCCTTTTGCTATTTAACAGTAGTCAACGCTGACTCAGTTTTTCTAATAGTCATTCATATATATATATATTCTGCTCCCTAAGCTCTATTTAAGCAATCGCTTGACTCAAACTAATGAAAAGTAAGCTTATACAAAATATTAAGACTATGTATATTTTACCAGAAAGTAGGAATTCTAAGTTTTCTGAGTTCAGATTACTAAATAGCATTGCAGCTAATTTGGCATATCCTCGTAAGTTATATTAACCATAAATGCTTATTAGTTCCCTGCTAAATTACTATTTGAGTCAAGCTTAAGTGCTTAGATAGCTATCTGTCTTTAATTTTAAAATAATGGCATTTTTAAAATCATACAGTCTTTATAGTACTCCAGTGTTTTTATTGTACTATAGAGTTAACAGTATAAAAATAATGTAGCCTTAGACTAACTTTCCTCTACTGTTCCTCTCAACAAGATGGTGAGACAAAATTTTGTCATCATATCAAGAAAATATGACATACGACATGTATTGCCATGCTGTTATATCCTTATACATAGGAAATATTCTACAAAGACATTAAAAATTCAGTCTAAATAAAAACACATAAGGAAATAAAAACAGATCATTACAGCATTTTCTCTTCTGTTCAAATCTGCTTTTGTTTTAGCAAAATTTCAGTTGAGGATTCCAAAAATATGTAACTAATACTACTTATCCTTAAAAGCTTTCAATAGCTTCCCTTATAGAAAAAATACCACCTGAAGACAGGGAGAAAAGCCCTTTCCTTCCGAGTAAGGATAAAAAAATATATAGATAAAGGAATTTGAATGTGAAGAATAGAAAAGAACATTGCAACAATGAAATGAGTCAAAAGTAATCAACCTTTAATTGAAAAAAAAAAAAAGGTTTGCTAATTGCATTTTGCAAAACATTCTGGAAAAGGAAGAAAATTCAGTCAATTAGTGATTAAATGACATAATGGGAGAAAGAGCAAGAAGGTCACAGATAATCTGAATCACAGCATCTTAAAAAAAAATTCCAATACATGTGAAACTATCTATTATGTATACAAAGCATAAAATAACAAAATAAATTGAAACTAGTAAAACTCAGATGGAGGAGACTAATTATTAAGTTAAAGTGAACACACAAAAACTCTTAAAGAAACAATACTACTTGAGGATTTAAAATTACATAGAGGTTGGGGGCGGAGCAACATGGCGGCGAGGAGACGCTGCGAGTAAGATCTCCCATTAAAAAAAGTTAATAGGGAGGAAAAGCGGCAGGTCCCAGTGAGAACTGAGACAGGGAAGATAAACGGACGACTCCAGCAAACTGCCCGAAGAAGAAAGTTGCCATAAAAGAGGACGAGAAGGGAGGGAAGCGCAGAACCCTGCTCCCCTCCCCCGCCCACAGAGGCGGCACTCTCCGACCGGCAGAGACGAGGGAAACAACAAACCAAAACGCCCAACAAGAAAAACGGATGCAGCAAGTGGGACTGTGAGTGGAAAGGAACTATTTCAGCCACCACACCCCGTGAACGGGAGCTGAGGCGAACCCTGCAGGATCCGCCGCGGAGGTGAGCTCCAGGCGCCAGTAAAGAGAGCCCCGCCCACCAGGAGGAGCCCAGCACCAGCACACAGCCCCAGCCGCCCGGTAAGCTTGCGCGAAAGCAGCGCTCGGATTGCAGCTGCCCAGGGCCCTGCGCCTGCGACCTAGGCTTGCGGGGAGACGGCGGAGGCCCTCCCTGAGTGAGCAGGAACAAGGTGCCCAGGCAGGGGAGCGGGATTCAAAAGGCGCCATTCCCGCGCCACTGATCTGGGCTACAGCCCGCGTCCTGGAACTGAGGGCTTTGGAACTGAGACCCGGGCGGAGGCCCTCCCTGAGTGAGCAGGAACAAGGCGCCCAGGCAGGGGAGCGGGATTCAAAAGGCGCCATTCCCGCGCCACTGATCTGGGCTACAGCCCGCGTCCTGGAACTGAGGGCTTTGGAACTGAGACCCGGGCGGAGGCCCTCCCTGAGTGAGCAGGAACAAGGCGCCCAGGCAGGGGAGCGGGATTCAAAAGGCGCCATTCCCGCGCCACTGATCTGGGCTACAGCCCGTGTCCTGGAACTGAGGGCTTTGGAACTGAGACCCAGGCGGAGGCCCTCCCTGAGTGAGCAGGAACAAGGCGCCCAGGCAGGGGAGCGGGATTCAAAAGGCGCCATTCCCGCGCCACTGATCTGGGCTACAGCCCGTGTCCTGGAACTGAGGGCTTTGGAACTGAGACCCGGGGCACGAAATTAGGGGCGTGGGTTCCCCACGACGGTGGGGCACAAGGCAGACACAGCACCCCAAAGCCGTTGAGGTGTACCCTACCATCCCCGCTCTGCTCCCTGTCCCACGGGGTGGAAAATCAGCTCCCCAAGGGCTCTAGGAGAGATCTCTGGTGCCACCTAGCGACTTGACCCCAGCACAGGCTACTGAAGGAGCTAGTGGCCAGCTGGGGAGTTAGCCCACACCGGGCCCCTTCTGAACAAGTAGTCTGAGCCCACAGGGAGAGCGAGCACCCACAGCCGGGGCAGACCAGGCGCGCAGAATAGTGTGCCTGAGACCAGAAGCGCAGGGAGTGTGTCCCACATCACCATTTTAGAACAGGGACATTTCTTCAGTAAAGACTACCTGCAGAAGGCTTCCTCAGGAGCCAGAGGTGAGCGGGGGAAGTTCGCCCACGCCAGACCCCTCTGGCCTGCAGTCCAAGCCCAGAGGGGAGCAGGAACCCACCGCCGGGGCAGACCAGGCGCACAGGGGAGTGTGTCCCCACATCGGCATTTTAGAACAGGGACCTTTCTCCAGTAAAGGCTGCTTGAAACTAACAGATGACTCCTGGAAGAACCAGAGGGAACAGAGAAGCCCACCCAAGATGCCGGCAAGTCCCAACAACACAGTGTCCCAACGCATACGGCAAATTAGAAAACAGACAGTAGGGAGGAGAAGAACCACACGCAACCTAGCAACTCTCCAGAGAAAAAGCACACCACAAAAAGAAAGCCAGCCCCCAGATGGCAACGACAATAACTTGGAAGAATTTCTGAGCCTTCCAGAAAGAGAATTTAAAATTGCCGTGATTAAAAAACTGACAGAAGTCATAAAGGAAAACAATGATAGGGGAAAAATAATCAACGATCAGAAGAATGCAATTGAGTCCCTAGAGAGGGAAAACAATGGTCAGAAGAAAGAAATTGAGTCCCTAAAGAGGGAAGTAAAAGAAATGCAGGAGATCAAAGAATTAATGGAAGAACTAAAGAATTCTGGGAAAAGCAATGAAAGCAGAATAGATGAAATGGAAGAACGAATAAGTAATCTTGAAGACACAGAAATAAAAAGAACCAAAACAGAGAAGGAAAGAGAAGTACGAAGGAAAAAGAACGAAGAAAGACTTCGGGAACTATCGGACTCCATGAGGAAAGGAAATATAAGAGTTATAGGAATACCAGAAGGAGAGGAGAGAGATGTAGGAACAGAGAAAATATTCAAACGATAATTGAAGAGAACTTCCCAAATGTGAAGAAGGAGCTGAAAATTGATATACAAGAAGCAAGAAGAACACCAAACTTCCACGACGAAAGGAAAAATACAGCAAGACACATAATAGTAAAGCTCCCAAGAATCCAGGACAAGGAAAAAATAATGAAGCTGGCAAGAGGGAAGAAACAGATAACATTCAAAGGAAAACCAATCAGGCTGACATCAGACTTCTCCGAAGAAACACTACGGGCAAGGAGAGAGTGGGGGACATAGTCAACAGACTCCAAGAAAACAGATGCCAACAAGAATACTCTATCCCGCAAAGCTCTCCTTCCTCTTTGAAGAAAGAATATGGACCTTCCCAGACAAACAGAAACTCCGGAATTTCATTGCAACTAAACCCCCACTCCAAAAAATACTACAAGGAGTTCTAAAGCCAGAACCTCAGAGCGACGAATAACAATGAAAGAAGGCCAAAAAAAAAAAAAAAGTTATTAAAAGAATAAATAAATAAAATCAAAGGAAAGACAAACACAATGGCAAATACAGATGTTAACATATCAATATTAACTCTAAATGTAAATGGACTAAACTCTTCAATAAAAAGACACAGAGTTGCAGCCTGGATTAAGAAACAAAACCCAACCTTTTGCTGTCTCCAGGAAACACATTTAGCTACAAAAGATAAAAATAGGCTCAAAGTTAAAGGATGGAAAACAATCCTACAAGCAAATGGACCAAAAAAGAAAGCAGGAACAGCTATACTTATATCAGATAAAACAGATTTCAAACTCAAAAAGATAAAAAGAGACCCCAATGGTCACTACATTATGATCAAGGGACAATACTTCAAGAAGAAATAACACTCATTAACATATACTCACCAAACGAAGGAGCACCAAAATATATCAGACAACTGTTGTCCTCTCTGAAAACAAACATCAGAGAAAACACATACGTAGTGGGAGACTTCAACACACCACTATCAACAATGGATAGATCAACAAGACAAAAAATAAGTAAAGAACCAAAGCTCTAAATAAAGACCTAGAGCAATTGGGCTTAACAGACATCTATA